>NW_026136722.1:15353757-15953757 GCF_905237075.1 Dicentrarchus labrax
TCTTTTCACTTCACTGTTCCTCTCAAACTTATGAACCATAAGTTCATGACTTGTATTGGTGTGAAAGTTTTATTGAGCTGCAAAATAAAATACCTTTCTCAGGCCTCTCAGCTGTTTCCAGGATTTTAATTCACAGTACAAACAGTTTTGTGCTACAACTCAAGTCCAGTGTGTAACATTGTAGTTATCTCATCCGGGCTTTGTTGAGTGAAGGGTCTCAGTTGGTCTTTTAAGTCATCGCTGCCTACAGTCCAACACAGTGAACCTGCATCTGATGTAACAGCCTAACATAAATAGTAAAGCAATAATGACCAAAGCGGTCAAAGACTGTGATTGCTGTAATATTGGACAACATGTGTGATGATAACTGTAGTAATTCCTTTTCTATTTCTAAGCACCAGATGCATAGAGGCAACACTTTTCCTTTTGGCTGACCTTACAAATCTTTAAGTCCAATTTTGGGTTCAGATGTGTTGCCAGAAGAGAATCAACAAAAAACAAAAAAACTACAGCACAGAAAAAAACAATATAAGCCTCATTCACAGCAGGCATTTTGACACGACACAGAGGGAAAACCACAGGTATAATTGATAATATTGATAAAGACTGCTCTCCATTTTGCTTTACTAGTTTCAGGGCCCTTCCATTGTGTGTATGCTGGCTCACTGACAACGGCTGATAGACTTAAAAGAAGCAAAGCCAGTATTAAAGGTATTAATTACACCTGTGCTTTTCCTGCTGTGACAAGTCTTTTGTGAAAAAGACCCATGAAGAACAAACAACATTTGCTACAGTAATATAACTATATACAATATTTAGTATTCACAGTATATCATTATAACACTACTGACTATTAAATACGTGTCTTTTGGTGTATGTATATTTTTCTTTTCAAAGGAGCTGATTGTCATTTCATTGTGTGTGCATCCAGCCTCTCTTCTTTTAGCAGACTGAGCTACAGTCCAGTATTTTTTATCTGTGAAAGGAAATGATTTTCAAAGGCCATCTTAGGGCCATAAAAAAACTAATTCAGCTGCAGCTTGTCAAGCATTGCATTTTAATAATTGTTAGTAGAATTTATTATTCCATTTAGTTTTACTCTTGGGGTATTTGGTTTTTAAAACGATTTATTCTGAGGGGTACACTATGTACTCCTTATGAAAATATCAAGCGGACATCTGGTAGCTGAAAGTTGGTGGCAAAACTGCATTACATTCGGAAGCTGAAGATTGGTTGAATTAATAAACACAAAATTATGTTTTTTTGGAAGGAAAACCTATTTGGGTGGTTCACCCAAATTCTATATAAGAGGAACACAGATACGCATTCTGTTAACAAGATCAGTTTGGAGGGGACAGGCCAGATGCTCAGTTTCATATTGCTGAGCTGTACACATCAAAAACAGTTATTAGACAGGTGGCCTTTCCTTAGACTTCCACCTGGCAGCTGGCGGATAGACACACTTTTTCTTTTGTTTATAGGAGTGTGTGTGGAGCGGAATGAGACCACTTGTCTTGATTTAGAAGTGCTTTTCTCGCCTGGCTGCTTGTATTCTTCTTAAACACTAGTCAAATTTAAACTCTCACGCTGATGTGTGTCGAGCTCTCCCTCTAGTCGACTGTGTCCATTCAGCTCGGTGCTGTATATTAAACTATTCAACCACTCTGTCAGATGTTCTTTACACACAAGTGCCCAGCTGCCCAGAGCCCCCCTCTTCATACACTACAAGATGCAGCCATTTGGTTTATTTACGGGAGGTGCTTCTGTAGCTGCTGGGAATAGGCCAAGAGCCAATCGAAACACACGGTGGAGATCGAGCTAATAGAATCTGACAGGAATGGAGTCATAGAGGCCGCTCAGGCATCGTAAAGCTGTCGCCGTTTAAGCCCCTAAATTTGTCGCTATTACCTGCTTCTCCCTTTACACGGCCAAAGAGTTGTGGGGAAAAGTGCAGCCAGGCTCCTAAGTTGGAGCAGGTGTTGTTGCTCATCTTTTCCTATTTCAGTAACATTAAATAAGTGCGGTTATGTTGGTGCGTACATACTCGAACACATGCTTGTGTATTTTCAGCATCTAACGCAGAAGGCATCGAAAGAGGACAGAATGTAAGGATCGATAAGAGACGGTAGTATCATGTTAACAGTGAGGATTGCTTTAGAGTGACAAACAAAATGTTTCTGCACTGCACCACTTCTCAGGTTGACTCTGCTGCACTCAGCTAGCCATACTGTATTTATTTACACATATTGTTATTTGGCTGTGTGCTTTTGGGGAATTGCTTTGTTGATGTCGCTGCAGGGAGAAGTCTTTTCTAGGTTGTCACAGTGTAAAATGCTAAAGCAGTTAGTGCTTCAGATACTAGTTTGTGAGGAGAGAGTCACTGGAAGTGGCTCAGTCATTCCGAAAACCATTGTAGTTAATAAAGTGAGTTTTTCCTCACTAATGAGCTTGATTAAGAGAATATATGTAAATTTCTGTAAAACTGGGCTCATCACTACGGCCAGTCTGTCTCCTGAGCTGTGTTGGTGGATCAGTTCCAAAAAGTGTCGGCCAATGGCATCGCAGCCTTCGGCTTTGGTGTGTCTGTTTCTGGCTTTCCGAGGGACTTTTACAAGTTCACAAATTGGACCTGATAGAAAAAAATTGATGTACAATTTTGGTTTTTAAGCTGATTTCCACTTTAAGGGTCAAATATCGAATTACATATATCATACTTGAACTAGTCATTCGACTGATACCCCACTGTGCTTATTTAATTGGTTTGAAAACATGAGTAGTTAAGCTCTTGACGTAAGCACTGAGTGTGTGATGTAAAATGTGAGTTTTAAATGTAACTAATGTTGGTTGAATGCATTCTGAGTACAGAAAATAGGGGAGAAAAGTTATCTGCATTTTGTGTGGTGAGAATGTTGCAGAGCACCGATTTTCTATCCTCTAATGCTTCTTCCAAGATTCTGCCTGTGTGCCAGCCTACTAAGACATAATTGATATAGGCAGAGACCCACTCAAAAATGTCTCTGATTGGGCCTTTTATAGATGCAGCATGAGAAGAAGCTCATTTCTCACATTGCCGATCGCTTGTGAGGGAAGGCAACAAGTATTGAATTAGTTTGCATGAGAGGAGGGAAATTGAAATATGGATTGGGGTCGCAAATGCCTGCCAGTGCTATTGGCTGTTTCGGATATGGAGGATGAAATGTATTTTCTGTGTGTATGTGTGTGTCAGTGTGTGACTGATGCAGACAGTCCCGGCATTGAATGGTTTTCCACCTTTCCTATTTTCCAATAACAACTTGGGAGCAGGAGTGACACAGATGAAGTGAATGTTTTAAGAGGAAAAGTAATCTTAAAGACAAGCCAAGCCATTGCTCACTCTAATACACACCCTCATCCTCTGCTTCCCTAACATCACTGCTTTTCTCATGGAGACAGACACGAGTCAGCTCTACCGCCATCTGCCATTTAGATGTATTTAAATCATGCATGCATGCTGAATTTGGACCTGCGATTTGAACTGGTCAGGTCCCCGGTCTATGCCAGGCTGCTCAGCACAACTTGTGGCCCAGGGAAGCCATCTGAATGTGAATTAATGAACAGTTGGTTCAAAGTGTCACTGCCCAAAAGTCAGATCCAATTTTGTTGATAATATCTGGCATTTAGGCCTGGAAAAAGATGACCCATCCTAATGGTTTGATTACCAGGTCCACCTCTGCCATGGCTGAAATCTTGTCTGATTTGGCATTTGAGAAGCATAAAGTTTTTTGGTAAATTGTTGAAGGCAGTGGTAATGATGTATTATACCCAAAAGTGAAGAGAGGCGCAGTCCAACAAAGTTGAGGGGCGTTTGTGAAATAAAGCCATGAAACCAGAAACTGGAGTTTTGATGTTAAATGACATCGGTAACCATAACAATAACATCAATAACAACATATAAGATTTGGATCCAACATAACTCAGTTACTCAAATCTGTGTATAGTTGTATGCCAATGTATATTTACAATATTACACACTTCAAGGCATTCTGTATTATGATTATTTAATATTGTGGCTTCCCGAGTGAGTTATTAATGTACCGTTTTTGAAATAATGGAGCTGAAGCAATTAGTTGATTAATTGACTAGTCTTCAAAAAATGAAGCAGCGACGATTACGATAATTTGAGTAATTGGTAGATTAATGAAGATAATTGTTAGTTGCATCTCTAGATAATAACAAACTTTAAACCATACGTGTTGCACTTTTCGCACAGGAAATGCAAATCTTAACTGCTTTCTGATTAATTACTGAAAACAAGTAAAAAGAAGGAGCCAACAATTTAAAGAACAGAAATGTTAATGTGTTGAAAAATGTTAAGTAGCTGCAGTCTTTACTCCTTTTTGACAAATTTGAGGAACTACACTAAAAGGCGTAGCTGTAGTTGCCCTCATGAATTATGTTACTATGAACATATGAAACTACTCTTGTAGAAGGACCTTGTCCCAAACCAATTGAAGTAAAGCCATTAGAAGTCACTTATGAGGGATTTTAATCACAGGTAAGGACCACTCCAACAGAAACCACTCCTGTTTCCTTTCAACTGAGAGTGGGACAGGAGTTGGGTGTCAATGCTAGGGGTACTGGGAAAAAGAGAGGAGGTAGAGGGAGAGTAAGAAAGATCTGTGAAATCGTGAAATCTGTGAAATCGATGTTCATACCGTTCTGAAATTGAAGGGTTTTTTTTTTTTTTTGGTCAGAAACTGTGTGTAGAAGGTGGAATATGAAGGAGACCCCTGATGTAAGCAGCGGTATTGATTTCCAGAGATGTGGTCCAATTATGGTATCGCAGGTTTTTGTCAGTGCCCTTTTAAAGGACCAGAGTGACTCTGGCGGAGCCGAATTTTGGGCATTGCCAGAGCCTCATCTCTTCCTCCCTGAGTGGCCCGCCGTTTCTGTCACCAAAGCCACAGAGAAAAAGTCAAGGAAATGGAGTCTGCTGTTTCTACAGTTTCCAGATTCTCTCTAAGGACACAGCTGCAGGATGGGAGATTTCCCCTGTTGGCAGTTCCTGTTAAGAGATTCACTGGCATTACAACATAAAGAGAAAATAATCCTCTCTCTGTGTGTGGTAGTATCTGTCCGCATGTGTGTCTGTTGGCAAGTGGCTCAGAGAGAAAGAGTCTGACTGAGTGGACTGACAGAATCAGTGTCTGAGTACAACACAGCCTGGCTTTGTACGTCTGTATGTGCGGCTGTGTTTTGTTACCGAACAAGGATGAGGGTTGCATGAATGTCCGTATGCCTGTAGCTTACACTGAGGTTTATTCACACACATCTCCTACAGTTAAGCACTTATTGTGCACAACCAGACATTAGCAGAGAAATTGCAACTGCTTTAAAGCTTTTATTGCTGGAGGTTTTGCAGGGTAAAATGGTCTGTAATTCCCATCCTGCACTCCCGCTGTGCTGTCCCTGCTGCTGACGCTGCTTTCATACTGCCCTAGTCTGGCTTCATAAGGAATAGCGACAGGAGGGTATCAGCTCCCGGAACAATATAGGACATTTTTTCCCCCCTCTTCCACTCTTGAGATTCAAAAAAAAAGTTTGCTGGCAATGAAAAGAAGTCTTTGCCTCTTACTCGGTTTCTCTTCCCCTTTGCTTCTTCTACAGTCACCATGTGTCCCATCTCTTCTTCCCCTTTCCTCTCCCTCCCTCAACTCTCGTTCTCTCTCCAAGTAACGGGAGTCTCATGCAATATGCTGTGTTTCCCCACTTGAGTGTTAATGAGGCATATGAATATTCATGAAGGAGTCTGACATCGCTGTGTGGCGATTGTGCAGAGGAAGTTTGTGTGCACTGTGGTGGCCACATTTCTGAGGGATCTGTTGTGCAGCGAGCAGACATCAGGGGACTCTGGGCTCCTCTGCTAATGATGCAAATGTGTGTCCCTGAGTTTTGTTTTGGTCGGTGATTGTGGGTGACCCCTTCCCAAGGCCTTTCCTCTCTCCCTGGTGGGTGCTGGCGGAGCTTAAGTTTCGCCTCCAGCTGCCGGTGGAGGACAGCCAGGGAACGAGTCTGAGCTACCTCTCAGTCTGCTGCCTACACTCCTCCTCCTCCTCCTCTTCCTCCCTGTGCTTCTGGCTTGTGACAAACAGATGCCATGGGCCGCCTCTCTGGGGATCATATCCTTCCTTTTATTATACCTCTCTTCATCTTGTCATTTTCTGTGTCTCCTGCATTTCCTTTCTTGGAACATATTGTGCTGTGATGTCTGCAGCCGCCAGCTCTACGTTTTGAAGGACATATGAGAAAGCATGCGGCCCAGTTTAGCAGCAAAAGGCTGCATGATGTGTCCTCGTCTCACGCCCTACCATTTCCTCCTGTGCAAACCCAGCCCCCCCCAAACACACACACACACCCACACCCACACACGCGCACACACACACACACACACCACACACACACACACACACACACACACACACACACACACACACACTTTCGTTGTCAGCTTTGTTCTGCTCTTTAGATTCTCTTTCCACAGTCCCAATAGTAATCTCTCACATTCTCTCTCCTCTCTTTCCACTTTGCTCGGCAGCCTCTCATTTGCATTTTCTCACTTACTCATCATCCCGGTCTTCCTCTTCTCTCCCCATTGTCTTCAGCCTGCGGCTTTCTCTGCTCCCCTTTTCCCCCTCTTATTTGCCATTACTCCCTTTTTTTCCCTCTCAGCCTCCTTCTTTCCTCCCTTGCTCCTCTGCGAGATATCCGACCCCTGCAGTGTAACTCTGAAGGAGCTCCTATGGTTCTGCTAAACATCTGTAAAGTCTTTGATCTCCCACCAGCCATTTTCGATATGAGGTGATGTGTGTTTATGTCTGCGACACAAGGTGGAAATGTGTGTTTGTCTATCTGTCTCATGCTGTTTGTGCCCAGCAACCTTTAATTTGGGAAAGGTGAGTTTGTTGGTGCTGTAGAGGAGGACAGATAGTCTAACTGGCTCCTTTTATGTCTACTATTCGGTGACATAATAGAGGCCTTCCTGCTCCTAGGTGCTCTTGGCCTCCCTGTGTTCATGAAAACGGTCACACTGCCACTTAATATTGTCAGTTCCAGTCTAGCAGGCGTCCATGCTGATTCTCATGAACACACACATTCTTCCTGCAGTTGGCGAAAGGGTGGAGGCTGGCCAATTTATCAGCACTCTGACTGTAAAGCTACAGGGAGCCCTCCGTCTTCATCAGTTCACTCAGCAGATAGGCACACCCCAGTCACCGCTACTAGACTTACCTCATGTGTCTCCATTACACGTTAATAACAAAGCTGTGAGGCTGACCAGACTTGGCGCTCCATGTTATGCCATGTTAAGAATCAGGTGTGCTCAAATCACAGGTGGAACAGGTTAAAAGTTTATTTATCACATCTAAAAACTGAGAAGGCCTCCAAATTTATTTTAGGTAGCCCTTAGAGTGTTTCCCACAGGTTGGCAGTTTACCAATAAACCGTTGGCAGATTATTATAGTCATTTTATAATAAGCTAATGAGAATAAACATTAGTTAAGTGCAACTGCAATATTAGCTGACTGCTTTGCTCCATTTAGGTTATTGCAAGTGAGAAGCAAATAGATTAAATTGTGAATATTTTGTACAAGCGGCATTTACTTTTAGTTTGCTGCCTTCTCACTGCACTCAATAGCCCAACATAGACCAATATGTTTATGTTTATGCACACGTGTGTATACATATATATATATATATATATTGAAAATCACTTCCAGGGCAACATAGGCTCTAAAGTCAAGACTGACTCTGCTCTGCACTTTTACTGTTATTACAGTGACTTAATAATTAAACTAGTATTACTATTAATATAGTTGCTGACTCATTTTCAGTCATCAGTTCAGCTTTTTTTTCAATGTTCAACAGCTGCTGATCAGCAGTTATAATACGTGTATATTAGCTTCCACTGTATTAATATATTAAAAAAAATTTAATTCTACCGTATTAGTGTTAGTGTTAGTGTTATTGGAAATAATATCTTGTGAAAATAAAGTGTTTGTTTGACCAAAAAACCCCTCTCTGTGATATCGTGTATTGTGAAACTGTGTTTTTTTTTTTTTTTTTTACTGTTTTAACCCTATCAGCAGCATCAAACATCAAGTCGGAGCCCCCTCAGAACCCCATTTGAATAAAATCACATGGAAGTAAAATCGACTCTGCCCATATTTATTAGGGTTACTGGACTGGACAAAGTTATTGCCTACGTTAAGCTCCATACGTTGGAATGCTGTATAACCCTTGGGTGTTAGTTACTGATACCCTGTTGATATCTCAGGGCCGTCCTGCAACAGCGAAGGTTGCTTGTCTTTTTTCCACCCTCCTCCGTCTCTCCGTCGTCCTTGGCCTGTGTGGCCCCTCGCTTTTCTTGGCCCGCTGCTGATCAAAGCCTCTTTGAGGGTGCTGAGCGGTTTCCAGGGCTGCTAGTGATTTGATGATATGTGTCTTCAGAATCTTCACTTCTTGTGTGATTAGACGGCGTGTGACAGGAAGCGTCGGCCCCATCAGCTCACATTAAGCCCCGGCGCTGTGCTGCCACCACTGCTGCCTTTTTTATCCTTTAATGTTACACCTTCCTCACCAGCTGAATCAATTATCAGTGATTATGTTAGTGTCAAAGTCTTTAGCGCCAGGCTGAGCCCCACTGCTGCCTCCTCCTCCTCTTCGTCGCTGTGTGGCCCAGAGGCCCAAAAGAAGCCACACTAAGCTGATCCCCAGCCAGAGCACTGCTGCTGCTGAGGGACAGCTTTACAGACAGCTCTAAGTTTAACCTTCCTCCTCAACAGTGCTGTGACAACGCAAGGAGAGTTTATTATGCCTGACAAAACTCCCCCATGTAAGTTCTCCTCATCCAGAAAGCTGCGTAGTGATTAGCCCTATCATGTTCAATTGTGGATGTAGCTGTCAGAGCAGGCTTGGTGGTTTTATTGTGTCCTTGGATTGAACATGGTTGCTTGAGAAGACCATGTTGTATAAGTAATAAGAGATCACAGAGCCATTGCTGCACCGCACTTTTGTTAGCTGCTAAAAGGAGAATTTTCTATGCAGAATCTCTCCTCCACACTTTCCCATGTATCCCGTCCCTATTCTCAGACCTACACGTTTGGCCTTGGATTTACTGCTGTTTGGATGCACTGCGTGTATTATTGCCACTGCAACACACAGGGCAGTGAGGCGACTCATTAAAAACCCCTCTCGGCTGCAAGGTCACGGCTCTGGCTTTTCCACCTTTGTGAGTGTCAAGGCTCCGTCACAAACACGTTGACACACGTTGACACACTTTCTTAAGTCTTTAAACATCACACAGCTGCACATTTAGGTTATAACACCTTCTACGACAAACACACTAAAAACTGTTTGCTTGGGGTGTCAAGTACATGAGAAAAACATCAGCTACTCCATCATGTTCCCCACCTCCTTTCTATTTATTCACATACATGCCTGTGAAACCCTCAGCATGGTTGGATCTGGTTCCACAAAAAACACAGATTTGCTTAACTCTAACAAGTCTCTCAATAAACTCTTTTTCCCTTTTCACCCTCGCTAAGCGTCTCATTTTAACACTTACCTAAATGTTGGTTGAATATATAGGCTGGTACATCGAAATAATGGGGTTATAAGCTTAAATTATAGATATGATATGAAAGAAAGTTTTGCTGGGAGAATATACAACTCCTGAAACTGACGTAGAGAGAAGATTTATCACTCTTTTGCTTTTTGGAGTTTCTTTCCTCACAAATGATCTTTGGTCGGGTACAGACACTGGCTTGCAGAGAGCGCTTTAACCAGACAACAGAGGAGTTTAACTTTGGCGTGTCATTGAGTTACACTCAGAATTAACTAGCCACAGCTGCTGCTGGGGATGTGTGTTATTTTAACCAGCAGAAGTGACAGCGTTGGCTAAATATGAGGCTTTACTACCTGAACGTTACATAGAAAAGCTCTTCCCCAGCATGAAAGAGAGAGAGGAGAGATGACAGATTTGCTATTGTTGGAGTTTAGCAAATCTGTTTATTTTGTCAACCTCTGTGTCAGAATTCATTCACTTGCCCAAATTAATTTTCACATTTGCACACTTCAATTTTGACTGGCGTATGTGACCAAAATGCTCATGCTTCACACCGCTGTAAAGGACACTATTGGTCTTGTTAAACTCGACCAGTAGAGAGCAACAGTACCGAGTGCTGACTCTCCTCTGGAGAATGGATCTATCTATTTTCCCATGAATCTTCTTGCTTAACGGATATCATGTCAACATCTCAAGCCTATAAAAATAATAGTTATGAGTCAGGACCAGCATTTTGAACAAGTATCCTGTGAAAAACTAAAGTGTGCAAAGTCTCCAAGCCCAAGCTGAAATGACTTAAAGTGTTTGTCTCAAGGTTTTTCAGACTTTACAAAGCTGACTCAAAATATTTCATACAAGTTTTAATTAGGCTGAGTAGGACTAAGTGAATACTGAACACTGATTGTATTAAGTATCAGAAAAGGTACGTAAACAGGGCTGTGCCTGTTATTCCATTGTGTCTGGTACATTTAATCAACAGGTTGGAGCTGCAGGTTGTGAACATTAATTAAGCTATGATTAAAAGTGCTTCTGCCTTCTCAGCCAACAAAAGTTAAATACAAATATTTTAATTTTATTTCTTGAATTGTAGAAATTCAAATGTATTTATTTTAAATATCTTTTGGGGCTGCTATTGCCTTGGTACATGGGGTGCCAGCTCTAGCAGGTGAGCTATCTGGGCGCTCTGGAGATTCGAACTATTTTTATTCAGGAAGCAGATTTGCTGCTCAATTCAGATTTGATAAAATGCCGTAGAACCTCAGCTCTAACAGTTAGTCAATAAATTGATTAGTCCATGGAAGTAAAATTAAGTAGCAACATTTTGATAATTGTTAACAAGCACAAACCTTTGCAATTTCACCTTGGACCTGGAGCTGGAGCTGGCAGATTGACAGATTAATATATTAATTGAAAAATAATCATTTATTTCACAATGAAACATTTATAATAATGACCATCGAATTCCAGTCCTTCATCAAAGCCAGCTTTTTACAGGAGATGAAAGCTGCAGAGTAGCTCATGCCTTTCCATTAGCGGAGCTCTCTGTGGAAATAAATCAAGGGTCAGGTTTGGAGTTGCCAGTTAGGATTAGAGTTTCTACGTTTTTATTCAGCTGCTGTGCTTCTTTACTTGACAAGCCTCCGCTGTTGACAGGGGTTTGAGGCTTTTAAGATCTAATGCGTCCACCTGCTATCTAAGATTGTTTTTTTGACTCACTCTCGACCCTCCCTGCCTCTCTGTCTGCCCATTCTCTCCTTCTATACGTTATCCAGTGTTGAGTGGGGGTAAGGAGAGATAGTAATCCGCTGTAGCCTTGGCAGTCTCTCGCACTCTGGTCTCATTGAAGAAGATTGATGGCCCTCTTTCTGGAATGGCTGTTGTTTTGGATGGAGCGAGAAAAAGATGGAGGCAGAGAAGTGGATTTAGAATGAAAAACTGAGTGAGGGCAGGCGGAGGGAAGGCAGGCGGTAGTGGGGGGGAAGAAAAATGGAGGTAGGGTGAATGATAGTTGTAAAAAGATGGAGATATGGAAGAGGAAATGCCACTGTGGAGGAGCTTGAGAGCTCATTAAATTGAGTTTGTATTTTATTGAGTGAGAGCACGCATCCACCTGTGATTGGTTTCAGATTCACACATCATTCTTTTTTTTCTTGATGCACACATGGGTTATGGAATCGGCTGTGCTTAGTTTGCATGTCAGCAGGATTATATTTAAATGTCAGCTTTTCTCTCAGAATGCAAAGGAGGCAGGAACATTGTTTGATGGAACGCTTTTGTACATTTGTGTGTCTCCTGTTTTTGTTGCATTAGAATGCTGTAGCCTTTAAGCCTGTAAGGTATCTGGTATTCACTATTAGTAGTCAGTGTTGCATTGCCAGGGGGAATTAGAAGCCCTTCATGATGGGTCTATTGCTCAGTGGCGGCGTGTGGGCGGCACTGGGTTGATTGGCTGTGATGACAGTTATGCTCTTAATTGTGTCAGTTATTCTTCCTCTGCGGCTCTTTTTGAATGTAGTGAAGCGCTTGATGTAACCCCCCTGGCGTTTTGTTCCTTTCTACATATTGGTCTTTTTAAGTCTGTGCAGGTTTTAGGAGCGCTGAGATGGAGAGGAGCATGGCTTTATTCTTCCTCCTTAATTCTCCCCTCTTTTGAGAGATGAATTGAGTCTGACATTTTTTTATTCTTTGGGCTACCCCCATCTCTTCGTGTCCCTCTCTGCCCTCTGCTTAATTTGTCTTCTACTCCTTTCGTGTGTCTCCATTTTTTGTTTCCTGACTATTGTTTGAGCTCCTGTTCCCCTCCTTTCTTCCTCTGTCTTTCTTGCTCTATTTCATCAGCCTGTTGTACATCGACCTATCTTTCATCCTGCCCATCTCCCCTCTGTGTCTTGTCTGCTCTTCATTTTTCTGCTTTCTATTTTCCCTGCTCTTGTATTTTTGTTTCCCACCTCCCTGTCTGGCAGCTCCATCCTCCTTTTCTTTTTTTCTTCTTCAGACAAACCATGGTGTCTCATGATACTTCTAAGGTCAACCAGTCAGGCCTTGGTGGCAGGACTGGTTGGATTGTCTTTTGTCATCCGTCGTTGTCTTAACTGACCACTTGAGACTGCCAGAGTCAGAGAAGGGCAAACGACACAGGACAGAGAAGACAGGAAGGGCATCAAGGCCGAGTCCCATCCTGCTTATCCAAAGCGTTGATGGGGTTGTTACAAGCTCCAGGTCATACCTCATTTCCTGTGGTCACAACCCAGTATCACACGTCTGACCTGTGTGAATATTGGACACAGAATAGACTACAGAAATGATGACCATTTTCAGTTCAGTGGAACTCTGAGGAAGGAAGGAAGGAGACAGTGTTAAAGTTGAGGGTATTGTCATTGCTGTGCTGAATTTGCTGAGAGGGAGGGAGCTAGCAAAGCTGTGAACACCACACTGACTTATTATCATCTTTTAAAGGTCCAGTGTGTGAGATTTAGTGGCACCTAGTGGTGTAGTTGCAGATCGCAACTCCCTCACTTCTCCCTCCCTTTCCAAACTCGAAGGAGAAACTATGGTGACCCCTATCTAGTGCCAGTGTTTAGGTTGTCCCTTCTGGGCTACTATAGAACATGGTGGTCATTTTCAATGAGCTAACTTTGTCTGTCCGCTCACTACCTCCTGTAGCCAAAAACAATTAGAGCGCTGAGAGTGACCCAAAGCAGCCGGCCTTAATTCATTCCATAGTCTATAAAATGTGAAAGAAATAGTAAAAAAAGTGACCATCATAAGTCTTTTTGAAGGTCCTCAGACTAACTGACTATCAGTTCGATACCCCAAAATATTAAATTAACAATATTATAAAAAAGAAAGGTTTGGAAACAGTTTTGGAAATGTCTCATTCTGAAGTAATGAAAACACTTATTTTCAGGTGAACACTAATTAAAATATATGTATGAATATTTAATTTCCGCCAATAGTTCCTCCTTAATGTTACACACTGGACCTTTTAATAGAGTTTTAAATAGGGCCTATTGATCCTGGTTGTGTCTGTTTTGTTGTCAAGTTTGGAGCTTACTTCTGCTTTGTTGAGACAGTGAGAACGATCACATATTCATTTCAGGTGAGCTATTGATCAGAAGGTGCCGGGCCCATACACACATCGCAGAGCCGGGCTCCCTTTTTGACATTTCTGCGTTCAGCGTCTATATTTTGCATCTGATTGACATTTCCTTGGTATGTATGTGTAAACATGTGGATCTTAAGATATTTCATTCATTCATGTGGATAATCTCCTCTCTCCCCAAAGTAAAAGCCCACAGGCCGTTAGGATGCTGGTCATGAATACAAAGAGCCCGAGTGCATACAGTTGCCTTTTTTGTTATTATGTTCAATATGTCTGTACCTAATGTGAGTTAGTGTTTAGTGATTTGGTTAATGTCAGAATTTATGTAACTTCTGAGGCAACTTGTGATTCACTTTTCTGTAGCTATTGCCGTAGTTTCAAGTCATTCACGCCTGTTTTAAAATGCAGCTCTGTACTTTATGAGCTGGTTATAAAAGAACATTGACTCAAATCATCAAGCTTTTCCTAGTTTAAATGACTTAAATGTCAGGGATCTTTATGGATTGGCTGTATTATGAGCCCAAAGAGTGTCATTTTGGCTGTTTAGCTTTAGACATTTTGTTACAATCCACACACCTCTCTAGAATAATGGTTGGCTAAATGCAACCAGCCGGCTCTGTGAAATCCTGTTCATCTGTGGTTGGCAGCCATGTGTATGAGTAAGCGTCCTCGGTCATGTTTATTTAGGTGGAGGTGGTATTTGAAAGGGAATTATACTTGGAGGATTTTAATGAGACTCACAGAGCATACCTCTACGCTGGAGTTGAGTGCCAATGTGCGTCTGTCCTGTCAGGTTGTTGTACTGTTCCTTGGGTCTCTGTGGGCCCTTTTTACATCACATTAACATGCAGTGTGTACATCTGAATTATATCCACAAAGATATTTATCCATATTTATGGGTCAGTGTAAATATACCCCAAGAAATATTACGGAAGCATTAAGCCTGCTTTGAATCTTATTGCTATAAGCACCATCATTTGATTTGTGGAAATGAGATTACATTCATGGCTCTGTTTACACCTGTGGCTTAGTTTGCTGTTTGGATACAGTCCAGATACAGTTTGTGTTTGGATTAGTGTTTTAATGCTGGGTGTAATTACGTAAGGAGTCCCTGTCCCACTTTGTTCCGCCTCGCAGTGTAAACCTCACCACAGTCTTCGTAAAACATGTGTCTTTGTAATATCTTGTCACACACGCAAGCACACACACTCTTTCTCAAAAAATGTTCTGCATTCAAGTCTCCTACATAACAGATGCGCACACAAACAGTCAACTTGACAAGGAGTCTCTTGCAAGAATATGATAAGGCTCCGGCTCACACCCACGCTTGCTCGCACAACTACAGTCTTGTTGATTCTTTCCGCTGTTTGCGTTTGCAGCTTGCCAAGAAGCTCAGGCTTTGGACAGACATGCAGTACTGACACACCTACAGACAGAGAGACCTGACGGACAGAGTCCAGCTGGCGAGTCATGGCAGCAGCAAGCGGAACAGATGTGCGAGGGACTTTGATCTAGGTGAGTATCAAATGGGGTGAGGATCTTGGGGAGGGAAGGGGGGTTGTTGGTCTGTACCAATATTAGGAAATGGCAAGTATAGTGTGGGAAGGAGGCGGGTTGGAATAGGCAGTTGTTAGAGACACTTTTAACCTACATTTGTTACATTTTCGCGGCAAAAATGAAAGCGTTTGTCTTTAAAAAAAATCAAGGCCTAAATTAAGTGTCTTAAATCATAACCTTATAACTAGTGAATTCATAAATATTGCAATGTCCCTGGTGCCATGTGTTCTGCACTGGTTTGTCAGCCAAGGCATACAGACCAGTATTGCAATAGAATTCTACATGGCATTAAAGTTGTCTTTGATAATGTACTTCTGCTGTTCTGCAGGTGCAGACATGTCATGGACAATAATAAGTTGCCATGTTGTAGTTCAGTAGTTTCTCTCCAGCAAACTACATTTTGTTTTGCTTTTTAAGATGCACAAAACTATTCTCAGATGGCTAGCGTTGAACCAAATAGTGGGTAAGAGGAAATTGATGGTCCAGAATGAGAAATAAGGTAGATGGTATGAATAGAAAACACAAACCTTCAAAAAGAATGAAGGTGACAGAAGATCTAGAGGCTACTAGTGGAGGAATACCAAATAGGGAAGAGAACAGAGGATGCAGCAGACACTTGATCACATAAATGGCAGCTGGGTAAGAACTTTTAGGTAGTATTCAGCCGTCATTTAAAAGTGGAAATTGCACCCAGTTCTAATAAAAGACTTAAGAGTGAGAAAAGAGGAAGGAGATCAGGTTTTAGAAGGGGAAATGAGGGCTTAGGCATGGAGGATGTGCTAACATGAGAGGCCAAAAAAAAAACCAATAAAATATATCCTTCAGGGGAAATTACGTTGGCCTGTGTGTTTCACGCCTACCCCAAAAACTTTCCATGTTAATTAGGTATTGTAAAACTAGCAAGAACAGCAAGAAAGCAAGAAAGCAAGAAAGCAAGAATGCAAGAGCAAAAGCTAGATGAAAAGATAGTGTAAAATAACACACTCTATTCTGTTAGAGGCCATAAGAATCACATTTTTGTGTGCTGAGAGGAGAAAATAGTAAATAATAGTGCATTATTGATGTGACATATTGGCCTGCTGGTGTGTACAGGTTTGTCTGCTGTTTCAGTGTTTCATAAAATGTTTAACAAAGTGAAGAAGCTCTCCTTTTGCTTTAAAAGGTAAAAGTAGAGCAAATGTGGAGATATGAGAAATTCCACGACTCAGTTCAAATCTATTCTCCATGTTCCCACATTTGGAGTGTGATTTACCTTCTTATATTCAAAGTGAAACTAACATTTCACTTGGCAGTGCCTTCTGACATCAACGTTGCTGCATATATCCATGAAAATTAAATCTGTGTGTAGGATTTGTTGAGAAATGCTGGGATATTTTAATCACCTCCATTCTATATTATCATACAGACGGAGCATCATGCAGAATCAACACGAATATGGTTTTGCAGATGTACGCCTGTGCCTGTGATATTGGATTTCCTGGCTGGGACTTAATTTCTGTTCTCTCAGGAAACTCAAAATAGTTTCAGTATTGAAAAAGATGAAAACTATTGTGTGTGTTTTGTTTTTCTGCAAGACTTGGTGTGTGTCCCCTGTGCGTATGTCTGCATACGCGAGTGAAAGACAGTCCTTGCTGACCCTGCAGTTACAGCCAATTTGCTGTGATCACAGTGACAAGTGTCTCCATATGGATACTTAGTAATTAGCTAAGAGGAGATGGAGAAAGGTTGGAGTTGTTGGGGCATTGGAGGACCTGTCAGACGGCCCCACTCATCTCACCCCCCCCAAATCTGTCAGCAGGCTTGTCTGGGGCCCATCCCCCCCAGTCCCCTCCCTCACACTTGGCTGCTCCAGTTAATTGAAGCCACTTCAGATCAGTCAGAGGAGCTGGATCTGCACGCCTGAGCAGACCACGGCGCTCACCTGACCTGTCAGTCACTACTGCCAGCTGCCTGCCACACACAACCACATCCCAACACATTGAAATCCGCAGGGCAGAGCAGATCCCAGGGGGACGCTCATAATACACCCAACCAAACCCAGCTCACTAGATCTGTCCCAGTTTGTACTCTAAGCCAGGGTGCATTTACACCAGTCAGTTTTTAAATGTGTATTTGAATCCATGTGCTTTTAGTTGCTTTCATCCAGACAGGTAAGAGCAATGGCTATGTCTCAGAGACATCTGAAAATGTGGACCTCAAGTGAACAGCAAGGCAGTTTGTTAGGAGTTAGACCTTCATCACAAGACATGACCCTGAAATGCAGTTTTATGGTTTTATGGCTATAAGGAGACTGATGTTGTCATCTCATAGCCAGTACTCACACATGCTTGAAAAGCCAAGCAAAACAAAATGAACCAAGGGCAAATTTGCACTCAAGATGCAGTGAAATGCTTTTTCAATACATTTCTAAACTCTGCAAAAAAACAGGCAAGAAGTGTTAAAGCTCAGTGCAAACAAAGAGCCAAGACTGCAAGTCCGCAAAGCAGAGCTGAAGTGACACAGACTGAAATTGGATTTGTTTTGACTAATTTGCCTCCTGCATGGCTTTTGTTGATAGATCACGGCTGAATTGAAAATTGTGTGTGGTTATCATAAAAGCAACCAGTGCATGAATGCAACGGAGCAACTACTTGTCCCCTAATTTGGACCAAAATAAGCTGACTATGGTTTGCAAAGGCCATAAAAGTGATAGCTTCATTATCCCTGCAGAGCAATTCTCTTTTCTTTGGCCAGAGCACATGGTTAGATGCACGACCAGAAAGTGCTCATACCTAAAGGACAAAGGGGTTTGTTTGTCAGTACATTCCACACATGACTGTCCCAAAGACAAATTATGCTAGGTTTTATGATTTGGCAACTCTACAGTCTTGGCCAATTTAGTCTATGAAAATGACCTGATTATGGTTAGGAAAAAATAGGACTCATGTCTAAAAGAAACCAAGCTGGTCTTTTGACGTTATTCACAATGGAAAAACTGAAACATATATAGGTTGTTGAAAGAATTGGAATAAACACGCAGTTATGTAATTTGTTTGGTGAGGACAGTCTCACAGTTATCCTTGAGCAGGCAAATGGTTCAGTGCCTTGCTCACTGACACATCAGCAGGGCGGATGTTTGCTGATAGTTTGCACCTTAACACCCCCCAGTTGAGGGATTGTCACTGCAACACCCTGTTTTCCATCAGAAATCCTACAGGAATTCTGCAGAGTTTAATACTTTCCTCTTCAATACTGTGCTCCTCTGTTGGTTCTTGCCATTAGGGATGTGTGAAGTAGAACCACAGGGAATAGATCTTTGTGAGACAACCCACTCGGGAGTGAACGTCTGAAATGAGAAGTGGAGCTTGTGTATTGTTTTAAATGCCAGGCCTCTCCTCATTCTGAGTGCCTTCTTGTGCGAGCCTTTAGTTGTAGCTCAGTCAGCTGACATTTAATGCTCAGCCATTACATACTCTGCTGCTGCTTTAGTATAGGCCTCGTTGTTACCGCCATGAATATGAACGGACAGATGTGACAGCTGGCCAGCCATATGTGACAAGTCTTTTAGATCTTTATGCCTTAATTATCTCTTCCCTTGGGACCAATATTGACTTTTTAGGTCTTAATGCTTAGACCTTATGAACTGCCAGCTTCCAGTTGGCATTGTCTGTTTCTTGGCAACCTCCAAGCCAACTGAGAAAGGTGCTTGATAACTGCTCACAGCTAAATCCATTTCTGTCAGCTGTGGTGAGATGGGTGATTTCAAAATTTATCACAGTGTTGTAAAAATCACATCTGTATATCATGTCTGCTGTTTACTGATAAGTGGCTATGTCAAAGGTTTCCTCCGTTGTTATGCCGTCACGCCGGTGACAGCTGCGGCCCCGGAGGCATTAAGGGTTTGAAAGCACGTACGTCTGTCCCATTCTCATGAAATTTCTTCAAATTTGGTACAAATGTGAAAACTGATTAGATTTTGGTGATCAAAGGTCACGTCCGTCCCATTCTCATGAACACGTGGAGAGAATTTCATTACATCTGGCACAACGCCCTCTATCCTTAGACCCTTGACTCGGATGAGGAACAACTCCCATTAATGTTTTACACCTGGGTGAAATGAGCCGGTGGCTGAAGGAGCTACCCATCTGCCACTTCTCGTTGCAGAGAGGGTGAGAAGGACTATCCAAGATGGCTTTGATTCTCATCCTCCTCTCCGCCACTGCCTCCACACTGTCCAGTTCCAACCTGATCACCTAGCTGGCCTTCCTTAACAGCTTTTTGAGGCTGCTGACCTCTCTTGCACACCACTGTGAAGAACAGAGCGCTGGCTACTACAGACTGATAGAAGATCTGCAGAAACACACTGAAGGAGTCTCCTCAGGAAGAACAGTCTGCTCTGTCCCTTCCTGAAGGTGAGTCCAGCCTCTTCACTTCCTCTTCAACCAGGATAGGGGACCTCCTGTTCCTCTGGTTGTCCATCACCATCTCATTGGTTTTGATGACGTTGAGCTTCAGGTAATTGTCACCGCACCATGTGAGGGAGTTCTTTATCAGCCCTCTGCACTCCTCTGTAAAAATAGTCTCTAAGTGAACTGGACTCATACATATCAATAAAGTGAATCTTTCATTTCCCCCAAAAATACACAAGTCTTCACTACAGTATTATGAGTGGAGCATGGATGTTAACGGCAACATGACTGATTAATGGAGGCATAGGACTGTGAGGCAGTAATTCTAGCTTCTTAATGAAGTTTTCGTGGGAGTTGTTCCTCATTTTCAGTGAGGGTCTGAGGTTGGAAGGCATCTTTTTCATTTAATTTTATAGTGTGGGTGTTGAAAAGCCCTTTGAGACTTACTGTGATTCTCTATACAAATATAATCAGTTATACAAATGAAATCAACGTAATTAATAACTGAAAGTAGAAGTTGAATTATTTTGAACACTGCATCTATAAATATCAAATTTTGGCTGCAATTTGCAAACAGTCCCAGTAACCGTGCAGTATGGGTAACACAGTAAGTGTGTATGGGTCGGTGTGTTTTGGTTAGATGAAGTCACACCACAAGAGAGCACAATTATGGTTTCTTCATGTTTTACGTTGAATGAGCTGTCATCTCTCTTTTTTTTGTGGCTTTAAAAGAAAACACGTTCAGCCGTTTTATTCATTGTTGTATAAGTGGTGCTCACAAGAATGCCGGCGAGTCTGTTATTTTCTCTATGAATCTTTTTTCTTTGTCTCTTTCTCTGTGTCTCTCTCTTCCCCCACTCTGTCTGTCTCACCTGGGTCGTCCCACACATTCTCATTTCTCTTGTTATCCCAGGTTCTAATTTCAGTTGCCGCGGCAACCCTGCGGCTCCCTCCACTTATTCCTCCTCCCTCGTCTCTCCGAGCTCCTTGTTAAGTGTGGCAGAGCTGGTTAATGATTGTGTTTTATTTATATTTTTCCTCCGGTAGGGTTCTTTTTGATGGGCCACACATGTCTTGACTCTTGACTAAGCTTGGCTTTCTTTCTACTGTATTTTCATTTTCTGTCTTTCTTGCTTACTTGTTTGCGTTCTTTCTGGCTTGCTTCTTTTCTTGCCTTTTGTTTTTCTGCCTTTCGTGTTTCGTTGCAGTCTTTCTTTGTGTTTTCTTGTTTTTGTCATGACACTGCAGTCGGCCAGTTAGCTGTCAGCCGTGCAGTAAATTGTGGTCACTCAAGGACACTAGGTGGACGGTCACTGCTTATCCAATGGCATGCTTGGAATTAGTTTGCCCAGTGTGCCTTGTCTGATTGTTTGCCTTTATGCTGATCAAGTTTATTGGCGTTCAGCCAGACTTCATCAGTGAAAGTGCACTGTTCACTCAAAGTTTGTAGCTGATTTACTTACTTACATTTTACAATTGTCATTAATTACAGTACATTCATATACATGTAACTGTATATCTTCCTTGTAAATCTAATTTTAGTTTTCCTTCTTTATGTCTTCCTTTTGTGCTACTTTTGTATCATTTGTTCTATTTTATTCTAATCTTTAATATTAGAATATTTGTGTGTAGCATGGCGCTGCACTTCATTATGCAATCCTGTGTTGTATAATGATAGTTTATATAATATATATATATCTAATTTTCTTCTGTTTTTCTCGCTTCCACACTTATCTCTTAATATTGTTCTGAAACTGTTATTCTGTAGATATCTTAATGGCAACAAATGACCACACCAGCATGTCTTCACATTACTTAAGTTGTAGCACTGTGCAGCTCCCTAGGAGTGAATATCAGGTAATTATTGTAATATGCAAAGCTTTATGGTCTTTATGGTATCTCACAGTCAACACTATATAGAAATGTTTGTTTTTGCAAATTCTTTGAATGACTCTGAAGAAAACTTGGTTACTTCAGTTACCTCTTCAAAAAAAGTCTATCCTGCTCATCCAAAGTTACGTGGACTGGAATCCGTCTCTGTCTGTTGTCCTTGTTTGCTTTGCTTTCTCACTTTGTTTTCCTTCCTTTTTTTCTCATTGGTCACATTATTTTGTTGACAAAGCCTGTGTGTGTGTGTGTGTGTGTGTGTGTGTGTGTGTGTGTGTGTGTGGGGTGTAGATGCATCAGTGTAAGAAAAAGGCAGGTTCCTTTACTTTCTCATTTTTGCTTGCCTGCCTTCTCTCAACCCTCCCTTCCTTTCCTACTCCTCCCATTTTTCAGTCTCCTATTATTTTTTATGTATTTATTATGTATTTATGTATTCAACATGGGTTAAGATAAATGCTGTCTGGCCCCCAACTGATGTGTTTTTCACTTATCTTGTTTCTTTGTCGGTTTATCCGCCTTTGTCCCTCTGTCCATCACCATCTTGGCATCTATTGGAGCACAGAGAGTCTCTCTGGTGCTTTTGATTGGATGTTCAGAGATTGGAATGTGCCTGCCTGACTCAAATGACTTCATTAGAGAGTGCTAATCTCAGAGGGGGTCTCCACCAAAGGCAGCCTGATGTGTCAGATTTGTCAGGGCCATTTTGACAAAAGACAAAACGTGTGGAATAGTTAACATGAGTAATTTTGAAATGGCAGAATAGGCAGAGAAGATGAGTTTTAGGGCTGAAAGTTTGGTAGTGGCAGGAGTGCTCTCAGAGATAGTGAAAGAGAGGGAGATGAATTAGGGAGGCTTGGATTCGGAGCATAACTGTTGGTTACGGTCCCAGATTCACTGAGGAGATCTAAAATGTCACTGTGTGTGTGTGTGTATGTGTGTGTGTGTGTGTGTGTGTGTGTGTGTGTGTGTGTGTGTGTGTTTGCGATAGTCGAGCAGCTTTATCTGCCTGGCATTTCCTGCTTTCAGAACCGACTACAGCACCAGGCACCATCTGATGACCCTCCAAAAGGCTCAGCGCTGCAAAGAATATGGAGGGGAACACATGTAACCTTAATATGAATTAGGAAATCTTGGATTTAGAGGATGACATACAGGGTTTTGTCACCTTTACGAACACTGGCAGTTATTTTGTGGGTGTTATCTTTAATGGTGTTGCGGGAGTTCAAGTTTGATTCCCCCATTCTGGCTTTTCTGTGAGCCCCTGTGTGCAGGTAATGAACTGATCTCAAATCAGACTACTGGCTGATTAATACAGATGATATGACACATTCGCTATTGTCTGGCATCAGCTTGTGGCTGCAACTTTGCAGACTTTTCCACTTCAGTACTGCAAGGATAGAGGTTGACATTTAGGTGCCAGCAGCCAAACAGAGACGTTCGACTGCAGGCTCTCAACGCCCACCACTATCTCAACTAAGGTTCTTCAGGGAGTGAATATTGAAAATGTCACCTGAAAATTATATGTAAACATTGAAACTGTTGAAACTAGCATTTTTAATGTCGTATATCTCCTTTGAAGAAAATTGCACACAGCTCTAACTGTACAGTAGTGTCAGTGAAACCACATTAATATACTGTACGCCACACAAATTGGTATACTTCCACTTTTTAATCATGCGTTATTAGCTAATAATGTGAGAAAACACTGAGAAAGTACAGGCTCATGCTCATTCATTCATATTCCCTTATTTGTGATGGAAATTCAATCAGTGTTGCTTGAGATAAATTTTGCTGATTATTCCATTTTAAAAGTTTCCTTTTTACAGTCATACTCTTAATGCCCCATCTGACCAGCAATATTTTTCTCTACTTAGTATTACTGGCATTTCCTTTTTTATTATCAAGGCTCTGGTTTGACACTTTCCAGAGTGAGACAGCTCATTTTCAGCCCTCACTGTATAATGTATGTGCTCTTTAATGTATAGATAACAATGTATAAAAGGTGAGAAGATCACTTTTGGTTTTAACAGACGATACATCTTTTATGAATTTAATGGAGGGCATTTAAAATTCTCTCTGAATATAAATGAATGTGTGTGTGTGTGTGTGTATGTGTGTGTATGTGTGTGTAAATGTGGTAATTGGGAGGCAGAGTGACGTTGGGGCACACAAAGGAGTAACCCTTGTCGTACCAAGTGCAACCGATGGATGGAACTGAACTTATTAGCGCAGCTACCTTTCCTCTCCCTTCCTTTCACTGAAAAGAGCAACAGCAAAGCAATAAGACAGAGAGCACCATTTGCACCTGTCTCCAAATCTTCTCAACGGTCTGTGAGACTCTGTCTGGGTTTCCATACAGTATAAGTGGATTTATGTGCATTCTGTGTCGGCAGTGAATGAGAAAAGCCAAATAGGAATGAAAAACCCAGTGACAAAATGTCTTTCATGGCAAATTATGTGATAAATAGTAAGATAGATGCATTCACTCACCCACTAAGTTAAATATAAAATACCCGTGGTTGTGTCACCATTAGGTACTGAATTACATTATTACTTAGAGCATGTCTTTGTTTCCATCCTTGGATGTTATGACATCAGCAGGCAGCAAAGGAGGATAACATCTTGCCTTGTATTTATAGTTTAATTCAAGTTTCTGAATATTTTACACCTTTGCTCTTGGTGTGTACTGTAGTCTCTACAGTCTCTACATTTTAGGAAGCCAATTCATTTACCTCAGTAGAGCTAATGGAAACACACACTTTTACATTTTGCATTTTACATTTTGCAGCATTTCAAACATCAGTTTGACAATAAGACAAGTTAAGTGAACAGGTAATCTTAACTGGATCCTCTTCTTTGTGTATGGATCAACTCAGGGTGATGCTAATGAAAGATAAATAGACACATCTGCTTAATAAAAAAAGGTTTACTTTTCATTGATATTCGGTTCATTGCTGGTCTCTTGAAACAGGATACTAAACAGCTACATAGGTGGTCTGGTACTCCTTACTCTAAATAATTCCTTCTGTTATTCTATATACATGTAGCAAATTCTTTTTATGTCTCTTTCTTTGCTAATCTTTCCCTTCAAAAACAATGAACTTTAATGGTAATCCACACCAGGTTTGAACACACCACACCTCTTCTTTCATTTCTTTTCTCTGTTGCCCAAGTGACTCATTCTACCCCTGTTTAAGATGACATCTCACAAATTCAGTGACTTGTACTGCTGCCGGCACAGTTCATCATTATAATTGTTGGAAAGAAAGGAGGGAATAGTGAGGAGAAAATTGATGTAAAAAGAGGGAGTAAAAACTCACTCTGTCTGAAATCTATTCTCTACATATTAAACATATTAAAAACTCAATAGTTTACTCTATTATGAGATTTAAAACACTAATGATGTATCATTATTTTGTGCCACCATTGTCCCCTTAGGAGCAACAGCAAGCCATTGAATTCTACATTTTATTTTACACAGAGGGATTTTTTATGGCTTTATAGTACATAAATGTTAGACTTTGAATTCAACCTTGTATATAAAATGGCTGACTGTAAGTATACCACACATACCTTTGGTAGCAAATAGGGAGGAATTGTGGACAAATGCATCGTAGTGAAAGGGGAGGGTGAAAGAAATGAGCCTTTATAGGTATATGGGGATAGACTGAAAGCAATTTTACCTAAGGCAACATTCCTGTGCCAAAGCAAGCTGACGTGGTCTTAAGCCGTAATTAAAATGGAAAGCGACACAAGGAGGAGGCTGGTGGCCAAAGTCTGACATGGTCTTAACCTTTTATATTTGGTATTCTCATCATGTCATGACACACTTTCAGCATTGAATCGATTTCTGCGCGATGCTGTATTTCTGTGTGAAATGTCATCACAACTACAAGTTCTGATTTCTTAGGGAATCAGAAAAATATTAGGCTAGATTCACAGTGCATTGTAGTTATTGATGGTTATATCAAGCTCTCGTATGAGTAGCCAAGGTGGTTGGTCTCATCGAAGATTAATTAGGTTTACACATTTGCAGTAGGAGGTTGGTGAAGTTTGGTTTCCTTTTCTGTGTGTTGTCACATACCCAAACAGGGTGATAGGACCCTTTTTTCAATTGTATGTACTGTGGGCATATTTCTGTGTTTGTGCATTCTTGGGATGTCACTTGGCTTACTTTCAGAAAAAAATGATATCTAAGTAAATGCTTTTTATGCTGCATACAGTATCATCATTAACCCACTGTCAGGTTCACTTATTTTCCAAGCCTATTCTTACAGAATTTCATGCTTTGGTCTATAAAAGCTGACAACCTGTTGGCATATGAAGGTATTGACTGAGTGCATACATGATGTCCAACACCCTCTGTGCAAAGAGATGGATCAGAAGAGATTAGACAAGCGGAAAGGATAAAGATAGAGCTAAAGACAGGCTTTGTTTTTGGCCCCCTTATGAGCCAGTCCTCCTGCTAATTACCAAGCTCTCTGGTCCTTGCTAAATGTGTTTGAAATCCACTGGATGCAGATAATTGAGCTGGAAATGTGTTACATGACAAAGTCACGCTGAAGGACAACCACTAAAAAAGGCCTCCTCTCCACTTCCCCCCTGTTTTCTCTGTCAGGCACACTTTTGAAATAAAACTCCCCCCAAATGATTCATTCCACAGCGTTTGTCTTTGTTGTTTGTTGAGATTGAAGCTTAGGGGATGTTTGAGCCACCTATTGTGATAAGCTATAGTCAAAACAGAGACAGGCCAATGGCGGATGTGTCAGACAGGCCTGTGTTTTCTTGTTGCTGAAATAATTGCTTTTAGCCTTCAGTTTAGGGATGTGAGCTTTTAAAGATCCCTCACACATCATCATAGCAAAGTAGAAAAATGTTTTATAGCCAAAGGCTGGATATGTCTGTCCATGCATCTCAAGCTTTCTCTCAGCCAAGCAGTCGCTTCTACTTTCACAGATTTTGTATAGCCTAAATCTCAAATTGATTTCAGTGCTTCATATGAAAATTGATTTACTGGCTTCTGGATACATTGATCCCGGGCAGAGATGGGCCTCCCCAGAGAATGTTGGAGTAAAGTGAAAATAAGGTGAAGAGAAGACTCCCTGTCGTTCTATTTGCATTTTAATTATAAATTGCATCATTGCACTGAGTGCGGTAACAAAACAACTCCCTCGCCCTCCATTCACTCCTCCCTTTTGCTTCAAGCTCAGTACACTTCATGAGAATGAAACTTCATGCGGCGAGCCTCTGCAGGGCAGAAAATAAACAGACAGGGTAATACGTAAGAGCACACCCAGTGGTCGTGAGGATGAAGGTGAAAGAAGCTTTACCTCAGTGGCTCCATGCAAATGCTGTTGCACAAATATTATTCTCTATCAGCTTTGTTCTGAGAAAGACATACTGTAAACTGTCAAAAGATGTATTTATTTGGATTGTTAGACAGAGTTAGCTGTGTTTCAGTGGGTGTCTGTGCTCGAGAAGAAGACACAGAGTGAAAGAGAGCTGTGGACTGAAGCCAGTATCATTTTGTCATTTAGAAAGCACTTTTCTGTTGTTATCTTGGCTACATGGGACCACTGTGGTTTGATGTCTGCCTCAGAGTATATAATGTTTTGTTTTTCAAGTCTCAAATTTTCAGTTTGGATTTGGCTTTCTCTATCTGCGTGTGTGTGTGTCTGCGCTTGTGTAGAAGCGTTGGTATGTTTTGTCACACAAGTGAGTGTGAGTGCTGTGAGTATAGAGGCCTAATTGATCACATTGGAGTAGTGTGTGAGCACAAATAGCAAGAGCGCAGACTGAACAGCTTTAAAAGTGGGACTTAAAGCTCCAGCCTGGATTCTTGACAGGATGGCAGAATGTATATATGCACACATATGGTCTTATCTAACATTCAATTCGTACACTGTTGCTGTTACCACTGCCAAGTAAGTACAGCAGCAGTGCAGGTTTTCCAGAGGATTGTGTCCATCAAATGATCGCTTTATCTTTCTTCCATGTCTGTTTTATTAAATATGTAATATCGGATGTTTCTTGCTGAGTGTGCAAAATATTGGGAGAAGATTATGCAGATGGATTGATTTGCATGTGTAATGTGATTTACCAAGACTGAAAGTCATTGGGGTAAAGGTATTTGTGTGTGTAATGAGGTACACCAGACCATGTACTCACGTATCAGATATTTATTCATAGATTGCAGCTTTGTGGCAACATATGGGAATTTTACAAGTGTTCTACATTTGGACCGTAGTTAAAGTCAATTACTCGTAAAGATGGTTTGAACGTGTAGGTGAATGTTGTGTAGGAGCTGCCCTTTTGTTTGTGTTTAGATTGAGGATTGGACCTTTATACTGAGACACTGAGTCACACAGAAAGCTGGTCAGCTCTGCAACGACAGAGCAAAGCAGGGATTTGGGGAATATCAGAAAGGATGGGGAGAGAGGGGAAAGGATGGTGGCAAGGGTCAAATGCTGACAAAATACACCTTAGCATTACTTTAGGCAGCTTTTATCCACTGCAGGCTTATAAATGAATGATGATGGAGCCATGGTAGCTAGGATTTCTTTCTGTCTTATCATATAGGTTTTACTATTGCACTGTTGCCTACGTGACATGCATGTTTGAGTAATTAGTTAACAGTTTGAGCCTGTACATTAAAGACATGATTGTGTTTTGCCATGACTATACTTGTAGTTGCTTCACTAATCACCTCTATAGTTTTGGGTTTTGGGAACTGCTCTTATGTCAAAGTAACAGCAACACTGTGAAGTGATCTCTTAGAAATGTAGACCAAAACATCAAGATAAAGACTGCTTATCTCGGAAGGTGATACCAAAATTAAGTTAATTAACATTGCCACTCACAGTAGTAAAATCTATACTTAAAGCTGTGAAGTACAGCTAGGGTATAATATTATTAATTTAGGCAAAGCTATCTTACTTTCTTGATGTTCTTATAGTATTTTTTTGTCAGCTTAGTTGCACAAATTAGCACATTTCTCAATCTTATATCTTCTAAAGTAGGACATTTAATCAAAACGAAGGACTATAGCAATGAGGAAGAAGTGTGGCACTGGCATGGTTGTCTGGTTTTATAGCAATCTTGACTGGGTTTCAGAGAGGCAGAGAAAATGGGGAGTTAAGGTGATGGTTTAAAAAGGGGAGAAATAAGGAGAGAGAGAGAGAGAGGTAGAGAAAGAGAAAGAGACAGAGAGACCATCAGTGATATGGAGAGGGATGGTGATGTTGTTTCACTGGGGTTTGCTCCACGGTTCAGGGAGGGCCCCTGTCTCTGCCGGTGCCTCTTAATCCATCACACCTCCTGCGGCCCTGGATCCGACACACTCCAGCGTCTCACCAACCCGCCGCCGTGTCCGTGCTCAGCCCTGTCATGCATGTGTGCCCACTGTGCCCATTATTCTCTTATCCCTGTTTTCACCCTCTTTTTCTCTCTCTGAGTGAGTGTCAGGACTATCAGCAGTGCCTCGGGCAAGATGGACTGACACTGTTTTACATACAGCAGACATGTTTTCATACGTGCTCCACATCCAGCCTTGTTCACACGCGTGTCTTTCACTCAAACCTGAGAAAAGATTCTCCCTCCCCCTGCCTGTGCCGCTTGCCAATTTAACCTGCGTCGGCTTCTCATATAGTTTAGATTTTCTTGCCATTAATGTCAGGGACACCTCTGGGCTGCTTTCCTCTCTCGTGACCGTCTGCTCGTCTGCTCGTCTGCTGCCAAAACTTCGGAATCTCTCACGACGGAGAGTTGGAATCACTTCCGTCATGTGATCCCTTTGAGAGTGTGCTTATCTGACAGGAAGCACACCTCCAGCCGGCTGTGTATGATTTTTTGAAATGGGAGTCAGCTTCTTCACTTAATAAATCTTGCTGATCCCCCATATGCATCTGCACATGCTCCCTGTAAGCTTTCATTGGAGCTCCCGTCCACTTTTAATAGAATCTGACCTTATAATGAACAGGCTTCATTAACCCTCTGTCAGATTTCTCACCCAAGCTGGAGGGAAGAGGGCGGGGGGGGGGGGTTGTTAAAAAAGCACAGGGTTGACTCTAAGCTCTGGAAGAGTGAGCTAGCATGTGGGCGTTTGATTTACGTTCAGAAATGCGTCACACATACGCTCAAAGCTGCAACACTCATTTAGCCTCAGCTTTTTGGCATGTTTTCAATCTTTGTAGTCTGTCCCTCTAAACTCTGCAGCCCGTCTCTGTACCTCACTGTTTTGCTCGCTGCCTATTGTCGCGCAAGGTGACCCTCTAAACACTCCAGGATCCCTGCTGTGATCGCAGCCTTTTCTGCAGCAACCAAATCACACAGCTCCACCCCCTGTTCACCTGGTGGTGGAGTCTCAGCACCGTGCCACCCGTTTTCTTCCCCTCCCAGCAGGAATTGGAGCCCGGAGGGACAAGATAGTGGGTGGTTCTGTGTATTTGATGTTTCCCTTTCATTTTGCAAGTTAAAGGGAATTTAGATGCTGACACGGTGTGTGTGTGTGTGTGTGTGTGTGTGTGTGTGTGTGTGTGTGTGTGTGTGTGTAAGTGCTTGTACTTGCTTGTAGAATGTGTTTTTGTTTTTTGGTTTTTATGTTAAATTTATTTAATCTTTTTGAGAGTCTCAGCAATAGCTGTAATGAATTCCAGAAGGCTTTCCATTTCTCTGTTCTGTCACTCTTCACCTCCTATTTCACAGCAGGCCTGGTCGCCTGAAGTCCCTGCCATCTGGCCATACTGAAGGGTTTTTGGGACAAACTTCAAAATTTCATATAAAAATCCATTGATGTAACTGCATATAAAGGGCATGTCATCAGCACTACCAGCAGCAGATATAGTGTGTGTTCACCTCAACAGTAAAAAGGTACTGTAAAGTTATCTTAATGTGACTTTAGAATTAATCATTGTATAAACAAAATCGAATTCCCTTGAAAGACTTTTCAAGGGAAAACAGCGTCTGCATTTGCCTTGGAGGGAGGATTCTTTATCTTTTTAGGACTTTTTATTTTTAGGGATAGTGAAGATGTTTTTGGATCTTGCCATAATGATAGTGACAGTGGAGGTCATACTGCAAACATTTGGTGAGAGAGGGGAATGCAAACTTGTTTTATTTTCTGATGTGTGATGGGTATTACAGGCTCATAGTTACAACCAACTGAATACCCTTCACCCTTCCCTTTCCAAGTGTGTAGCATGACCTATGGTGGCTGTGAAAAGTGTGATCCCCCTAAATCCTGCACACTGGTCCTTTAAATATGCATTGACTTCATAGACAGACTTGCAGGTTGGGGTGGCTGTGCAGGCGACATTGTGGATCAGCAGCTATTCAGATTGTCACAAGCACAGATGGAAAAACAAATGAACAGAAATGTGTCCTCAAGTGTAAATATGCATTGTAAGCTGTTCACATTATCAGATTTGCAGATGGAGGTAACATATGCCCAGAAATATATGCTATCACCCTGTAAAATTTACAGATGGAGTTAATATCACCGCATTATTACACCGTGAGCTGAGTGTCATGTATTGACTCACTATGTGGTTGCTGTATGTAAGGTGGCTGTTACGGTCTGGTCAGTATCTGGGCAGCTGGCAGCCTCCAGATCTCATGTTGATGAGGGAGGCAGATGCAGGCCTCACCTCGCTTAGCTCTTGTTTATACAGAGGAAGTTGAATCTATCTGTCTGTTGGTTTGTCAGACTCTCCTCCCTGGCGTGTTGAGGTGTGTGACAGAGAGATGGAGAGAGATGGCGGCTGGACTGGCAGAGTGAGAGCAGACTGTCTCTCTGTAATGAATATAAATGGGCTCCAGGTCTCACTCTCCTCATCTGGCTCCCCTCTCTGAAAACAGGCATGGGGTGAGGATGTGGGATGGAGGAGGCCCATCCTCCTTCCCTCCCTCTCTGCTTACTCACACACTTGCTGCATTGTACATACAGAACGCACAGAAACACTCACAATCATACAAATGTGTTTGTGTCTTGATTTTGTGGTGACTGCTCGGTGGTCCCAGTTCAGCCGAAACAGCTGTTAGGGAGACTCATCGTGGTGTTGTCAAAGTACAAAGTTACATGAAAGATAATGTGTTACAGTAATCTTTCTTTTTTGCTCTTCTTTGGTGTATGTTGCAAATCACGTTTAAGTGACTGTTCGGATGTTACGTCTAAAACATGTGGAAAACGTCACCGCATGACGATGATGAAGTTCCGGTAATTTAGCAGTCAGCCTCACTGTCTAAACAAACTTAACTAAAAACAACAAAAATGCCCTCACTGAATGAGCTAACGTTGGCCAGCACAGCTAGTTAGTAACATAAAAACAGCGTTTTATCGTGTTTACTAGTTATTCCAAATTCTGAGCTTATACAGTAACTCCAGGCATTGTTCCTTCTGTTTGTGTCAAAATAAAATGAACAGGCCGTACAGCTCTGGGTATCTCTGGGCGAGTATAATCAGCTGTTCTTCATCTTCAGTTTGGCTGACCTTTCAACTTGATGTTGTTACCTCGTTGTACGGAAAAGGTGAAGCAAGTCCTGTGGAGCCTGTTGGTTAAGTCTGATCACGTGACCTGTGGTGTGCTTGCTGCATTAGAAAAAGCTGCGATGTTTCCATCTCTGTGCACCAGAGACATAGACACAATGAAAAACGAATGAACGAATGCTCATCATGACAGCATTGCTTTTCATTTTGAGGCGCTTGTCCTGCATCTCCATTAAAAATAACGGATTAGCGTGTTCAAAAGATGTGACATCTGAACGGTCCCTAATGATAACACATAACATAACAGGAGATTGCTCTTCATCAGTGAATACATGCTATTAGAGCTGAAACCATTTTGAAAAAGAATGGATAGTTTAAATGTTTTATCTAGCAAAAACTATTAATTAATAATAATAAATAATAATAATAATATTAATAATAATAATTTGCTAATTTTCTCCTTTTCATATGATTATAAAATCTATTTAGTTGTGTTTTTTAATTTGTGTTTACACTGTTTCTTTTAACATTTTGTGGCATTTTAGTCCATGCTTAGTCAGTCTAACGTCATGTTCTAAATCACAATGTGGCATATGTGGTAAACACGTTCATGAAAACCGATACAATCTAATGCAATCGAATGAAAATGCTACGCAATAAATTGTATCTTTTTGAAGCTCATGATGTTCAATTGTTGTTTATACTTGAGGAAATACAGACCCTCTATTATAGTGCAATTCAATACAGCCCTCAGAAATTGCTGTGCTGAATCCCAACAATAACTGAACATTATAGTCTTCACAGTGACGTATTCACTGCAGGGCCTTTGTATGTATGTCTGCAGTATGACAAGCTATTGTCTGGCTAGTTTGCTGTGTTTGTCAGTGAAGAGATTAAGACTTACACTGTGTAGAATCTAAAATAGTTTTCTCTTTTTCTGTATTGCTCTGCTCTGAGCACCCTTACCCTCATCCTTATTTCCCCTGCTTTTTATCCAACCTACAAGGTGCTGATGGAGCCCAAGTAGCAGCAACACTCCTTATCTGAAGCACAGGACCTCCATAACCTCCTCACTTTGTCTTTTAACTGCATTTGGAGGAACACAGTCTTTGCCCAGCATACACTGTAATGTGACATTATTTATTTTCTCTATGCCGTGTGCATTATCACCTATTAGTCATTCTTCCCATTCACACCATGTCATCATCTGATTCCCATGACGAATGAACTGTCTGCAGACATTTCTTCTGAGGGAGTCCTATGATTAGCACACATCTCCATATCTCAGAGATGTTATTGCTTCTTTCCTCCTGCCGCTCCACTCTTGATGTTTGTCATGAAAAGGATGAAAAAAAACATCCTTTGCTTTATTCTGGCTAAGTGTCATCTGGGTCTATTTAGAAATCTGTGAGGCTGTTAGCAGTGCTGCCAGTGTTGTCATGTTTTCTTAAATTGATTCCCTGTGATTACTTGGCATTTATGGCGCTCTGTAAGGGACAGAATACGAGAAAATCACTTGGTAAATTGTGCTTTAGATATGCTGTGAAACAAAGCCCGGATGATGACACACACACACACACACACACACACACACACACAGAGAGCAACACACGTGGTCGGAAATCTGCGTATACGCCCTCACTCACTCATATGGACTATAATTAATTGCCAGGAAGTCTCAGGTAATTTAAATTGCAAATCAGTGCAGCCTTGTTCTCCCAACTTTTGTGATTAATATTTTATTGTTTTACTGAGCGAAAATGCCACCAGTGTTTTTCATCAGATACAAATAGCACAAAGAAAGAAAAGGGGGGCACTGGATTGAGGAAGATCGGATCCAGGCGTTATCTCTAAACATTAATTAAGTCGTGTCTGGGTCTGGAGCTGTCGAGGTCGCCTCTCCTGTCTACAATCCGCTTCGCGAAGACAGAGGTCTCTCTCCCTTTTCACCCATTCTCTCATTTCTTTCTCTGTCTCTCTGCCTCCTCGGTCTGATACTCAGTTTTTGGCAAGTTTTTCTTGGGTCTTGAACTTCTCTTTCAATCAGCCACTAATTAAGCAGCAGAGAAGAAGGGTTTCTTTGGCAGGAGATCGGGGGGGACGTGCAGGTTGAGTGAGAAAAGCCAGATCCTGAGACCTTGTGATGACTTAGGTATGAATTGTGTGGATAAGAAGTTGAGAGGAGCAGAGCGGGGAAACCAGCGGAAATGAGAGATTTAGGCAGCAGAGAAACAAAGCTTTGAAACCAAACTGTCGCATGTTCCTTTTTAGTTTTTTTTTAAAAAATCCTATGAGACTGCTAGTGTAGAAAAGGACCAAAAATTAGACTAAAATAATAAGGAAGTTTCTCTTTGCGACAAATAGAAACTCAGAAGTGATTTGGCCATTGCAGGGCAAATCTCAATCGCAGCATTTCAGGATGAAAAAGAAATCCTGGATGCAGGTTCTTATAAAAACAACTTTGACCTTTCTTAGTCAGCACTGGCTTTAGAAAGTACTGTGTGACCTTGTGTGTGTGTGTTTGTGTGAGTACAGACTGGCAGCTTGAGATGAAGGTCTTTAGTCTTGCACTTCACTTAGAGCCACGGTGGACGGGTGCAGCCTGGCTGGAATCAGATGGCTGGCACAGTGCTCTGCTCCTCTCAAAGCAAAACAAAGACGAAACCACGCGCAGACAAAGGAAGGCTTCCCCCAGTGAAGCAGAGCGCGCGCCGTTGCTGTGCTTTGAATGCTGAAGCCTCCTTTAAAACAAATAAATTCAGAGCCCTTACTTACTAGAAAATAGCACTCAATTAGACTAACCATTCAATTAGGGATTGCCATGACACACACACACACAGACCCATACGCACTAGCACACACACAAGCTCACAGCTTTTCATAGTAATGTGCTTCACTAGTTTAAAGTCAGAGTTATTTTAATGGCTGTGTTTCTGTGTCCCTACAGGGTGCCCGTAGCTGTTTTGGAGTCTGGACGTCCTGTTGTACTGGTTGCAACTGTGCGGCTCTCCATACAGCAGGTGTTGTTTCAGACGCAGCCAGCTTGACAGATTTTTGGCACCTCCCTCCCCTACACGCCCCATACCACCTCACCCCACACCTGGCTGGTGCTCCGGCCCCATTCAGTCATCAAGGCTGGCAATGTCCAGAGTCCCAAGCCCCTCTCCCCCGGTGGAAATGTCCAGCGGTCCCGTGGCTGAGAGCTGGTGTTATACTCAGGTGAGGACACTGTTCTGTGTGTGTGTGTGTGTGTGTGTGTGTGTGTGTGTGTGTGTGTGTGTGTGTGTGTGTGTGTGTGTGTGTGTGTGTGTGGGAGTGCATGGGATTGGCTGCTGCTTATCACCTTTGGTGGTTGCTTTCATTCCAAGACTGCATTCAATTTCACTTCAACAAATAGTTATTTTGTTCTTGTTGATCAAGCACACAACTACTACTCAGTACAATGTGAGATTCTTTTTTGTTAGGAATTAAAGGAGAACTTTACCAACTAACAATCAAAGTCTGTTTGCAGGTCTTGTGCAGTGCAGCTGCATGTGTGAAAAAAGTTGTGTAAAGCCTTTTGTGACTGTGTGAAATCTGATATTGTTGGTTGGGTGTGGGTGTGGAGTCAGAAAGAACTGAGCTTACCAGACCTCTGTAGCCCGCTCATCATCCCTGCTTTAGGCTAGCGGATTGATGCTGCATTAACCGGCACTAGTACATAGCACATCTAAATCTCTGACGGAACTGTTGGCTGTCAAGTTGCATTGTGGGTTATGGAGGTGCCATTTTTTATTAAGGAAGAAGAATGCGTGGAATAGAAAAGGAAAAGATATCTCCGGCTCTGCTGCATTGATTTTGAGCAGTGCAGTACTAGGAAAGGTCTAGTGTGTGACATTTAGGAGGACAAATAGAATGTAATGCTCTATCTTGCACTGACTTGCGCAATTGACTTTGTACACTGGCACTTGTATAATTCCTATTTTGCACTCGACGCACATTGGAATTTTCCCTCCACAGACGCACGTCCTTAAATTAGGGAATGAACTTGCGCTTCGGGGGGCGGTTCAGAGAAAAGAGGAGGCGTGTTCCGGCGCAAACGTTCCCTGCCTGGCAAATCCGCCGTTATAATAGCAGTCCGCCATGGAACAAGCGCGCCTGCTTTTAAAGGGAATGTGAGATGACGCTCTGATTGGTTTATTGCACGTTACACCCAAACCACACCTATGACTAATGTAGCTACTTCAGACCAACCCATTTTAGATTTGCGCCGGGCGCAAGAGTCATTTATCCCGCCGGCATAATAGCAACAGCGCCCGAGATCTGCCCACAAAGCTACTTGCGTTTTGCGTTTGATACTTGCGTTTCAGATCTGCAAGATAGGGCCCATAATGTTCATAGGCACTATATGTTTTTATCTACAGCGGGTCCTCTTCCCTGGAGGTTGCAGCGTTGAACTGCCATGTCTCTACAGAAGCCCAAAACAAACAAACCACTCTCTCTAGACTAACTCTAAACACTGGCTCTAGATTGGGCCTCTCGTTGAGAGTTTTGCTGCCACCGTAGTTTAAAGGGGAGGGTGAGGAGGGTTGGTTGCAATCTTATCTCCACATGCTGGTCCTTTAAGGGTGTAATCACTGATTGACAGATAGACATATAGATGTGTTATCTACCTCATATTTTATCTGAAAGCTGTTTGCAACACAAAAATGTGTTGTTTTCCTCAGCATGCTATCGGAGCGCATCGCAGCACGGAGGGCTTAGCTAACGGTCTGATAGTCCAGTTTTTGCATAATGTTAGACAGAGCTAACTGTGAATAGGACAGCTGGTAAACAGTTGGGTTTATTTTGCTTTTGCTCTTTGAAACTATGCCCGTTTGTCAAGACAGACACATTTCACCTTTAATTTGACAGGTAATTGTTCAGTTGAATAGAATTTCTTAATTTATTTATTTATTTATTTTTAAAACATTACCTATACTGTGCAATTGTGTTTGTTCCTGTCATTGCAGTAGAGACTATGCTAGTTCAGACACCACTTTTCTGTTAAGAGCCAAGGTAGATAAAGTATGTCATTGATGATGTCTGTTTTTTCATCTCCTCTGTCTTTGCAAAATTGTTTTGTTTTTTCTGTTGCCACTTTTACAATATCCTTTCTTCTTTCCCTCCGTTTGTTGTCAGTGTTTATTAAGATGAAAGGCAGTTTTGATGTGTGGTTTTGAAGTCCAGGCTGACCAAACACCACTTACCCATATAGAATAGATAAATATATAAATAAAGATATCTGGTTTCAGCTCTCGCTGTTTCTTTTCCTGCGCAGATCAAAGTGGTAAAGTTCTCCTACATGTGGACCATCAACAACTTCAGCTTCTGCCGTGAGGAGATGGGAGAGGTCATCAAAAGCTCCACTTTCTCCTCAGGAGCCAACGACAAACTCAAATGGTTAGTGAAGGCTGGTCACTTTAGCTATCAGAAATAGAGAATGGAGAACACTTTCTCCAACAACTCGCTCAAGGATCATTCACTTGTTGCACCTTTGAGAAGTAGAACATCGTTTTCAAACGATTAAACCCTTCAGCATCCAGTTGCCACTTTTTCATGCTTGAAGTTAGACAAATGTGGCTCTATCTTCACTTTCTCACATAGGCTCAGAGTGACAGATAAAACCATGATTAATGCCAGGATGTGTTAAATATAAATTCAAGCATACTAACACAGGAAATATTTTAAATATAGCCAGTTGACTACACAGACCTGCTGTATGTTTGACATATTTCCTCTGTAGAGGAGGCAGAGTCACCTCATCTCATGAGGTCAAAGAGCTAGTCAAAACAAAAGTGGGAAGGCATTATGGGTTTTGTCTCCATCTTTAAAAAACGTCTACTCATAATATCGAGTTGTCACACTACTCAACCTCCCAGGCTCGCTTATTGCAGTGCACTGAAAATGAGGCTTATTAGTCAGTTGTTAAAACACAGATTTAGCAGGAGCAATATTATTTCAGTCTGCTCTAATGTGCTTTGGAAGAGCTGGTGGACTTTATTGACCCTGAGGGAGACCTAGAACATACTAGAGGGATTACTCTATCCCCTATGGCCTGAGAAAGCCCTAGGATCCCCTGGAGGAGCAGGACAAAGTGGCTGGGATGTAGGAGCCACCTGTCTCAGCCTGATTCCACTGCAACCTTGACTCCCATAGACTGAGACACTGATTGTTGGATTGATGAGAACTTCTGATTATGACAACAAAGTAGATCCACATGAAGAGCTGTCCTGTTTTTATTAGGTATACAGTAGGCTAGACTCAAGATACACTTGCAAGACTTAAGATAAGGATATTGAATAGTGTTGAAATAAAATGACATGACATTGTTTTTGGTTCACAGAAGAGCTATCAGATAGCAGGGAAACAGATTCTGTATGTCACACAAAAACATGGCAATAAACATTTCAGGGGGCCAAAGGTAATGAATATAGCCGTATGTCTGGGATTGATTACCGTCTTAAATAAGAAATAAAGAATTTCAGAGTAGAACTTGGCTTTTCTTCAGATACCGCATCAATCTAAGTTGCTTTTGAAGTTGGATTATACCATTAGTCCTTTTCCTCCTTTTAGTGCTTAACCAAGACTGTCTATCAGCTTTTTCGTGTAATCTGGGTGAACAATTCTGACTATTCTCTTCTAGCCCTCTGTATCATACCCCACTGTCAGTAACATTATTGCCTGTTTCTCCGATGCTCTCCGGTGCTTGTTAGAGAAATGATATCCAAAGTGCACTGCGGGTCACCCCCACACCATTAGGCATTAGGCATTACAGCAAGAGAGCAAAATTGTAAAAATAACAACAATGAAAAGATGTATTCTGTTTGTTTTATACTAAATTAATAAGAATCAGTTAAGAATTTAGGGTACGTTATCAATGCAGGAAAAAATAACATTATTTGAAATGGACATTCTGAAGTATATTGCTAGTATGAAGGATCTAAAATGTTGTAGCTGCATGCAGATGAGTACAGACTCAAATCACTCACTACCATTTGTTTTTTACCTTCCGACTGTTTTTTAATAGAGGTCATTTGAGTAGGCAAGTATTGGAGTTATTGTGAAATTGCCTTCCAAATGAATTATACATTACAGAATATATGTATAGATATTGATTTTTCTTGTCAGAGTTGAATCTAGAGAGCTCCTGCACATGAATATTATTACTGTATTTATTAAAGTGTAGAATATATTTGGCTTAAAAGGTTTAGCAAAATTATAGCTACCCAGAGGCACATGTACAAGTAGTAGTCCATATGGCCATAGTAATGGCTTTCATGTTACTGTTCTACAACAGCCTGTGTAAAAAACAAACCATATGTTACAAATGCGTCGTGCAAAGCTATGATTCTTTTGTTAAATTGCTCTGTGTAAACATGAAAAGACTTTGACTCAGCCATAGCATTGAAGTACGGAAGACAGCAAGCCTTTTGATTACCCTGGGTAAAAATTACTTTCCTTGTGCCTGACGTATTTCTGTTTTGAAAGAAAATTAATGCATCCTGCTTCGAACACTGGATCTGGAGTAGATTTAGGGTTAGGATCACGTGAAGTTTAGGGAAGTTAGCCAGAAAGCTAGTCAATAAAGAGATGGGTCATATAGTCGATGTTATGTTAATGTCTAGGCTACAATACCATATGGATACTGATACAGTTGGTTTGTTGAGGTAGAGGAGTTTCTTACCTTTCTTGTGCACACTTGATCAGTGAAATATTCTGCTTGTGGCAGTTAATCCTTTCGCCAGTTTATTGCTGTTTGACATTGAAATATTGGCATATGTGTTTATGTTGCTGTTTTTGTGTGGAAAAGACTCAGACTCTTTGCTGTTTGGTCCCTTGTGTTTCATCTCAGCCCTCTATAAAACTCTGTGAAAGTGAAAGCTTTTCATTACAGGAGAGAATAAATAGAGTATAGTTTGTATTTCAGCTTTGTAAAAAATGGCTTTTTTAAGGGTGTATTTTCAACATCACTTCAACAGATAGCATTATATATCTTAGATTCATGCAATATACAGTAGCATGCATTGCAAAATCAGCTCTGCTGAGATGTTATTGTTATCCTGGGAAAAAAATCATGATGTCAATATGACAAGAACTACATGTTGAGTTCCAGGCTGAGGTTGTGAAGGTTTTGAAAGATGGAAACAGTTTTTTAAGAATAAGTCTGAAATACGTTCATACTCATTAACAGATTCAGTCAATCCTAATAGAATAGCCTAATTGCATACAAACATTGAGAGAAATGCTTCTAGGAATTGAAGCATCACAGTGCCTTTGAGCTTTATCTGTCTGATCGGAGTGTTTCTTGCTTTTCCAGGTGTTTGCGTGTGAACCCTAAAGGTCTGGATGAGGAGAGTAAAGACTATCTATCACTTTACTTGCTCTTAGTCAGCTGCCCAAAAAGTGAGGTGCGCGCCAAGTTTAAGTTTTCTATCCTCAATGCCAAGGGAGAAGAGACCAAAGCCATGGGTAAGTCTGACCCTAGCCTGAAACAACTGATACTGACTTGTTCTCTGAAACACATACACCTCCCTCATTTTCATTTTCATTTCTACCACTTCTACGCTTTTCTTAACTTTTTATTGGAAAATAAGTTGGTGTTAATAACTGAAAAAAACTTTTTGGGCCCAACTTGCAGAGAAGTCTACGTTCAGCAGAAAACTGAGCATATCTCAAAGTTTGATAGGTTGAAAATTAAAAACTCCTGTCACACCTGTGTCTTTGGGGCGCTGAAATTTGTGAATGTAGGAGGTGGGGAGTGTGTCTAATACTCCCAAGTGTGTCGAATAATGGGAGGCATTGATAGCCATATGGGCTTGTGTAATCACTGCTGGTTGGATTCATTTCTGGTAAATATATAATTCAAAGTAGCGTGGGGCAATTTTGATTTTAATTAAAAAAGACCCAACCTTTTTAGAAGTCTTCGTCCGCCTCTCTCCCTGTTGATGAATTGGAAATGAATCCTGCTTTTTTTTTTAATTAGGTTATGTTATGGGGAGGAAAAGCAAACTTGTGTGGAATTGAATTAGTGAGGGCCAGATGTGACCGCTTCCTGGTTATCAGGCTTTCTGGCTGCCTCCCTCTCTCCCAGCGCCCTGCAGCATACTGTACAGGAAGCGTGGAGGAGGGAGGATGGGGCGTGGGAGTTAGGGAGAGGAGAGGAGAGGTGGGAGGAGGAAGTGTGTTTGAATCGAAGGCAGTGTAACTGTGTACAACCCCCTGCGGTGCAGGTTGTGTAGAAAGGGAAATCATTTTTCCTGCTGAGAAATATTTCCCCCATGTGAACCTGACACCCCCACCCCCTCGTGTGTACTTTCAGTCCCTCATTTGCTCACTTAGACCTCTCTCTCTGTTCTTCCACATTCACGGTGTCACTTTGTTTTTCTTTCATCCTTTTATTCCACTACTGCCCTGTAATGTTGGAATACCACCTCTTAACTCTCAGCGACAGTCTCACGAAAACAGAACCTTACTGCAGTTATTGTCCTTAAAGCTTTCTCTCCTGGCCATAATACTGCTGGTGGCTACATGATATTGTGGAGAGGATTTGCCTGCGTATATTTGCCTGTATGAGTAATAAACAGACCTTTGAGGTGTTTGACTTTACTGCTTGGCCATTGCGTGAGCACTGCTCCCTTAAATGACCCCCGAAATGCCTGAATGTGGGGAATACCGAGTGAAGTGAAGAGGATCTCATTTTCCTCTCCTCTCTTTTTGTGTCTCAAGGGGCTTTCGGCTATAAATGGTGTGCTCTATGGTGCACGCCCCATCCTATTCTTGCCATATGCCCTCCTCCAATCTTCCCTCAATCCCCCTGGGGAGACCTGGGCCCTCCACTTCGCTCGCCCTGTCACAGGAGAAAATTACCCAACTGCCAGCATATTTGTGACAGTTTAGTGAGCACTCCGTCTAAGAATATGGCCGTAAAGATTGCTCTATCGGTTCTGGATCATTTAGAATCCAATTTAATCCAAACCTCAAGGAAAAAAGGCCAAATAAAAACAAAGTGCCTTAATTAAGGAAGCTGGGTGGCTGTGGACTGTTTATGTGGCAGGTCACTGCTCGGCCTGCTTATACACCTTTGTCCCTGTGGGGACCATTTTTAATACAGTGCATATTATCTGTGTACTTTAAGTAGTAGTAGATAATCAGTAAGAAAGAAAAGTTTTGAAACTGTAGTGGGTACAGGGTATTGAAATATAGCAGACTAACATTGCTATTGAAGACACATGTCAGAATCGTGCTGATGGAAATCCTCAGTGCTGAGCTGAAGAGCTGAAGTTTGTGTTGCAGGTGTCGGTTTGGATTTCTGACTCTTGTAGCTTTTGGATGAGGCAAACTCTCGCTTACAAGCCAGTTTCTGTCACCAATGCAAAAGCACTGGCCATACACATGTTGTTTAATTTTCCCCAGACTCTGAGCTGGTATAACATTTTGATTTGTGTTGATGTGTTGTCTGGCTCGTGCAGACTGAGAATTAAAGTGTCCCTGCAGTACATAGAGGAGGAGCTATAAATATAAGGCTTCAGTACGATGGCAGATTTTGACTGGAAAGCTTGACATTATCTGATGAAACACCACATCTGCATCAGTCAGCCCTTGAGCCCCCCACTAGAGAGTGTGTGTCTGTGTCTGGATCCTCTGATGGTCCGTGCTTGCTAATGGAGATAGATTCAGGCAGCGGTGGCAGCCCACCACCCCCTCCCGACACCATACTCCCGTACTCTCGGCTTGGCCACATCATTTCTCTCTGTGGCTTAATGTGCTGGTTCTCTCCTCTGAGGCTTTTGGTGGGTTGTAACTTGTCTCTTGACACCCCTCCCCCTTATCCCCCTTCCTCCTCCTTTTGCCAGAGAAAACATCTGCCCCCCTGCGGACTCCTGTTCTGACAGCTCGGAGAGGAGAAATGGAAAGTTCTCATCCTCTGTCGCAAGCTCTTTTGTATTCAAATCGTCTCCTTGTTAAGTCTCCCCTACAGACAATGGTTTTGTTGTGTTGTAGCCAACAGCAAAGTGAGCTTATGTGTGTATGAGTTGGCCGGAGAGTCTAGTTATGTCAGGTTTTGGTGTAGGCTGCTTGTATATTTTGTAGCTGGAGATTCAGTGTTTTTGGTTTTGGTTAATTGAAGCGTTGGGTTTTTGAGCTTGTCAGAGTCTGTTGCCCTCAGTAACTGATGGAGGTGATCAGGCATTCTGTGTGGGTGAGTGGAGCACGGCTAATAGAGTAGAAGCTATTGGTCAGTCTTTACATAATCAGATGGTATTGACATTGGTAGAAAGAATGTCAATAAACACGTTTGTGCTGACACAAGCTTACAGAGCTCAATGTTCAATAGAGAATTAGATTTTCTTCTCTGACTGTGTGTCATATTTATATGTGTATCAGTCTGCTTTATGCCAACCAATGTGAATCAGTGTGTAGAATAAAGTTTTAACTTAGGATTTTAAACTTTGTTACCCGTGAGATAAATGTATACTTGTATGGACCGCGGTCTGCTCTGTTAATGGCTATGCTAATTGCCCTCTCGCGTCAATAGAACGTGAACGATTGCGAGTGTGATCTGTTGGTGGCTGTGAGTAATGGTTAGTGAAGGGATTTTGCTAAAGTCGAATGTGTGAAAGATAAGGCCAGAAGAGTGACAGACAGGAAGAGAGATGTTGACTTTGGCTGCTGTGTCGGCTGTTATTTTTCTACATGCCGGCTCATCTTCTGGCGACCTTCTCGTTCTGTGTGCCAACCGTGCCCCTGAGCCCTCCGCCTGAATATGGATGCCCTGCTCACTTAAACACCATGGCATAGCTCCCGCTTTCCTCTTCTTCTCTCTGTCTCCAGCTAAGACCTCATTTTTCTCACCTTCCTGATCACCTTCAATCTTTTTCTGGCAGGGTGAGAAACTTCACTCTTCACTGGCGGGAAACTATCAAAGTGCACCGCAGCATGGTAAAAACTTGAGAATCATCTTCATGGTGCTTACACACATCCACATTGTAACTGTGATTTTTCACACAAATTCCACAATAAGAGTCCCATATGTTAATGAGCTCTATATGTCATCGCCATAGGTGCTGTGAGACTTAACACAATCCACTATCAGCACTTGTTAATATCTCTTTTTTACCAGTCTTTTTCATCTCTCACACTTTTCCCCGTTGGATATCTCAGTTGTGCCGACCCCCTCCATCAGCTTCCAGCTCTCTTTGGTATTCTGGCAGAGTGGTTGCACTCCCGCCACCTTGGCCAGCTCACTGAAAGAGTGAGTGCCAGCGATCTGACCTGCAGTTGATTCTCTGCCAGTGCAGGTTTCTGATGCCCCACTAGAGATGGCAGCATGACATTAGCTGAGCTCAGCACACACACAGACACACACCCTTATCATCGGTGGCTGTATGCATGTGCACATTCACACATACACACACACAGGCACCTCACTGTCACGGGTAAGCAGTGAAGAAGTCACACCTCTCTCTCCCTTTCCCTTCAGTCTGCTGGAGCTTCTTTCAGCATTCCCTCTCACCTCTCCTCAACTCTTCCTCTTGGCTTTCTTCCCCCCCATCTCACTCTCCTGCCAACCTATCTCACACCCGAGTTTAGCTTTAGATACTGCCACTGGGGAAGTCCTCACTCATCGCTGCTAGTCTCGTTTCATACCCAAATAACACAACTTCACAAGGAGATTCTTGGCCTAGGGACTTCATCTGGGCCTCTCATGCTTGGTCTTATCAAATATGTTTAAAGGACATGAAAGAGAGGGTGAAAGTCAGTAGAGAAAGAGTTTCTTCAGACCTTTGAGAGTAAATCCAGGTGCTAAGTCTATTGCTTTGTGTCTACCCAGCCACAAACAGTACAGTGTAACAAGGCCACAGAAGTTTGACTGTCTTTTCAAGCCTGCTCGACTGTGGTTGAGAAATCTCAGTGTCTTTTCTGGAAACACTGACACTCTGTTACACACAGTAGCAGAACAATGAATAAAGTAGAGTACTGTGAAAAAGTGGAATGCATAGATTTGTAATTTTTGTGCATTGGCTTGCATGCATGCTTATGCTTATGCGGATGTGTGTGTGTTTGCATGGTGATTTCTGTCAGCTTCTTTGTGTACACAGTCTCCAGAGGCAGGGGATTACAGTGAAGGACCCCCTGCATGAGCAGTGGTGCAAATAACTGCATATGCACTGCACTCCTCCACCAATCCCCTCTTCCCTCAGATCCAAACAGGGGATTTGACAAAGGATCTTACGGCAGCATTGATACTTCAGTGCTTCCCACTGTGATCTGTCAGCAGATCTCCTGTTGGGATCTCTGCGCAAGAGCAGCCTAAAGAGCAATCTGTTTGAACTGCCGCGGCTAAACACATGTAGTGTGCACACACTGCAGATGTGTGAACGTGAGAGGTGATGACCTCTTCGTATGTGTGGTGACTGTGTAGCTTAGAGCTTGTTTCAGTCGAGTCTTTTTCCTACTACGTACCCGTTAACTGGATCTAAAGAAGACCCAAAGATTGTCTTTATCGCTTTTCCTCATCTGGCTTTAACACATGAATTGAATCTAGATTGTGGATGCATATAGCTTGTTTGCATGTCCCATTTAAATCTCATAAATGATAAACTGAAGGCTTTGAAAGGTACTGAATAAATCAGCTAAATTGGGGGTTAAATCTTTTGCATAGTGTATTTTGGTAGTTTACATTTTGATGCTTTTGTTAGTTGCTTTTTTTTTCTAGTTGTATTTTCACTTCATGGCATTTCATGTCTCTAGGGATACCATACGAACCGTTACATTAGAATAATCCTCATGCACAGGTTGAAATCAGATGTCTCTTGCAAATCACAGCCTGCTAGGCATCTCACTATCCTCTTAATACTTATGTCGCAGTCTGTTGCGTTTGCATGTATGCTTTCTGATTTAATTTATACACAGATTGAATTGATATACTTTATGTAGACTGGGGACATATCACTTTTACACATTGTCAGTACAGCCAAATGAGCACTGGACAACGTCTTCTAGTGATTTGATATTAAGAGTGTTTGTAGTGAATTTGCTTTTGGATTGTGTTTCTGCTCTTTCTCGACACAATCCAATCATCCAGATGCATGTTACATCATGTGTATAGGTCACGTTTAGGAGGATCTTGATGATATCCGCCAAAGAAATGAAAATAACTGAATAATAAATTGATTTCTAGTGCTTCCTATGTAGCTTCTGGTGCATTTTCCTGACTAATTTGATCCCATTTAACTCTTTGCAGGACAGGATACATAATAACGGACATCCTTAAGTTATTACCTTAATCATGTGGTGAAGGTACCCTGATAGGAATGGACAACAATGTCACCATACACAGAAAGGGTCTGTCACTGAAGCTTGGCTCAGCTGAACACATTCAGAAATCCCAGAGCAGTGCCAGAGGAAGCATTTTCTTCTCATTAACAAAATGGCGAATGATGTAATTTCTCCAAAGCATGGTGTTACGTTCCTCCAACGGAACTCCAGTTACTTGCAGAATTTATGCGTTAGTGGCTTGCTCTCTTTCTATCAGCAATTAGCTTTAATTTGCTGTGATCTCTGGGGCAGTCATAGTCCGTAGTCATTATCTTTTGACCTCGTATGTGAGCATTTGTGACTGTTAGGTGACTGTAGATAGCTGTTACCGCCCCCACAGTGTGACTATTGTACACACAAGAACTCCAGCACCTTTCCTGTGTCTTTGTAGTGCAACTGAGTGTTACAGAATCCTTCCTGCCACTGTCAGAGATAATTGGCACTCCATAAACACATGATAATTGGACCGCTTTGATCCCTGCAATTTCTCACTTCTTGGCCAAAGAGGCACAGCAGTTCTGTCTCATGTTTACCACTAGTCTTTATGTGGCAGAGGATACAGAGAGTGAAAGAGGGAGAGAGAGAGATTCTGTTTTCTTCTGAAGTGTTAAAAGCTCCCTGCAGGCAATACTTCCTGCACCCAGCCTCTTTCGCCATTGTTCCTCCGCTGCTTATGGCCATGACTCATAACAAACTTTCTCTTTAGCGCACACATTCACACACACAGAGCTTAATCACGTTGTGAAAGTCTCCAAATAATCTTGTTTCGCCTTGTTTGTCCGTGTGTTTTCTCTTTCAGAGAGCCAGAGAGCATACCGTTTTGTCCAGGGGAAGGACTGGGGTTTCAAAAAGTTCATAAGGAGGGACTTCCTGCTGGACGAGGCCAACGGTCTGCTGCCTGATGACAAATTAACACTTTTCTGTGAGGTAGGGGTTGAGTGACTTTATCTGAGCGAAGGGTTATTTGTGAAACACCCACTGTCTTTACTTTTAAGCTCCAAATATTTCCCAAAGAAATTCATAGTACAGGCTCCACATTCAAAAATGATAATCCTGATTTTATTGCTTTTATGAATAATTATTTATCAAATGAGACATTTTAACATTGCAGACAAAAACAGACTTCTATGATTAACCTTTCAAATAAAAAATTTGATGTTGGATCACTCTGATGCTGAGCTGTGTGTACATTCGTAGAACTACTTACCCCAAAATATATAATTTTAATAGGATCTAAAAATAATGAATTCTGTTGAAATATCTAAATGTATTGTTTGTATTTGTGGTTTTGCCTTGGAGTGATCACAACTGTAATTCTTGTCTCACTCATCTTTTTATTCAACACTACTGCTCATTGTATGTCCCTGTTAGTGAATAATGTATGTTTTTATTGGTACTACATAGCCTCTGGGTTTAGAGCTCTCTCATCACTAACATACAAGCTGATTGTCATTCAGCCGGCATGGTGGCTTGGCTCCGATTCCTCTGATCCAAAGCTGGCTGCTGCTCCTCATTGAAAATTCCCTTGTTGTTTTTCAGCCGTAACACAGGGGGCAGCAGAGGTCAACTGTCCTCTCTCTCGTTCCCCTCTGCTCCTCATAATGGAACCAGGGAGCAGAGAAGAGGTTAAACTTTCTGGATATGTTAATGCCTTAGTTGTAATGCATGCACCCATAAATGTTTAAAAAGCATGGCAGTGGCTGTTTAAAACAATTCTAATTAACCCTGCGGGTATGGAGGAGAGCATGTCTTGAAGTTTTCCCTTTTTGTAGCGGAGCAATGTGCAAGTCTGTTTAAAGTGTTTCCAAACTGGGCTTATTGACAGAGGGGTAGGAGGGGCAGTGGCGCTTCTCCAGAGCCAAGTGGGATCGGGGGTAGAGTCGTGTGTGTGTGTGTGTGTGTGTGTGTAAGAGTATCTTATGCATATATTGTGTGTGTTCGTGCAGGCGTGTCTCATTGGGATGCAATTTTGAGGATGAGTCTGTTCGCTGGAGAGAATGAGCTGGAAGAAAGAGAGGGATTAGTTACCTTGAAGAGTCCTCTCTCACTGAATTCATCCACTCTCCTGAAGGGGAGGAGGCGGGGTTGCTGGTTCAAGTCCTCGGTGGCCACTTCCTCCTCCGGAAATATCTGTTGTACCGTGGTAATTAGCAAACTCTGCTGATGAACAAGCAAGGCAAGGCAAACCTGATTTATATAGCACATTCTATATACAAAGAAAAATCAGTGTGTTAAATATAAAGACTGTGTACTACAAAAAAGATTAAATGAGAATAGAAGCAGATAAATAAAAAAGGCAGAGAACATTTTCTGTATTTTCAAGATTCAAAAGTAGTCTGCGGTCCTATGGAAGTTTTCTCCACTTCTCTAACATAATAACTTAAAGGACCAGTGTGTAAGAGTTAGGGGAACCTATTTGCTATCTATAATAATAGTGTATAATCACCTGAAAATAAGAATCTTTGTGTTTTCATTGCATTTCATGAGCCCTCAATATCTACAGAGGGAGCCAAACCAAGCACTGACTCTAGATAAGGCCTTTCACATTTTTTGCGAGTTTCTCAAGCAGCGTATGTTCTCCTATGTGCTTGGAAGGGGAGGATGAGGCAAGGGGTATTCAGTCGGTTGCAATCTGCAACCCCACCGCTAGATGCCACTAACTCCTACACACCGATCCTTTAAGCTTTACTAAGTTTTAAACCTGGCAAAAATTTAACAGAACAGCCCCAGATGACCCGAGAGGTCTGCAGAGTTAATATTCTGAAAGCAAGTCGGAGACTTAAATAGATAGGCAGCAGTATTTTAAAATCAATTCTAAAACGTGTGTGTGTGTGAATGTGAGTGTGTGTGTGTGTCATAGAAAAAAAAGGCCAGTCTGGAACTAGGATGTTTGTGTGCAGTAAATGATGAGATTGCCAACAGTGAGGTCTGGTTGCGTTTTCCACCAACACGTGGGCCTGACAGTTTGGCGGAGTTGGGTTTTGGGTGGATGGTGGTAAGAAAGTGCTGAACGGGTGTTTGAATCTCTTTTCCTGGTCTTTTTCCATGTGAAAGTGAAGCCCAGTGTTTACCGTCAGAGACCTGGCTCCGCTTTCGTCCAGATGGTCTCGTCCTGCATCTGAGAGAGCCCCATTTGCCCCAGAGCCCAGCTCTCTCCCTCTTCTCTCTTCTCTCATCCCCTCCACTTTCTCTTTTTCCCCTCCATCTTATCTTTCATTCAAACCCAATCTCCTTCTCCTCCTCCTTTCCCTTCCCCTTTCATCTCTTGCTGCCTCCCACTTTGAGCATCACAGTTTCTTACCCTCATCTCCTCACTCTACCTTCACTTCTCCCCCGCGTCCCTTGTCCCCCCTCTTTGCTCAGCCCTACTTTTCCTTCCTCCCTCTTTGACCTCCTTCATCTCCCGTCTTTCTACCTCTTTTTATTCCGTGTATCGGAGTGTCAAAGAGGCGAATAGGCTATGAGGAGAAGCCAGATCACTGTGGGAGGGGGATACTGGCTCAACCTCTCTTCCTGACCCTTGGTCCCTGTGCTCGGTTCATTTGCCTCCGGAGACATTAGTAATTCAAATTTAGCAAAGGGAATCTGGCTATATGTCATGTTGGAGAGGGTCTGAACAACACCAGCGGCCGCTCTCTCGCTCTATTCGTCTCTCTCTATGCCTCCATCTCTCTCTCTCATTCCGTCCCTGCCAAAGCGCTGCAGACACCTGCAGGTATTTAATGAGGAGATAGCTCCCATTAAAGGTGCTGCGTTGGCTGTCAAAAGAGAGCATGAGGGGACAGAGAGGGAAAAAGAAGGAGGGAAAGGAGGCACAGCAAGAAGAGATTGAAGGAAAAGCCTTCTCAGGAAAAGTGGGCACACTGGGTGGCATCGTGCCACAGGGGGTGAAGAACAGACAAAGAGGAAAAATAAAGATGATATGGGATAAAAAACAAAAGGCCACAATGGTTTTGATTGATTGATTGGTTTTTGTTCTAGAGAGAATGTTTTCATGTGGATGAGACATGTTTTTACTTTCTTTTCTCCTCTAATGAGACACAGAGGTAAAGGAGGTTAAATCCTCTTTCTCTTTACCCCTCCTCTCTTTTTTTTCCCTGTCAGCGCTGCAGGTAACCTCTTGCCTAAAGGTCAAACCATTGCTATCTAGCCGCTCATGCTATAGATAATGCAGATACTCTGGAAGTTTTTCAAGTAATACCAAACACACACATTGGGGTCCTATGGCTCCCGGAAAATCTCGACTTCTTTGTGCTGTCGTGATTTGCCTGCAGGCAGAGCTGTGTTGACTGACACTGTAAGGGTTACTACTCTGGAAGTCTGTTTTGACTGACTAAAGGGAACAGAAGGGGTTGTTTTGGAAGGGAGAAGTTTATGGTGAAACGTATCTGTCAGTCATGGTAAATTGGCTGCTGAAAAGTGGAGGAACACACTGGTCCACCTTTACTTAGCCAGAAGGAGAATCAGAGAGCTACTGCTGCAGGACACATTTGGTTTATGTCACAGAGGAGATAGTCTACTCCTCCCCAGTCTGCTGTGGCCTCGGGTGCAACATGCAGGATAAACCCTGATATTCTCTGCAGCTACCATGCAGACAAAACATACTGTATCAGTTATTACTCTGCTTTAGCCATTGATAGGCTACATTGTATCTGTCTTTGTCTTAGCTGACTGATACTGATATACTGATTTCCCAAAAAAGTGTGTGATTGTTTGACTCGGAGCAAGGTAGGTGCGTTAAGTACATTAACGAAGCAGTGTGTCTTGACTGTTTTGGGAGTTTTGTGGACATTGATTGCCAGCCTGTGCAATGTGCATCAAGAGCACCCGTCGCTCTCAGATCAAAGAGGTGCTTCCTCATTGTTTTTTTATACTGATATTTTATTTTGCCAATAAGGACTGATGTTGGCCTTTTATTAAAAATGGCATTGATTTTATTCAAGTTGCAAGTTGTGAAATTGAGAACTGCTGCATATTTGGCTCCTGTCTTATTTACACATAAATTAAATGAAATGCGGGAGATAAAAAGAGTTTTCACTAGATTTTTTTCCAGGTTCAATAAACATCACTGTGAAGTGCGACAGAGGAGAGAACAGAGAGCCAGATTTACTGCGGCTTTTGCGCCTGTTTTGCAGGCGCAGATGTAACAAATTCTTCCCCAACCATATGTGCTGTATTTATCATACAGACGCACCAGAATGTAGTTGCAGTTTATGTGTCATTTACAAGTGTCTGCAAGGTGCTCCTCTCTCCTCATTGCATATGCATTTAAGGTAAGATCACACAAATAATAGGGGGAAACATGTTAAGAGAGGTTGATTATGTATTCCACTGGATTTACTGCACTCTTTATGATTATCAATTTTGTGGGAAAAATTATTTGCCTGTGAAAAGGAGGTGTAAACATTTACAAGAGCCACAAGGAAGATTGCAGTGGGAAAAAGAAGGTGCATTAAATATAGGCTTATATAGAACTAAACATGGATTATTAGAAGCGAACATTAAGAAATAAGGCTGTGATTAATGAACATGTGAATGAATATGATTACTGTCGAATGAAACTGAAGATGTGGGAAGGGTAGTTAGGAGAAATCTGATCCTTCAAATGTGTTTATATCACTCAAAAGTGGGCGTGGCTGAGCAAGTACAAGGTGATATCAAGAGGATGAGGGAAAAATGTATGAAACAGACCATAACCACATTATTTGTAAATGTAAATGTTTCTTCTTGGTTACAATTCATCACAGAAATACTGAGCTACTACGACCCACAGCTGACAGACAAGTCGGGTCATATGTGGTTTTATATGACAGGCCGGGTTAGCTATACAGTGGTCGCCCCAAATCAAATTTGACTAGATGAATATATGTATACGCCCCTAAGTTCAAGGATAGTGTTTTCTTTCACTGTGTCTTTAAGATAAAAGACGTGCCTTTTTTTTAATTAATGGACAGTATAGCAATAGGTATAGCTTAAGTCATGCAGGCTTAAGCACCTCTGTGTGACACACAAATGTGTGAACATGTGAGGATCAGCACCTGCATGCGTGAAGTGGAAGATGAGCCAGTGTTTTCCTCTCAATTGGTTTATCTTCTACACATAGACGACCTTTGATGGGATTTACTGGAATGCATTTTCAACTGCCGTCTTGGCCATTGCTAGTCGGTCTGAGGTCTTTTCTTTAAGGCTCCGTTCACTGTGTCCCTCCTGGAGCGAGGTGGCGGTGGGAGAATAAATGAGTGGGGTGCTGATGTTCAGCTGTTTCCTCCTCTTCCTCATGGTGTTAGTGTGGCTTGCCTCTCTTGTCGGTGGGTAAGCACTTTGCCGGGTGACAGCACCCATCCTTCACAGGGCCCTGCCATATGCCGTGCTGCTGTCAGAGGAGACGACTGCAGATGCTCCAGCTGCTCCCTCCCTGCACACTGAGCAACACACACACACACCCATAACCCGCTCTCAGAGCAGGATAAAGAGGCAGAGGTGGGAAGAGGCACAGGGAGGAAAGGGTGAGAAAGGATGCACATGGAGCTCCGGGTTTGTGGGTAAGACAAAAACCAATCTTTCCTTCGAGGTAAATGAAGTAAAATATATTTATTTAGATCTGTTTTTGCCTATTTAGAACAGGGAGACAAAGTGAAAACGGTACGATGATTTAAAAAGGGAATTGGAGATTTCATCAAAGAGGTGCAAATACAAATGTTAAATGAAGGTGAGACATAGGAAGAGAATAAGCAAAAAGAGTGGAAGCTTGATCCTTCTCTTGCAATGGGATTTTCATTATTGTAGCTTGTTGGCACCCATTTATGAGCCACAACGGATCCTTTAATCGATACTGCCTTTGCGACATTTTTGCACCAACACCACATCAACAGGTCTTTTATATCCTATCAAAAGCCCTTTGCTTTTCCCAGAGTAAAGACAGTAGAAATTGAACAAACAGGCAACTTTTACCCGCTTATTTATTTATTTTCTTTGTCCAAACATTTCCTTCAAGCACTTTAGATCAGGCCTCAGAGTCTCAAAGCTATCACTTTAGTGTCTGTGATCTTCCAGCAGAGAAAACAAAACTACTTAAAAAGAGACCCAAATGACTGCTGCTCACAGACGGCATGCGGAGGCACACGCTTACTGCCAGCGATGATGCTGAGTTTGTGTGCGTATGTATGTGTGGATGGAAGCCCTGGGTCTACGTGTGTACGTGTAAGAACAAGGTTGGCCAGGCACAACACACTTGGCTGTGAATCGTTGCGCAGGCCACCACACTCGTTCAGCAGCTTGACTTCAAATCATGCATGAAATCTTCCTCTGTCTGTGTAGATTCACCCAAATACCTCTGTGTCGGTAGCCGGCCCGCCTGTCTGCGGACTGAGCCACTGAAATGGACACAACTGGGTCCCTGCAGCAGGGTCCTACTGAAATGACGGCTCTAACACATGAATGGGTACTCACAGTGATGTTATGTGCAAGAGAAGATTCAATTTGAGTAGTAGTTAAAGTTTTAAGGTCTCAGTAAAAACAACTGTAACATAACAAGTTGTTTAAAGTAATAATCTTTAAGATTTGGTTTTGGCGACACCTGTGGTTACTGGTGGGGACAGCAGGTGCAGTTGAATACTACACGTCTACTTTGTTAGGAATACAAAAGAAGAGCAACTAGTACCCCAGTCTGTTTATAGACTGTGAACTTACATTGTTTTAATAATGAAGGCAGTCAATAATCAGCCTTTTCCCATCATGCCATGAGAAACCACAGTCTGATTTCATGCTGCATAAAGTGAGAGTAGTTGCCATACAATTCTTACGTTCTGTGAGGTGATGCAGTTTTCTTTGCCTGCTCCAGCTTGGTGTTTGTTGCTTGTTAGGACAGCTACTGTAAAAGCTTCCATTAACTCCTTATAGGTTGGATCACGTGCTTGAAATACAATTATAACCAACTTGGATTAAATATATAGCCTGTAATTAAAGAAGGTGAGGTTCTAGCCATTGTCTTCTGAGGCGGATGCAGTGTTTATTTTTGACTTTTTTGTAATAGCGTTGGGATTTGGGGCTATGTTTGCTTAATGGTGTCAGGAACAAATGAGATTCTGCTTGTATTCTCAGTTTTAATCAGTTCAGTCACCTGTTGCAGTTGCCAGAGGGCAGCTAACTCTGACTCCTTTATCAGTCTGTCTCCTAACTAAAATGTCCTGTCATTGCTGTCAGTGTTTTTGATTTTTGTGAGCAATACCATCTAAGTGGGAGGAGAGGGTGAATAAGAAAGGGAGAGGGAGAAAGAGAGCTGCAGAGTGGGTCTGTTATATCGAGCCTGTTTACTCTGGCTGGCTAGAGAGTGGAGGGCAAGTCATGCATTATAAAAAGCTGGTGATGAGTTTTGTGCTCAGGGGTTCAGACGACAAGTTTAAAGATCACAGATCTATTAAGCCGTTGTAGATGAAAAGTGTTTGTGTGTATGTTGTGTGTGTATTTATGCAGAGTTACTTACTTTATCCTTTGTCTAATTTCTCAGTTAATACAGTTAAGACTTAGATATTAAATGTGTAACACAATATAAGATAGATAGATAAATCCATTAATCCCACAATGGGGAAATTCACTTGTCACAGCAACATTTGAGTGAAATAAATACACATATAAAAAACAGGAACATTTGCATACAGCAGGTCCAAGGTCTTATTGTCTCTGGTGGTGCATGTGACAAACTGGTGGAAGGTTGGGAGTGTGGACGAGAGAAAAACGTTGTTGAAGTCCCCTGTGATTATGATGAAGGCCTCCAGGTGTTTCGTTTGTAGTCCTGCAGACACAGTGTGGATGACGTCACACGCTGCTTCTGCTTTCCCAGACGGAGGAATATAGACAGTGATGGCGATAACACTGGAAAATTCCCATGGCAGATAACATGGACGTAGTCCGACGGCGACAAGTAAGATGTAGTAAGATACATATATGAAACACAATGCATATATAATAAAGGTAAAGGGATAGTTTGGATTTTTTGAAGCAGGGTTGTAATAGATGGTGTTCGGCACACCATCAGTTTTGGTGAAGCAGACAGGAGTAGGGGCATGGAAGCTAAGCAATGTACTGCAGTGGATGGGGCCCAACTAAGAAACATGACCACAAACCTTCCAACAGGAAACAGAAGTCGTGATATATTTCCTTCTATATGCTCTCTTTAAAGCCACCAGACTTCTTTGACAATAACAGTAATTTCACCTTGCTGCTGCCTCCGTCCACAGTAGTACATCGCTTAGCTTCCATGCTGGTACTCCTGTCTGCTTCTCCAAAATGCAGCAATACCTGTGAGCTAGTTCAGGCAGTCAGCTCGAGCTGCAACTGTACATACACACGTGACATGCCTCGCTCTCCAGGGATCAGAAACCAAACACATCCTCCCAATTTGGCAGCTTTATTTAAGCTGCATATTCTCCATCTCTCCTTCTGCTCTGTCAACTCCACTGCTGCCTTGCATCGTTGTTGCTGCCTGTTCATAAAAGCCCCACCACCACCCCAGCATCCACCTGCAGGATCCAGGCTAGGGGGTTTAAGATGATGATAATTTCCCTATATACAGTCCCACTTCAAAAAAACAATTTCTTATTAATGTTTCAACAGTTTCACAATTGCAATTGTGAAATTTGAAACACTGTCAATCATTTAGTTTGGTATGGTTGCCACTGTTAGGGAGCTCTTTTCATGTGTATCCAATGTTCAGAGTGTAGAGTCTTTGCCTAGGCAAGTAAAAGCTTTGCATTGATTTACTCTGCCGGAAATAAAAAGTGTAGAGCCAAATAGTCTAGTGATAAGCTGTCAACAACAAAGTATAACCCACATGACAATAGAACCGATGCTCAGACAGCCGAAACTGAATGAAAGACAACTAGTAATTTCATCCAAGTACTGGGTGAAACATGGAGCTAATGAATATAAAAACTATATAAATATAAAAATGAAGTAGTAACAGAGGGCCGCAGCACGTGCAGAATGGACTTCAATGTGTTCAACCAATCTTGGTATCAGTTATAATACACTAGACCATTATCACTCATTATAAACTATTAAAATGTTGCTACCATTCTGGCAATAGCTTTTTGCCAACATGGTAGTGTTTTATTTGCCCCATTCAAAATAGTAATTTAAACACAAGTCTATCACAAAAAAAACACAGCTTCTACATTGAACATTGACATTGAAAGATCATGAGATTGAACTAATATACCGGTATACAATAAATGCCAGTTTTCTGTGGATAGAATTGCAACCCTAATAACTGGTTTAATATTAAGCTACAGTAGAATGCTTTAAAGTTGTTTACATTTGAAAATGTGGGGTATAGGGGTTTGGAGGAAACTGACGTGGGAATGACATGTCCTGACAATTACATGGAGCTAGTGGAGATACACACTCATGTATTCATATATATATATATATATATTTACCTATAAAATCAGCAGCAGTATGCCTGCCCCAAATCAGGTCAGTAAAACTATGCAATGTTAAAAATTCAAATAATGTTCATGCAAATGATCTATTGCTAATTAAAGGGAAGCAAAAAAGAGATTACCCCAAAAAAGAAAAGCATTTAGATTTCCTTTGTAAAACGATTTTGCTGCAGCAAGTGGTTGGTCATATGATTAAGTGTGTGTGTAGTTGGGTAAGGTGAGTGCATGAATGTGTCTGTAAGTGTCCCTGATCTCTGACTGTGTTTAGGTGTTTGGAAATGCACAGGACTGAACAGAGAAATGAGACTGGGGAGGTAAAAGAACAAGTGTTCCATAACTTAATGAATTTCATTTGATTTTCCTTTTTTTTTTTTTTTTTTGAAAACTATTTCACGCATGGCGAAACACTGTAAATCCATAAACAAACACATAAACAGGCAGAAAAAGATTGATGCATTATGAATAAATCATCTGGGTACTGAAACTCAATATTAACTCTGCGTTGCCTGGAGGTTTGAGAGGGAGCTTACGATAGATCCATCTTGATGTCTGAGGAACTAACTGGGAGGCGAGCGCTTTAGCAAGTACTTATCTTGGGAACTTAATTACCAAAACAAATGATGATTGTGGTGATATAGCAGCAATGATTCTTCATTACTGTTATTCTTTACCTAAGGTTGTATACAGAATAAGTTTCCTTCATAATAATCATCATTGTCATCATCATCATCATCATCATTACCATTAACACCACTGGGAAATAAATAAAAGTAATTCAGTTGGTTGGTTGACTGGTCAGTCCAAAACTCACTGGGATCTTCAATCTTGGATTACCATGGATACTTATAGCCCCCAATGGATGATTTTTAATGAGTTTAGTGATGCCCAAAACTGTAGCCTATTGCCACCATCAGGTTGGAATTGTGAAAATTGTGCCCATGGGACAAATGCTAATATAGCCAGGAGGATAACGGTGATAATGATAGGGCAACAGGTCACTAACAAAAAACAAGTTAATACTAAGAAAAGAATGTATTTATACAGTAAATTTGTCACTTTAATCCAGACTGAAATATCTGTTGGAAGGACTGACATTAAATATTGTACAGACATTCATGGTCCCTAGAGGGTGAGTCCTACTGACTTTGGTAGTTGCCAAACCTTTCATCATCTGACTTTGCCAGCAGCACTAGAGGAAAAGTTAGCAATGTCAACCGGCAGATTGACATTTTTGTTTTTTAGTGTCTCGATAACAAATTCCTCTGAAATTTGGCACAGACATTTGTGATTGTCATCACTGTGGTGATTCTTTAAAGCCACTGGGGACCCAAATCCACAATAGCCTTCTAATTATATAATTTAGGGTCTGTTCATAATAATCAGCATGTAAAAAGTAAAAAAATAGTTTCAATCTAAATTTGAAATATTACAATTTAAGTTTTTTTAACTTTACTCATATTGGGTTTGAACTGGGCGTGGTTATCCTCAAACATTTATAACAAAAACTAAGCAAAAAATTCCTTGAACCAAAAAAAAAATCCATGTGAGTTGTCCGACCCCAGTGGGTGCAACAAAACTTCTCACCGTAATACACAGCCATACACCATCTGAATTTAAGTCTCTCTCTTTCACTCAACTAGGACTAACATTTTAGTTTGTCATTCCACTGTTACAACAATCATCAACTCTTGCATGGTTGATACAAATCCAAAACCCAGAGTTAGATGTGAAAATATTGTGGTTCTGCTACTGGTTTCCCCGCTGGCTCTCTCTTCTGAACAGTTTCTGGTCTATATACTGGTCTGCCACACCCACACAGTCTTGATCAATAGTCTCGAATGATTTCAAACTCAGTTTTATAATAATCATGAACGTTTATTTTCTCTCAGATTTTTGGTGATGCTTTATGAGACACTCAACTTTGACATCAGATGTGCATCTTTTACTGTTTTAAGCCACATTTTAAGAGGCTCTGATTATTCTAGTGCCATAATAAACATAGCATGTAACACACAGTAGCCATGCCTACAACCCCACAGAGTTGATACCTGTAGAAACTAAAAATCTAAAATACATATTATCATGTAAGCCATTCATTTCAGTTTACACAATATATTTATAATCTATATCTTGCAAATTTAAAGGTGGCTATGTCCCTCTCCACTCCAGTCCAGTATGAGAAGGAGTGTTTGGAGGAGGAAGATGCAAGGAGAAAGAGGAGGAGGTTGACAATGACTGAAGATGACAGCTAATGGCGTGAAGACTGTCAGGGCAGCCAGTGTGTCTAAATAACCAGGTGCTGCGATTTAGTTTCTGCCTGGTTAAACAGTGGAATAATTGGTCAAGTTAGCCAGTAATTAGACCGGCTCTGCCACGTTGCGTCTGAGAGCCCAGCGACGGCACCGCCATGCTAATTGGGCTATTTATACCGTAACACATTGACCAGGCTCACTGGCTTCCCTTCCAATTCGCTTTTCAGCACTTGTTTATTTTTTCCGTGTGTACTTAGGACACAGTGCTGGACTCGCCACCCTCCTCCTCCTCCCCTCCTAAAGCCATTTTTCATTCCAACTTGAGCTCACTGAACTTCTGTCCCCTGCCCTCTGTCTCTTTGTCTGTCTGTCTGTCTCTCTTTGTTGTTTTTCCTCCCTCTCCTCTCCTCTCCTCTCCTCCCTTAGACACAGCAGCTCCCTTTCTCCCAGGCTTTCTGTTTTGCTAATCAGTGTTTTATGAATGCCAGTGTCTGTGTGCAGGACTGTCTCTTCCTTGTGTGTGTGTGTGTGTGTGTGTGTGTGTGTGTGTGTGTGTGTTGTGTGTGTGCGTGTGCGTGAGTGTGTGTGAGAGCATTCCTCTGTGAGTGTGTTGAGATGGATGTACGTCAGTCAGTCAAACCTGCATCCCCCTGGAGTGTGATTAATAGAGCCAGCTGTGAAAACCACCCTGACACACACACACACACACACACACACACACACACACACACACACACACACACACACACACATTCACACTCCTGTACTCACACACTGTGGAATACTTCGAATGCTCCTTTTTCACAAAAGTCACATTTTCTTCTCACTGTGTCTCTGGCATTTCTGTGCCAGAAATGAGCTGCTGCTTATGAGAGGCCATCTCTAACAGTAGATCCCACCAATAGCTCGCTCACACCCCTCCCCCTGTTTGGGTGTGATGGCCTCTCTATTCTCTGTCTGTCTGTCGCTCTGTATCTCAGCATCTGTATTCTTTCTGCCTTTTATTATCCCTATATCTTCCCCTCTCACTTCTCCCTTTTCTCACTCTCTTCTTCTGATTTATTATCTTTCCCTCTGTCTGTCCTTTTCTCTGTCTTTCTGTCCCCTTTAGGCTAACCCTCAAACCTCCATCAGGAAGCAAACAAGGCTCCTTGACATTCAATTTCCTGCTTGCCACGCACTTCTCTATTGTATGTGCTTCTTCTTCTTTTCTAGGACTCTTTTTGTGCGAGTTGAATAGGTGGATGGATGTGGCATTGGACGAATAGGGGAGCAGATGGATGGATGGATGTGGATGGATGAGGAAAGAACTTGTTTTTTTTTGTAGGGTTGTCAGCCTCTGTGGCTAAAGCTTTACCAGCAAGGTCACTTTGTGGGGATTTTCAGCATTTTTCTTGAGAACAGTAAACTGAATGTGTTTGGGAGCTGTCAGCAGTGAAAACAGCAAGCCAAGAGTATTTTCCCCCCTTATTTTGTGCTATCTCTGACCGGACAGTCATAATTGTGCACAATGTGATAAATAACCAGTTAAACAATTTCTTAATGTAATACAATATATTGTATTAATGTTCTGAACAATGTAAAAACCTCTTTAGAAAGACGGTGTGCTTAAAAAAACCCTGTATAACATTATGGCAGAGATGCTACAAGTCCAAGTCAAGTCTCTCATGGTTATAATAAATGTTCTATCATCTGCTGCATGATCTGGTCTATTTAGAGCACTGCATATAGCATACAGTATTAGCATTAATTAGTTGTTTGGTAATTGATCACTTTAAATAGGCTATTGCAATGCGATATGAAAAAAAAAACACAATGTAAACATTCTTAATAACTGTATTTGTAACATGAACATGCAGCTACAGTGCAGACCAAGTATTGGCTAAAAAAATGAATATATGCTAACATTACTCAGTGTAACAGAAAAGTATTATGATCTTTATTAGGCATGCAATAATAAGTAATTTTTCAATAACCGTACTGCTGTATTGTGTAATTACAGTGGGTCTCCAACTAATGACAGCTCATAATCTACTGTAAATTAACACATCCCTCTATCCTCTCAAACCCAGTGTAATAGTAACCCAATAAGCCTGTTATGTTCAACAATATACATATGCAACATACATAATGTTGATGCACCCAAAAAAAACATAAATTAAATAAATAAAGATTGTTCCCGACTCAGTCAAGTCTCAGTCAAGTGTGTTCAACTTAAGTGTGACTGAGTCCGAGTTGCAACAACCACATCCAAATATAGATCAGTAAATCAAGGTTTGAAATTTGTTGCTGAAGTGTGGGGAGTGGTTGAATACCTGTTCATCATGGATTGCATAGTTTGTGACTCATCTGAGCAACATGTATATAAGGAAACAACTTATCTCATCATAGTGTTTCTGAAATTACTGAAAAGAAGGTTTTCTGGAGAATTTAAGCAAAAATAGAAAGCATGCTAAGTCAAGTGTGCTAGTCGACTAACAATATTTCTTTTTAAGAAGAATTTTTTGCAATATTAAGCTTCCAAAACTACAGAAGACAATTCAGCAGAACCTGCTCACTTTGTAATAAATCACAATTTAAGATTGTAAGTGGTCAGGACCGAAGCAAGAGACAGTCTTGGTTTGTTGCCACAACTGTCTATTGCTTTTGCTAAGCCTTGTAAAAAATACAAGTTGGCTAAATATCAGCACCAATGTATGCCTGGACAGCAGACTTTAAAGCATGCTTGTTTCTCACTGCACTGCTCTCTTTTCTTGTTGCTAAGAACACTGTTGTGCACCGTTCAATGAACCACAATCTCATTGTTTGTTTGTCCACCCAGGAATTAGAGGCACTCCAACAGGCCATTGTCTGACATTTTTAACATTACTGAAGGAACCTTCAGAACAACCCTTTGCACACCTGAATACTCTATTGACGGTGACCATCAAAGACCTCTCTAAAGTTAGCTTTCACCTAAATTAGTGGAATGTTTTCCTTATCAGACTGTTGTATCTCAAGTTCTTAACTGACTGTCCATATTCTAAGTGAAGACGTGGGTAACTAACTGGTGCTGTTTGATTAGATGGCACCACAAGCAGGTAAAAATCTGCAAGTCAGTCAATCCAGCCCGTCAGAAATTACTTGGTAATTAGTGTGTGTGTGTGTGTGTGTGTGTGTGTGTGTGTGTGTGTGTGTGTGTTTGTGTGTGTTTGTGCTCCTGAGCCTGCTTGTGTGTGTTTGCAGTGAGTCCTGTTGAGAGATAAATGAGTCTGGTTGACATTGTCTCGAACAGGTGGTGAAGTCAGCAGGGAAGACATACAGACAACTCTCATACACACACACACACACACACACACACACACACACACACACACACACACACACACACACACACACAAACACACAGACACACACACTCACACACTCACACACCCAATTTGACTTCAATGCCGATTTTCTGGCTTGTTTGAGAGCGTAGCCAATCTGATTGGATAAAGAAGGAAGAATAGGTTGTCTTTGAATAGCCTCCATATTGAGTGGCTGATGTATTGATTACAGAGGCAGAGAACCCACATTAATCATTCACAGCATGTTTGATTGACTGATTTATTGTCTTTTATGAACATTGCATGCTATTTATTTGCCTCTGTGAGAACCAGTGAGTGTGTTAAAGGAACAGTTCATCCTAAAATTAAAACTCTGTGTATGTAAGTACTTTTGTGTCACACATCATCGCATCTAAAAAAAGACATTAAGACAACAGTATGCAGATCAGCTAAAGAAGTTACGTTTTCCTCATGTCCTCTGTGTATGTGTTTATTTTTAGGTGAGTGTGGTGCAGGACTCTGTGAACATCTCAGGCCAGAACACAACGAACATGGTGAAGGTACCGGATTGCAGGCTGGCGGAGGAGCTCGGAGATCTGTGGGAAAACTCTAGATTCACCGACTGCTCCCTGTGTGTCGCTGGCCAGAAATTCCAGGCACACAAAGCCATCCTAGCAGGTGAGAATATCCCTTAATTCGTCACATCTAACAAAGGTGGCACATAAAGACTTAGCATTTAGGTTGTCTTGGAAACTTCAGTCAGTCAGTGATTCTGATTTTCTGATGTCTATGAAAAGAAAATCCCAACAATCAAGTGTAGTTTTCATCATTCAAGTAATTGTGTGGTCATGGTATGACACAGAAATATACTGTACATTTTAAAGTCTAGCTTGCAGTAAAACATGAACTCTAAAGGTATAGTCACATTACACATTCATATTCACTCTGTTTCCAATCTCAAACCGACTCCTCCAGTTATCTTTATTATCCCAAACTGGAAACTTGATTTGCAGTCAGGGGCACAAACAAGGTTAGGATTTTAAAATTCCATGTGCAAATTAAGCAGGGATATTGCACAAGGAATAAAGGAGTGTTCAACTTTTTTAAATCTACGGCCTGAGAGAAGAGTTTCAGCCTCAAGGTGAAGGGGGTGGTTTGTAAAGTTCAGTATGGACTTGGCTTTGCGGAGAACCTGCTGGTCAAAGATAGCCATCGGAGGGGTCTGTGGGACAAAGATCACCTTCCCAGCAACCTTAACAATGTGGTTCAGGTGGTTTTTATCCTTTATGTTTAGGTTACCGTACCAAGCAACAGATTCAGTTAATGTCTTTTAAGACAAGGACATAATTTTCCTGTCCACATTAAAAACATTTAACTTCCTAAGGAAGTACAAACGTTGCTGTCCTTTCTTACAGACTGAATCAGAATTTATATCAAATTTCAAGTTTTTATCGATGACTGTTCAAAGATATTTCTACTGTTCAACAATTTTAATGCCAGTTCCTTTGATGAAGGTCTGAGATGGTGGGTGGGATGATTGCCTTCTGAAATCAATGACCGTATCCTTGGTCTTTGTGACGTTTAATTTGAGAAAGGCCATCACACCTTTTAACTAAGTCATCTACCACTGGCCCGTGCTCAGATTCATCTTTATGGAGCAAGTTGATGATAACTGTGTCATCAGCAAATTTCAGGATGTGCCTGTCCCCCTGCTGGCTTCTGCAGTCATTGGTGTAAAGAATGTAAAACAAAAGAGACAAGACACAGCCCCGAGGAGAGCCAGTGGAAGATGAACACTGTTCTGACAGAAAGCCATTTACTCTCACCCTCTGAGACCTACATGTTAAAAAGTCTACAATCCAGCCCACCTAGTTTACATTGAGATTAAAATCCAAAAGCAGCTTCTTAGCTAAAACATGTGGCTGAACAGTGTTGAATGCAGATGAGAAATCTAAAAACCTTCTAGTTTAGCAATTCTTCAACTCTGACCAAGCGAATGTGCTCGGTTGGCCAATATTACACAGACTAATGCACTGTAGGATGGATATGTAATGTGACTGTACCGTAACACTAAGTTAAAACATTGTTTGTGAACAAGTCATGGCATTAATATATTTCTATTAAGGTGTTTTGGTAAATTAGATTTTTTTCACATGTAAACTTCCCAGAAGTTGCTTTTAACTGTCAAGTTATGCAGGTGGTTATTCCCATGTGTCGCGCACACAGCATCATTAATGGAGCAGACTAATAGAGAAGTGTATTAGTTATGCAGTATACACACCTGAAAGCTGTCATTTATATGCATTTTATATATCAGGGTTAGACTGATATATTGTAGTATGTTAGATGGAAAAAGTTGTGTATTAACAATAGAGTCCAATGAAGTCCTCAGGTACACTGTCTGACCTACAGTCCAAAACACAGATACTGAAATTATAATTTTATAGAAACAGTGAATGTTTGGTATTTTTGGTTAATAAATTACCTAAATTAATAGGTTATCAAAATTGGTGTTTTCTGTTAATTGACTAATAGTTTTAAGATTAGATCACTTGGTGGCGTTTATGTTATTTTTCATGCTGGAGTTTGTAATTATTCTGATTTTTAGATTCAAGTTTCAGATGCTGTTCCGCTGTGACAAGAATTCCGGGGGAAATACTTCATCAGATTTTTAATTTTAATGAATAATTTTGCTTGCCACAGGGATGGTTACATTTGAATACATTGAATATCTGTACAAAGTGTCATCTAATGGCACCTTGAGCACCTGCCTGTGTTGGTATTGGCCTTTCGTAGTCCATATAGACCACACCCTGTTATGCTGGCACTCAAACACACATGTGCGCCACACACAGATGCACACAATGCCCGGTGAACAACTTGTCGCAGATATTGGCACTTTGATGACAGGCAGCATCAAATAGTGAAAAGTTTGAGGAAACTGGCGAACTGTGTGTCTCTGTGGGGGCAAAGAGAGGCTGTTCATTATTGGATTTGTTGAAATGTGTGTGTGAGGAGCCATTTTAATTATGTGCTGCTGTGGTTTGGGGTCTTCCCCTCTCTCTCTCTCTCTCTCTCTCTCTCTCTCTCTCTCTCTCTCTCTCTTTTTCTCTCTCTCTCTCTCTGTCTCTTTTTCTCTCTGTCTCTCTGCTCTACTTGGTCCAGATGACGTCCCTCCTCCTCGTTATTCCCCCTCTTGGCCGTTCCCGTGACAACTCTCCCGGCCGTTAATCGCCGTGGAGACGGACAGAGAGGGATCAAACGAAGGAGGGAGAGCAACTCAAATTGGCTCCACATTGGCCATGTGATCTTTATACCACTCTGGCTCCCTCTCTGTCTCTTACCTTCGCTTTCTTTTCCTTTTTACCTTTCCTCAATATTCCCCCCTTAACTTTCATTTCTCCCTTTTTCACTCTGTCTGGTCTGTTTTCTCCCTTCTTTCACTGTTCCTCTCTCCTGCCTCTCATGCTTCTTTCTGTGTCCCCACATCCCTCTAGTATTTGTCTTCCTGTCCGTCTTTCCTTTTCTTTATCTCTTTCTCTCCTGTCAAATTTTGCTCAGTTCTCTTTACTCCCCATCCCTGTCTACTGTTCTCTTCCTCTGACTTTCTCTCTCCTTTCCCTCCTTTCACTTTCAATGACCCTCTCTCTCTCTCTCTCTCCCTCTCTCTCTCTCGCCCACCCCTTCCCTTTGTTGCTGCAGTATGAGCTCACCAGTATTGAGCTGCACCAGACAGACTTACTGTAGGTTTGTCCCCATAGTCCTACCTGGCAATTCACTGCTAAGTTTGATTTCAGTGCTCCAGGATGCATGCACTCATTAATGGCTATACTTACTTTTTTTTAGGATTTTTGCTAGTTGCTGTCACAAAATGATTGGCACCGACATCATGTCCCCATTCTGACATATGTCTCTGTCTTGTAAATGCTTTGGCATGCTGTTTAATTGTACGTAATTACAAAGAACCAAGAATCTACAGCAAGTCCAGTTGTCTTTGACTCTTCCCAGACAAACTCCCTCTTTTTAGTTCTATGTCATGTCGATTTACATTGTCTATATTGCATTTCATACCAATCAACTGTCCACAGCCTTAAGTTGGCTTGTTGTCTGGCCAGCTTCCCTTGCCTCCCTTGTAAACAAAACAAATTACCTCTTTAGAGAAAGCAGAAAAGAAGTATGTAAAAGTTATTTTTTCATCGTCTATTTCAGTGACTACTGTCACTTCTATAATCTGATTATAAGAAAAACAGGAATCATCACCCGTCTTGCCTAAAGATATCTTGACATTTGATTTACCTGAACACATGAATGGAAAGTTAACACTTTGTATGTCCTGTTTTTCGGTTTCCTTTTGCCGTTTAAAATTAAAGTAGTGGAGATACCCAGAGGTTCAACTTGCATTTTCTGTGTGGCCTGACCTTGGAAGTTATTCTGACCCTGAGCCACAGCTTATCTGAGACACACTTATGAAAGCTGAATGCTGTGGGACCTGATGTTAGTTACTGTGTTATTTATTTAGTTGAGGACTTTACTGAAGCAGTAGGTGTTGACCTTATAACCACTACTGTATGTCCCATTGTTAACCTAAAATTTACTTATTGGCTTATCCCCACATTTTACTATTATTATCAGTATTATACTTATTTGTGGCTTGTTCAGAGTTGATGGATGACACCATGTTTCCAAATTAGTAATTAAATGGGTAGCTAGCTCTGCGGTTAATAACTCATTATTAAGTACTTAAATTAATTAGCATATCACTGACTTTGACACCTACTTAATAATGTGTTAAAACATTTGTTAATTTTTAATCGCTAGGCAATTAAGCATTCATTAGTGAACAATAATTTAAAGTGTTACCCAATGAGCACATAATCAAAGAGAGTGAACCATATCAGAAGAGGATGACACTGGTTGAAGTGTGATTCTTAGTAAAAGGCCAAGCTCTAACCTCTGTAGAGACATGTTCTCTCTCCGCTGTTGAACAACCAACTGGTAGTCATGTTCAGACACAGACTGAGCTCCATCTGTGAGGTTCAGCCTGTGCCTAAACTAACCGCTGTCACGACCGGGATGAGAAGAGATAAAATACACTGTGTCGTTGCCTTAAGCAGAACTACAGAGACAAGATGTGGTTGATTATTTTAAGCACCCAGAATTGTCATACAGCAGCGATTTCAAGTACAACAGAAGTGGGACTGATTAACGTAATTTGTAGTGCTGTGGTTGGATCAGACTAGCTAGCACGGCCGGTCTGAGCCAAAGATTAAACATAACCTCTCTAGCTGTGGTCATGTCTAAGTAATAAGAGAGAAAACGTGTGTTTTGCCTTTAAAGCAATGCAGTAAGTCACTGTTCACCTCACTTGTGTAATGATAAAAACACAAATACTAAAATAATTTATGTGTCCTTTTTGATCAATAGCTTGAGTCCTTTGAGGTCACTAGATTTAGTTACTTACACTGTGAATTTATCTGTCTCAAAAACATGTTGCAAAATCTGATTAAAGAAAATCAACAATATGATGTCTGTGTGAAAATTGGATTATAAAAACACCATTTGCATTGCAAACACTATGTTTTACTGTTTTCTTTTTACTTTGAGGGACATAATCAGCAGCTCTTTTGCATTTTGTCTCCACTTTACTCCTCATTTTCTGTAAATGGAAGCGTAATCTGAACTGTCCTTGCCTCAAGAGGATTTATAAACTGTGGTGAACAGTGTCCTCTTGCAGCAAGAGACAGAACACATTTTGGATTATCATGCACATAAAAGCTGTCTGCTCTGCTTTTAAAAAACGTGTGTATTTTTTGGGATGAAAATAGGCCCCAGTAGTCCTCTACGCTTGCATGATAGAATAGTCTGTGTTGAATGGCAGCAGTAGATTTTCAGACCTTGTTATCAAAACAGGAACCTTAATTAAAGCCTAATGTATCAAATAAGCTCCAGTCAAGTCAGTCTATCAGCATTAAATTCCAGTTAAACACACCTCAGAGGTCGTCATGAGTCTGTCAGCAGGACAGAGCTGCAGTCGACTTTTTCCTCATGATGCTTCTTCTGCTGTCACTGCTGTCAATCATCCCTCTCGCTCTCCTCTGGCCCTGTGGCAGGCTGTTAACGGATATCAGAAACCTCTCCATGCATCAACATTACACATAATAACAAACCTCCCTCTCTCTCTGTCTTTTGTTTCTCTCTCTGTCTCAGCTCGCTCGCCGGTGTTCAGTGCCATGTTTGAGCACGAGATGGAAGAGAGTAAGAAGGTGAGTCGAGCACTTGACTCTGTTGTTCCTGCTCCCTCAGTGGTGACTCGAATGTCTAAATTCTAATCTTTCTCTCTGTTGCGTCAGGAAGTCCTCACCTCTTAAAACATCATAGTGTGTCTGCATGTGTTCCTTCATGTCTTGTTGGCTGCAGTTCTATTATCTGGTGTCTTTTAAGCCACTGTGTAGATTTTTATATGTGATTATATCATCTTTGAAATTATTCTGAAGGTGCAACGGGTTGTTTGTAGACAACTTTAGAGCTGCTCAATACTGGATATTTGAGGTTGAAACCAGTGTCAGTATTTAAGAATACAGTATATTGTACGATATTTATTTTTTATATATGAGACATACATTAGCACATAGCACAAGTATTACTTTAATTGATGTGACCACTATTTGTGCATTTTATGGTTAATAATATTAGTGTAAATAAACTTGTGAAAGCCCTCTGGTGGACAAAATGTTATGGTATCTTAGTTTTGCATAATATATCTTTGGCATTCCTGTCCTGCAATCTCATGTTGAGGTCTGGTGTCATCAGCATTTAGATCGACAAAGCTTTGTGGTTCGTAAACTAACTAAATAAGTTCAACTGATTGATTAACTTTACCACACTTGTTTTTACCGTTGACCAATAGCAAGCTGTCTTGACAGTGCTGATGGAAGATACAAAATGGAGGAAGTTATTGTAGCTGTCTAGCTGTGTTACACCCTCCTGAGTCAAAAGTACAAATATGTCTTTTGAATAAACTCTGTGAACTTACTGTCTTGTTAATCGTTTAGGAACTCTTTATTAAATGAAATGTTGTGACTGGTTAGCCTGTTAGCAGTTATCTTAGCAGCTACAGTAATTCAGCAAATAGCCCTGCAAATTATTCAATCACCAAGCTCCTAGAACCAAATATTTTACCAAGAAGCCGGATGAATTTCACAGTGCCACTTTCTGACGGGACTGAGCATTAACTGGGAATTAACTTACTGTACATGCCAACACAGACATTCCTGTAATAAGCTGATATTGGCTGACAACATCGACTGATTTATCAATTGAGTTCTCTTCTGCACATAGTGGCTTGAAATTAAGTAAACGATTTAAGTGAAAGCAACCACAAGATATTTCTCAATAGATATATACTCAATGCAGTGTTCTTTTTCACAGCAGCCATTTTGACATGACATCGTAGGGTAAACACAGACGTTACCGATGATATTAATTAAGGTTCTGTTCCAAATAGAGTCAAGGTGATGTTATTGTGCATGTTAGGCTCTGCTACACTAAATGGAACAGAACTTTAATTACTATCACCTGTGATTACCCTACTATACTATTTCTAATATTCTGAATTTCTCCTAAGGGGGATCAGTAAAGGAATATCTTATTTCATGTCAAAATGGCTGCTGTTAAAAAAGTCTATTTGCATAGAACAATATTCAAACCATTCCATCCATTGTGTGTGCTCTACTTAACACAATTGAGTTCATTGCACGTAACAATCTTTAAAGTGTGTTCAGACAGAATTTGAACGGTGAACATGTAAATCTTTCAACACTGTGTGTGCATCTTTGCTTTTTTGATGTGTCCTCTGTGATATTTGTGTTCGTCTGTGTGTATTTTTCCATGTCTGTGCGGGCGTACGCACGTGTGTGATGCAGAGAGCCCTCGTGCCACAGTTGGTTGTGTTCATCTGATAGGAGGTGGTGAGATTGAACCTTGGTGATTTAGCCGTCATGTCAGCGGAATATTGATGCCTGCATGGCTCGAATGGGGAAATTATAAAGCACAGAGCCAGGAAATGCATCTTAATTGCTGTTTAAGTGGGTGTCTTCATCAGAAAGAGGGAGAGATGGTGGGCCACGTCCCCATACAATTCAGAGAAAACAGATAGATGGGTTAACACTCCTCTGCAGCACTCTATAGAGGAGAGACAAATGAGCTCATAAAGAAACACTCTAATAGAGGACTGCTCTGTGAATAGACGGGAGCTTCACTGTAACTACACAAACGTGTATTTATGAGACACTTGCCTTCGCAATACTGAATGAAGTCCTGTTAGTTTTTCCTAATTTGTTCAATTTTTATTTCATAAACAATCCAACTCACTTTACTGTCGAAAATAAGCTAAATAAAATTAGTGAAGTTTAGCTCTCCTGTATGTCAAACCCACTTCATATTCTGGATTGTGTACTAACAGTAAAAATAAGAAAGCACATGCTGTGATGAGAAATGTTTTTTTTTTTCCAAGCTGACGTTAGAGGTTATACATGCTACTAGATGTCGCACTAGAGCACAGCATCTCAGACTAAGTCATTTTACCTCGTATAATCGTAGAACTAACTTAAAACTGGACAGAATCAAAATAAAACTCACAAAAACCTTTTCACCAATTACCACTGCTGGTTTGGTCAAAATAAACCCTAACTACACTGAGTTAGATGTGAAAATGTGCAATAACGATTGCAATGGCAGCAACATAACAAAACCTTTGCGCGCCCGTCAATGTACGTCCATTAACAGTGCTTGTTTTTGCCCGACAGACTCAGATTGTTATTATAATTGTCTGACAACATTATGGAAGGGATCCCTACAGAGATAGTCCACTTTGTTAGAGACTAAGATCCTTTTTGTTTCACCAGAAACAGCTGTTACATTGCCACTGCTCGCCACCAGACTCCATAGACTTAATTTTACCTTGCAGATCATTGTAACTTTTGAACTTCATTTAAAGTGGACAAAATTAAAACTCACCAAAACTGCCTTTGGTATTCTTTCCACTGTTCCAACAATCACCAACTCTGGTTTGGTCAAAATAAATCAGACGTAGATGAGAAAACCAGCAGTTTCAGTCGCTTCAGTTGTTAACTCTCATATATATATAACCTTTCATATATAAAGAATATGTACATGCAGATTATATGTACATAATGTAGCGAGTAGAGGATTCATGTTTTTTGGTTTACCTGTTTTAACTGTTTGAGCAATGTGTGTGCCGGCATGCTTTCTTGTGTTTATGTGTGTTATCTGTATGCCTGTAGAAGGACGCTATAACAGACTGCGTGCTGTAAGCTCCACCCGGCTGCTTTCAGACCTTCCCTCCATTATTTCTCAGTGTGTTTATGTTGCTGTTGAGTGGTCAGAGTTGACACAAATGCACTAAGCTGTTGGTACACCCAGCCTGACCCCTCTAAAGCGCCGCCGGTCACCGTGGTGACGATAAAGCACTGTTATAATTGGTTTACTGCTTTGTTCTGCCTCTCAGTGCGGAGGGAAAGGTTCAGGTTACCGTCACTGTGCCAGCGAGTGATAAAGCCTACTTTGCTGGCTGCAGGCACTGTCAAGGAATGAATGCTCAGGATTAATTTTCAGGAATCAGCTGAAAAGAATTAAATAAATGTACTAGAATGTAGTTTTACTGAAACGTGTTCAGACTGTTCAGAAGTTTTTTTTTTTTTTTTTTTCTTATTTGGCACTTGGAGCTTGTTTAGTATCACTCTATGGCTGACTGTCCCTGTGTGTATGCTAAACAAGGTGAGTGATTTTAATTCAGGTAGGTTTTGGGATATTCACATGAAAAAAAAAAACCACTCTGCTACTGCGCATGGTTTTAAAGGATTGTCAAAGCATCTGTCTTTTTCTTCTCTTGCCTTTTATTCTTTTAAACCCTCTGTGTATTATCCTCTCCTGTCCTCTCCTCCCGTTCAGAACCGTGTGGAGATAAATGACGTGGAACCAGATGTCTTCAAAGAGATGATGTGCTTCATCTACACAGGCAAGGCCCCCAACCTGGACAAGATGGCTGATGACCTGCTGGCTGCAGCTGACAAGGTACAGAGAGTGGGAGTGTATGTGTGCACCTGTTACTATGTACAATTACACACAAGCTGATATGCATAATAATGCCCCTAAAAATACACCTGAGAAACACCAAGTGCTCCTCAACCCCCGAACACACACACACACTTTAATCACATTCAAACACAATTTTGTAGGAAAATATAAACCCTCCTACATGTGGAAGGTAAAGAGATGCACACAATTACAATGTATCCTATTTGTCATTGTTTTTTCCTGTGCTGATGCTGGATACTCAGTGTTTTCTATCCATTCCACATTTTTACTCCTCCACTCTCTTTCTTCCAGTTTTGCTCTCATTGTTTGTTGAGTTGTATTTTCAAAAATGTCCAACTTTTAATGGCTCACAGCAGGTCCATCTAGATGTGTTTGGACTGAAACAGACAAATATACGCTAGTTAGTACTAAAAATACATTGGTCTAATGGTTGGTCCACCACTTTAGTTCAGAGAATAATATCTCAAAAACTATTGGATGGATTGCCGTGAAATGTTGTACGGACATTAATAGTCCCAGAGGATGACCTGAATCTTCTTCTAGTGCCACCATTGACATTTTTGTTTTTCAGTGATGTATCTCCACGGTATTTGATGGATTGGCACACAATTTTGTACAGATATTTGTGGTTCCCATATGTCTATCAAACAAATGACATAACCATTAGCCTCAACTGTACTTTGTCTTTTAATGAGCAAAGGGGATAAATGTTTTAAGTACTAAACATCAGCATGTTAACATTGTGAGGAATGCAGCATGTTGAGGTTTGCTTTTAGCTCCAGCCTCTAAGACCTGCTAGCATTGCTGTAGACTCTTAGTTTTATGTTTATGTTTACTGCAATAATCTTGTGAAAAGAGTTTTAAAGACTCAAGAACAACAAAACTATTTTATTAGTAAGTAAAGTCTAGACATGCTCTGTTTCCTCACCTCACTTCAGCTTCGCCTTCACGCTTGAGTTCTGCCATTATTTCAAGTTTGGTAGCACAGCACAGCACAACTCTTATTTAGTGGAGGTTCATTTAAATTAACTCCATTACATCATTAGTGTTCGTAAATACCCTGCTAAATTGAAAAATTGCGGTGACGCAAAATTCCCCGTAGTCTCTGCTGAACCCTATCGACTCATCCTGTGTGTATCACTATGAGAGCAGATTATTGTTCCTATGGCAATTTTGTAATCAGACTCAGTGGAAATAATTTTTTACCTCTCAAGTGATCCCGTTTCCCATCATCATTCCCCCTCCGTCTGCATAACTGTCACTTTTACTTTTCTTGGCCATGTTTTTTTCTTATTCAATCTTAGTCGTGTTGCCGCTGCGGTGGAGTAATTCTGTGTTTCCGTATCATTACACAGTGCGACAACAGTTGTTGGTGGCAGCGCTGTTTAAGTAATTTAGTTTACCTGCTGTTTCCCCTCTCGCTCTCTCGCTCTCCCTGTCATTGGCAGTATGCTCTGGAGAGGCTGAAGGTGATGTGCGAGGACGCTCTGTGCACAAGTCTCAGTGTGGAGAACGCCGCAGACGTCCTCATCCTCGCCGACCTGCACAGCGCCGACCAGCTCAAGACGCAGGCCGTGGACTTCATCAACTAGTGAGTTACACGCCTGCACTGAGATCCTTCATCACCAGAACTACTTCCACACTTATGCTTACAATTTTGTTCTGTTTCACACACACACAAACACACACACACACACACACACACACACACACACACACACACACACACACACACACACACACACACACACACACACACTTGTACACTTAGCTTTTCGTCAAAGGAAGTCATTAATTTTCAGTGGGAGCAATTTTTGTCTCCTGAGGAAATTTAATTTAATCCCCAGATCGGACCATTTTGCTTCTGTACCATATTGAGCCATTTAGCAATAAAGCTCAGCTGCTGATGTTAATCATGTTGCAGGACGCCTGTTTAGGTAAGATGGGGCCCATTAGTATCAATGACTGCTATTTATGTTCATGGAGAGGTGATTGATCCAGTATTTGAATGCCCAGTTGAAACAAAAATCTTTCTCTCAGTCACTACCTAAATGCTTCACCTCCCCCACTGTTTTCTGAATTCTCTGTCTCTGAGTCGGACACATTTTCCATTTCTTCATTCATGCCTCTGTCCTTTTCTTTACAGCTTCACTCCATCTCCTGGTCTCGTTCCTGCATGGGCTCCTTCTCCCTCCCTCTTTCATTTACTCCTATATCTCCCCTCCCTTTTCTCCCCTTTCTCCCCCTCCTGTTCTGTGCTTAAGAGCTCATGTGTGCCTAAAGGTGTTCAGTAATGCAGATTCTGCCCCTAATCCCAGTCATTAATTGTGGTTATGGGCGTTATGACAGTTTAATTTGCGACAGCGATGTTGTGGTGGGGAGAAAATTGGCCACGGGGGACTCCCGGGCCAGCAAAGCGTTATCAACCCTCCTCCTGCGGACACAATGGACGGCAACAAGAGCAACAAAACAAAAATCAATTTAGAGGACGAATATAGAAAACAAGCGACACAGAGGAACCAATAATCCTCCCCCCAGTAGCACCTCAACCTCTTTCCAGACCAGTCTTTACAAGCAGCTTACAGTCATTTAGTTGAGACAATAGGAGTCCTCTTTATCTTACCTCTGTGTCATTTATTTATCCTCTCCAGGGATGTAGTGGAGAGTAAAGCCACCCAAACACTCTTTATCCACTTTGTTTATAGAAAAGAGTTTCCACACTTTTTTTTGCCTAACATGAATCTTTAGGACTGAGTAAATGTATTGAATAAATCGCAGTAAGTTGTGCAAATGCGACGTGAGTAATATGAAGTAATGGCCTTCTAAGGCAGAAAAAAATAGGGCTTTTCTGAAAGTAGTTTTCAGTTGATAATAGTGATGGTTTGCCTTATGATTACCACAGACTGGAGGTCATAGTTTGGCCTCTTTTTAATTTACCTTCACATTGCTGATCCTTGCTCTCCCTCGGTCCCCTCCTGTGCCTCACTGCAGACTTTCATCACTCTCCCTTACCTTCCTGTTTTTATTTATTTATTTATCTTTTTGGTCACTGCTGCTGTCTTTCTCTCTCTCTCTCTCTCTCTCTCTCTCTCTCTCTCTCTCTCTCTCTCTCTCTCTCTCTCTCTCCCTCCTCCTTCCCCTCCTGCTGTGGCTGCTCTCCTCGTGCTCTTTTGCTGGCCTGTTGCCTGAGCCTCCTCACACCGGCCATTACTGTAAGCAGGGGTTCACTTCCTCCACAGAGGATAGGGTCAGAGGTTGGCTGGAGGTCTAGAGCTGCTGTGTGGAAAGCATTTGACCATACACACACACACACACACACACACACACACACACACACACACACACACACACATACATACACAAACACACACACACACACACACACACACACACACACACACACACACACACACACAAACACACCCAAGTGCCAAGAGTAGACATGCCAAGACACAAACACACGTGAACACACACACACACACACGCACACATGCTGTTTATTTACACACAATAAAACATGAAAAATGTCATTAAAGGCCACACAGCGGTGTGCGTGATAGTGCAGCCCAGCACCCTGAGGGTGTCAGGGGGTTGAAGACTGCCACAGGGTCTGCTGGTGGAAACTCACATCTGTGGGAGATGATGACCGCGAGTTAAACTTAATTACAAGAGTTACCCAAAATTGTTTTCACTTTCTGGCTTCCATTAGTTCGTTAATCACTATGGCTGAGGCTTTACATTCGCATAACCACATGGAATCCAAAGAGAAAAATACTATTGATTTTAAAAGAGGACCTCTCATATCTTAATTTTTAATGGCAAACAAAATAAAAAGATAGAAAAAAAGATAAATTAGAAATCAGTAATTAATGTGTTAAGTTTCTCATTAATATTCAGCCATGTGCATTTAGGAGCAACTATTGTTAGAAATTGAATATAATATTGATTGGTTTCATTAGTGTATAATCACCTGAAAATAAGAATCGTTGTGTTTTCGTTACCTTAGAATGATCCGTTTTTAGTCTGCCATGTTTCTACAGTAGCCCAAGACAGTCAAACCAAACAATGAGTGTAGATAGCTGTAGACAAGTTTCACAGCCATGGTAGTGTCTCGCACAGGCTTGGAAGGCGAGCGGTATTCAGTTAGTTGCAATCTGCAACTTTATAGCTAGATGCCTCTGAATCGCACTGGTCCTTAAAGTAAAAGCAGAAATACCACAAAGTGAAAATAAAAAAGTATTATCTGCAAAGTGTACTTTAAGTATTAAGTACTAACAATATTATACAGTATACCATATACAGTATTAGTATTATTAATATTAGTGGTAGTAGTAGTACTATAGCAAAAAATGTGTACTATTTTAATGTTGTAAAAAGTAAAAGCAAAAAAGAAAAAGTAGTATAAGTTATTATTACTCTAAAGCCTGGCGGTCCCTAAGGGGTTGCAAAATGAATCTGAGGGGCTGTGAAGTAATTAACAATATAGAAGAAATTATGTGTTTATTCATTCATCACTTTTTTCTCAAATTGTGTGAAATGCTGTGGAGGATGACCTCCTCTTGACTCTAAAAACTATTGAAATTGAAACAATGTGTGAAGGGAACATACAGTTGAATCTCACAGCTCATAGCTGTATGTAGTGTGTGAAGAGGTGTCGCAAGTAGGCATTGGCTATAAAGGTCACAAGCCAAAACGGTTTAGAACCAGTGTTATAAAGAATATGATATGATATGAAATTATATGACAAAACTATGACTCAACAGACTTTCTCATCACATGCCCACATATTTATGATCATTGAACGTTGCCTTTTATTTGTGTGATGTTATTTCTCTCAAAATGACCTTTGGGGTTAAATATTTAAAAATATAAAGTAAATAACAGCTCTGCCAGCTGGTATGACAAATCCTTAATGTCTCAGAGCTGCACTCCACACAGATGGAGTCATATAATCCCAAGCACTTGAGAAACTTGTACATTTGTGCACTTATTTTATTTGCTCGTCCATTTCGTTTCTCTAACATGTTTCCCACTTTCCTGTCTTTTGCCCTCTTTTCTCTCAGTCACGCAGCTGATGTGATGGAGACATCTGCCTGGAAGTCCATGGTGATCTCTCACCCACACCTGGTAGCAGAGGCCTATCACTCCCTGGCCTCGGCTCAGTGCCCCTTCCTGGGTCCCCCGAGAAAACGTCTCAAACAGTCCTAGTGGTGCGGAGAGACTCTCCTGTCCTGGCCCTGCTGTGTCCTCCTGTACCAGCGACCTCACTGCTCCTCCCTCCCAGTCCTCCTTTCTCTCCTACAGCATCCAGACTGAAACCCCTGGCCTGATATAGCTGAGGGGAGCTACTCAGCTGGGCAGACAAGAGAATTACAGGACTGATGCCACAGAGGAGCTATCTCTGTAGGTGGGGATGGAATGAATTCTATAAGATCTAAACGTGGATATTTATGGTTTGCAAGCTCAAAACCTTGCGTATTCCAAATATCCTTTATCTACAATATTGGAAAGCTAGAACCATAATCTGCGAGTCAGTCGCGTAAACAACTGATCTTCTCGCCCGGAAGAAAAGGCACTTCTGACTTCCTGTAAATACAATTTTGTGGCATATTGTCTTGTACAGTGTCTCGAATGTTAAAGCCCAAACTGTGCTTATAAAAGGACAAGTGAAGAGGATCAACCAACCAGGAAGTGAAAGACTACTGTTTCCATTGTTGTTGATTTAAACAGTGTTTGCACAAAGTATTGTTTTTATACAGCACAAAGATATCTCAGTTTGAATGAAAGAAAACAAATCTGAACACGTTTTAATGTTCACTATTTAGCCTGTGCCTTAAACCGGCCAAACACTGTACGGGTGGTTAAGTCAGATTTTCGCCCCGGTTGCCCTGATTCTAAAATAGGGCTAAATTTCTGCCAATCGGATGTGAATTGACATGCAGTTTGATGGGGGATCACGATACAACATTAATTAACTGAACAATCAACGATCTGACTTGTCAGATTGGTTGGATTTCTGGCATGTCAGAAATTGTGGTCTGCTGTCTGGGAGTTTGAGCAGTTTAACAGTCTGATTTCCCTCATGGCTGCTGTCAAAATATCCATTATGCTGCTTTTAATATATTTTGGAGAAGTGTTTTACATGTTGTGGCTAAAACTGTATTCTTGACTGAGGCTATAGATATACTGCTATACTGTGATATAAAACTGAACTGTGCTGCAGAACAGACTGACCATATTGTCTGCATCTTCCAGCCATCTGCAGCTCCATATTTTTCTTTTTTTATTTCCATTCATAGTATAATTGCACAAAACTAGTCCTGGATTTCGCTCATTAGAGGAAGTTGTCTTCATTAAACTTTCTTCGAATTGTCACTGGAAAAAAAATGGCGGCTGTTTCATTGACACATCCAGTGTGAACATTAAAGTCCACATTAGGCCAGGTTCTGGCCATGTGGAAAGGCAGATTAACTTGAGTAGTGTGAGAACACAACGTAGAAGATGAATACAAACACACAGTGTCTGCCTGGCTGTAAAAAAAGATCATCAAATGATCTGATTTTTACTCACCTGTTACCACAATTCATTCCCTGTGACTGAATCAATGTTTTGGCCTCTGAACCTTTAAAATACAGATGTTTTGAATTTTGTCCAGCATGCCTGTGTCTTCTTTCGTCTTTGATATCTTCATCACTGTGCAGTTTGGCCACATCCACCAGTTACTGACTCATTAATGAACAGCCTCTTTCAACTTGCCGCCAGATCAGTGTGTGTGAGTAACACATTTCAGTTTCAAGCTTAATCCTCTCATGATCAAAGTTCAGTCCCCCGGTGCACGTGCTGCTCACCTCGTCTGATCACAAGAGCTCATATACAGCTGTGTCGTATGTAGACTCAGCTCTCACTCGTGGTCACAGGCCTGTTTGACTTTGTCTCAGTGGCCTTGCTTAGAGAATAGATAGGTTGTAATCACTTCAGAGAGAGCTGGGCCTTTCTCTTGGACAGTATTTTAACAGGGATTTCTCTGTGTTGACCAAAGTCGAAGCCCAGCGGGCTTTAAGGAAGCTCATCCCTGAGCCCTGAAAATCGCTCCTCATCAAACAGTCAGCCCTGGCCGGCGATCATTGGGGATATTCTGGCATTGTCCCGGCACTCATCAAACAGAGGAAAGGCCATTATTTGTGATACACACAGTACACTGTAGAATCCTGACAGACCACATATTAGGAGGAGTGATGATTCAATTACATTATTTATATTTATGGAGCCGCAACTAAATGTGAAGATATTGTGATCGATGTGTGCTTCAGTGCAAATGAAGAGCATTATTTTTGAATGAACCAGTACTAAGAAGGTGAGCTGGGTAGTATATGAGAATGGATTAAGAGACTTTGATATGATTGTTGTCTAGGGTTGTTGTTGTAACCCATTTCGAAGTATAGGTTACATTTGTGTTTTCCTGGTCTTTAAGGTTTAGTGACACTGAAGTGCCTGAGCATATTTGACTGTTTGTATCGGAGTTCACACCTCACATTACTAGTGGGTACACCCTTACAATATTGTTCTTTTTTCCCTGCTTACCTTTGTGTATTTAACTTTATTCGCACTGTCGGTGTGTTGTGTTTGTGTTTTAATAAACTGCCAGATGGACCAAAGACACTTATCCATCTTGATGGACAATAAAGTTGTACCCTTTAGTGCTCCCTAAAATATTGTCACATTATAGTGCTGGGTGATTTGACACAAGTCAATATCACACATACAGTTTGTTAAACAAATTTGTAGATATTGGTATGTCTCACAATATGGTAAATAGAAGAAAAATACATAACAAATGATGAAATTGATTAAAGATTTAAACAGAAATATGTTAAATCATATGACCATGATGATGTTTCCTGTAAATGAGAAGGACAAATTATAATGTAGTCCACCACGACCTTCAACTACGACATCAATAATAAATATATAATCAAACTTGTGAATTTCCTACAATTTCACGGAAGTTTGACCATTATTATCTTGAAATAGATGTTATGGAAGAATATTAGTATGGGATTGCGTTATATTGTAAAGATGTATTTAATAAAGTTGCCACTGAGTGTGTATACTGCGTATCTGCAAGGCCAACCATGTACTGGCTATTTTAAAAACCTTGGCAGTGGAGACACTACTAGTATAGAGCTGAAAACAGGGTTTTAATAGCTTACTCTTCATAATGCCTGATAACCTCACAGCCAATATTTCTGAGTTTGAGAGTTTCCCTTTAAAGGTCAAGGTGTGTGTGCATGTGTGTTGGACTAAGAGTGTGTGAACGTGGGAGGCATATGGTGCTCTATAAGTGGACACGCATGTCAGCACATGTGCTTTTTTGGGAATGTCCCTGAGATAGGAAGAGGCTTTATTCACTTGAGTCTGTCCTGCCAGTGTGACCTTCTTCGTATGAGCTGGAATTTGAGGCATCAGGGTGTGATTTTTTTTCTAGCTTTGATAGTCAGCTTGTGTAGCAGCTTGCAGCCAACCTTCTGTGTCTTTGTAAAGATGTGTGTGTGTGTGTGTTTGTGTGTGTCTCCATTGGCCTTAGATGAGACAGTCAGGGGGAGATAGATGGAGCGATGCATGTGGAGAGGCGTACTCAGTTGTTATGCATGCTGTATGAGTCTGTCACTCCCTCCCTCCTCCTCGCTCTTCCTCATGTGCCTCTGCCTTGCCTCCCCATCATTCACTCCTCCTTTTATGGGAGGAAGGAGAGCAAGGCGTGGCAGGTCAGTGCTGAGAAAGCCTGTGACAAGCTCTGCGTCTGTGTTAGCCTGCCATCACGAAGAGGACGAAGAGCCGCGCTGAGATTGATGCTTGCTGGTCTGCTCTGCCAAGCAGCAGTGAGGAGAGAGAGAGAGAGAGAGAGAGAGAGAGAGAGAGAGAGAGAGAGAGAGAGAGAGAGAGAGAGAGAGAGTGTTTGGTGGGTGTCGGATTTTCTTACTTTTTTGAGTTCAGGATCTTGATATTTAAACCTCAACTATTTTTATGTCAATGCCACCCACTTGTCACAGACTCTAGCGCCTCTATGAATATAAATATTGTTGTAATTTCACTTGAATATTTGACTTTCTCTTATGTCCAAGAGAAACTAAAAAGACAACCTCAACAACACTATGACTACTATCTTGTTAAAATCCATAGGGCAGGTGTATATCTGCTGTACCAGTGGAATTAGTCTTTAACTAACTCCTACACTCTTCAGAAAGACATTAAGGGAACATGGTGGCTTTACCACTTTTTCACTGGAAAAAATTGGCTGCCTCCAGCATCTGGACCGAAATCTATTTATTAAATCTGCACTCATTCATTTGTTTTTGGCCAGTTGGGGGCAGGACAATAGACTTTAAACACAATATTTACATATTATGATCTTATAAAGCTGGTATGGTGAACTTGTTAGCCTTTTTACACATTTAGTGTACATAGAGCAGCATTACCATTCATCTGGAGTCATGTTGGTGTCCACCTGCAGAAGTCCAGTATTCTCCTATTATTTCTGCTTTGGTCTCCACCGACTTCTGAGGAAAATGCTGCTAAGTACTCCACTTTGTTCACCAGATAGTTACCAACTTTCTGTCCACTGTTTGGTGCTGGACAGGTAGTGTAAAGTGGGCTTATCAGAGCTTTATCACTGAAAACTGCAGCTTGAAACGAGGTTGATGAGAGCACAGACAGTTATAATCGCAGGATGTAAAAACAAATAAAATGAGCTGAAAGATACTAAAACTCACCACAGAGATAACAGGAACTACAACGTTGGCAGATAATTCTCTGTAGATTTGTAAGGACAAGCAATATTTTTTGTCATACGATCTATTTTACTGTAAAAAAAATAATGATTATAGCAGCTTTAAATTTCTAAATTTCAATCTATTAAATGTAATGAGACACATGTCAGAAAAACATAATTTGCTTAGAGTTTTTAATTAGCTCTTACATGTGTCTAAGGAGTTGCCTGGCTACTTATATGCACCAAAAATTATATATTTATAAAGCAGACTGGATAGATGACTGTACTGGAAGAATCCCTTGTCAATTAAGAAACCCATACCCTTTATTAATTAAGTGTTCATTTTCTAATAGGCCCTTAAACTATAAAGTACTAATAACTGATTTGGTCACATTAGTAGAGCCATTAGTTTCAATTTATAAACCCTTTATAAACTTTGCTTCATTAAAAAAAGGTTCTACCCAATCATGTGAAGCCACCAGAATAGCACTGCCTAATGCTGCATTAGTGAGAGCACATTATAACCTTTGTGAGGAGATATTTGACCATATATCCCTCATGATATTCCAAGTAATCCACTCAGTCAGTATCATCTGTGACAGGGGAGGGGAGCTCAGGCCTTGGGGCAGAGAAATGGAAGGATGAAGTGACAGGGGTAATGGATGGATAGAGGGATGAAGAGTGATTGGGTGTCATACAGGTGGGATAGGGCCAGACAGATAGTGAATGAAGGTGCGATGGAGGATGGATGGCCGGAGCACCTCAGACATTGACAGCGTTGAGAGATTTGTCTTCTTTGTACTCCATTTGTCTTGTTTCTCCGTCTCCACTGTGTCCGAGTGAGTTAAATTACATAAAACTATTTACTCTGACAATTCAGCAGCAGCAGTAGTGGCGGTCGATGGTTTTGCTGTGATACTGTACCTGCGTCTGAGTGTTGGGAGACGCCATTTCAGGAGAATCCTCCATTCTGAGGATTGTCATAAGGATTAGTGGACGGGCACAAACAAACTGCAATCCACAATGAACTGTTTGCTAATAACACCGGATGTAGAAATTAGAGAACCAGACAAGGGAGTTGAGTCATACGCACACACGAACACAATTATGCATATATATATGAGCTGCTAATTGCTTTGTGTGCACCAATCCGTCCTGTGAATGTGCCAGTGCAATATTGCGGTGCTGGGGGTGTTTGCCCGGCTCATAACCGCAGACCAATGTGGCGGAGACAAGCTCATATATTAAGATAACCCCGAAATGGAATGGAATTGTATTTCCCCGGCGGTTCAAACGACTTCTGTGGTTGTAAACTGATAGTGGATGAGATTTGGCTTTAATGAAGCAAGACTTATTGTGCACAGTGCAACAGAGGTGCATGGGTGTATGTGTTTCATTATTTGAGTGTGTGTTTGAATGTGCATGTGTGTCAGTGTGTCCGTTTTTTCCTTAACAAGGAGCGCTGTTATCTATAGCCACATGCTTGCTTTCGCCCTCACGGTGGATGTTATTGTATCACTATTTTTCTTGCTCTGAGGTTGTGAGTGTGTATATGAGGGCTGTGATTTATTTTGCCTGAAATAATCAAGTGAAAGGTTTTTATTTTGTACTCGTCCCTGGTGTAATCGTTCTCAAGGTGTGTGTGTGTGTGTGTGTGTGTGTGTGTGTGTGTGTGTGTGTGTGTGTGTGTGTGTGTGTGTATACACAGTCTGCAAGAGTGTCATCTTCATCTGTTTATTAGAATGTTCCCTACTGGCCTGGCTGTAATGAGACCTGTGGAGCCAAGGAGTGATGGAGTTGAACTCATCAGGAACAGCGAGAGAGAGACGTACAGTAGCTAGGAAGGGAAATAAAGAGCGAAGCTGGATAGTATAAAATGCACTAAGGCCATGAACATTTTATATATATTTTTTATTATCAAAACCTGTTTATTGTTGTCAAAAGCTTTATTTGTTTATGGGATCTATTTTTTTGATCAGTGACTTTAAACCAGGTCATTGTGTATTTTAAAGTTAATAAAATCCCTTGTGATCAGGGATGATTTTACTGCTAAATATCGTCTTACTGCACTTAAGCAATGGCTGAAATTCCATCTGGAAGTATTAGCTTATAGCTGCTGAGTAGCAGGGGAAATATTTTACTACCTATCTCCCTCTGGAGTATTAATCCTGTCCACATAGGTCTAAAGATATATAATGGTAGGAGAGTTTAATGAAAAATAAATGGGTCTATCCCAGCATGCATTAGCTGAGAGGAAGGAAGGTACAAGTAGAGTAGAATAGAGCCTTAATGTCCCAGAGGTGCAATTTTGGTTTACAGACAGTCAAATGAACAGAACAACACTAGACTTAGGCACCAGCAGGCTTATATACAATCACAATGTTAACAAGCTGATGTTTATTAATGTCAAGTTCACCACCATAGTTTAGCACGCTAACAACTGCCAATTGACACCTAAAGGTCCAGTGTGTAACATTCAGGAGGATCTATTGTCAGAAATTTAATATAATATTCATTGGTATGTTTTCATTAGTGTTTAATCACCTGAAAATAGGAATCGTTGTGTTTTTGTTGCGTTAGAATGAGTCGTTTTTATCTACCTTACCTTCCATGATGAACCATCCTGTTTCTACTGTAGCCCAGAATGGACAGACCAGACACAGTTTTTTGTGTGAGTTTCGTGGTCACTGTAGTTCCTCCTTCACACTTCACAGCTTGTTCTCATTCTCGAGTCATCAAATAGAAATGCAAGCAGTATTTATTCAGTTGCAATCTGCAACTTCATCGCTAGATGCCACTAAATCACACACACTGGTACTTCAACACAAAGTACAGCAAAGGCTGATGGGAATGGCATTATGTTTGCTGGTATTTGGCCATAAACAAGCATATTGGAAAAATACTATTTTGATTTGCTTCTGGCACTGGATGAAATGTCAGGGGAGCACCAAAGTTGGGGATTTATTTTCTGGGCACCATGGATATCTATTCCAAATTTCATGGCAGCCCGTCCAATAGTTGTTGAGACATGCCACTAAAAAACAAACATATCAACCTGCTGGTGGCATCAGAGGAAAAGTCAGGGGATCACCAAAGTCAGTGGGCTTCGTCCTGTCTGTACAACATTTCATGATAATCCATGCTGTAGTTGTTGAGATATGTCAGCCTGACACACAGATTGATGTCATTGTAACTGATCACTAAACCCATCTAAAGGAAGCAAAGACAACGAATGAAGAAACCAGGGGGAAGCTCTGTCACATACAGTACACAGCTGGTAAAATTACATTTTAATTGATGGAATAAAAATACGTCTTTGCCAGTCTATCACAACAGGAACACACATAGTTAGCAGACAGCAGACACATTTGCACCAAACATCTATGTCTGCATGAGACCTAATGAGAGAATGTGGGTTTGGACAAGTTATTAGTAGCTCCTTTCAGGCTAATGCAATCCAGTTCAACACCAACGCCAACAACTGCTGTAAGGGCTCAAATATTACCACAGATTTTAATTAACTCATCTCTGATGAAGTGTGAACAAAAACTACATGTTAGAGGTAGGTTTTTTTTGCAGTGCAGTTGTATTGGATTAAATTTGATTGTGAAGGTCTACCAAATAAACTGGGAAAACAATGGACAACAGATATATAGCCTTTGTCCAGATAAATGTTTTCAGTGGCGGAAGTTGAAATTGCTTACACAAAATGAAATAAAGCTGTTGTTTGAAGAGTTAAAACAACAGAGTACAAGTGAAACAGTGAGAAAAAAAACCCAACAGAGTATAAACCTTATAAATGAGATACTCTGTGAGGCAGGATGAGATCTAGACAAAAAGAGAGAAAAAGGAGCGATACACTGAAGGGCATCACAGGAAAGAGGGAAGCAGGGTTGTCTTATGAGCACTGTGGTCCATTTGTTACCTGCGCATGGGTAAATGAAAGCCCTCTCTTAGCCTCGTTAGGCATGATGCACTGCCCCGGCCATCGGCACGGCGCTGATTAAAATTCTCCCTCCGGAGTTTGAGGGAGCGACTAGCTGAGGCTGCACTCCTGCTCTACTAAAGCAAATGGGCCAAAAGGTCAAGGCTCGACGACCCCCACAGCCATGCCTTATTTATTTAGCCTTTTACCTCGCATGCCACGGGGACAGAGTGAGGAGAGGAGATCTTCATTTATGCCCATGCTAATACACTGGCAGTACACACAACTAACAATATAAACTGTTATCCTGCTGCTCCTAAACGATTGATACGGCACTGGTTATCTGTTTGAAGCCCAGTGTTGGAGTTTGATTCAATTCAACGGATGAAAAAGAGATAAAATGTTTGATATGAAAACAAAAATGTTGGTTGGTGTTGTCTTTGAGCCAAAGCTAGACTGATCCCAAGATTTAAAAAATCAACTGCTGCATATGCTGGTATCTGGCCAACACATACAAATTCTGAAAGACTTAATTATTAATATGACACTGTCAGTCTGTCTGTTGGTTGGTGGTCATCATTATGGCAGACTGAGATATCTCAACAGCTATTAGTGGATTGCAATGATCAGCAATTATCCATGGTCCTCACAGGATGAATCCTACTGACTTGGTTTGTCCGTTCTGGGGTACTGTAAAAACATGGTGGTCCAACATAATGTAGAAGAGTACTCGCTCCCTCTGTGGGTGATTATGCATTAATGAAAACATACCTATGAATATCCTATTCCATTTCTGCCAATATATCTTACTAAATGCTACACACTGGAACTTTTCAGTATCTGGAAAATATCTTTACTGTCTTGGGGTCTAAGTGTTCGTCCAGATGATGTTTTATCCTGCCAAGAACAAAATTCACAAGGAAGCAAGCTTGCAACTTTTGGGATGAATTGGTATCGGCTTCCAAAAATCCACATCATCAGTCACCCACAGCAGACCTGATAAACTCAGCTCTGTGTAAAGAGTGTCTGCTACCAGAAGGAAGTAAAGCTGAGAGAGACAGCAGACATACACTTTTAATCTCTCCCTGTTTCATCTCTTCTCCGTGTCTCCTTCTCTGCCTGTTTGGGTTTGTTACATCAAACTCTTTGATAGGTACAAACACCAACCGCATAATTACGAACATTTTGGGAAGCTCATAAGAAGTCAGGAGGACATTTCTGTCTTTTGTTGCCAAGGATTCCAGATACTGTATATGCACGTTTGTTTTGTAGGAGAGCGGGCAAATTAAACTCCACAAGGCTGGGTCCTTTGTAAAATTATACTTATCTAAGCGCTTAGCCTACAACATGCTGCAGGATTATACTGGCATATCTGCTCAAATGAACTTCTTATGTTGGTTTATGTCATTGGTAACATACCTTCTCCGACTCCAACTGGTGATAACAAATATCTGCAATCGGAGCTCTGTTGTTCTGTATGTTTTGATCTATTTTTAGCACTTTAACTACTTTCCTTCTACCTGCCTTGTTGACTCCTTCTTAGCCGCGAGGAGAAGAAGTTACAGCAATGCAACCATAGGATAATCTTCCATTCAAGAAAAACCTTCCCTTACCTAAATGTCCTCTGGCTACACTATTGGAATTAACAGTTGGTTTATTTTTGACCACATGTCTGCCTGAATAAAAAAAAATCACACTTAAGGAACAAAAGGATCCTGCAAATGTAAAGTAATACAGTTTTGGTTAGGAGTGAAATGCAAAGTGCCTCCTAATAAGACATCTACCATGTGAACCAACTTTTGTCTGTCAGCGAGCATCCCGCAGACCTAGTTTTTGTAGTGGGTTACACACCGTTGGCACTCGTCTGCAGCTTTTCTGGCCTACTGAGAATGTTGACGGAAACAGAAGTCAACAAAGCAGCAAACGACTTCGTCAAGAGGGCCGTCTAATTTTTCATTTTTAGTTCCATTCGTAGGTCTTCCAGTGTTATTTTTTAAATGGCAAATGCAGACTAACACCACCTGCTGGTATGGAGAGCTATTACCTCTCACACAGATGCAAAATATATGTGCAAAATGTGTTCTAGTATTACTTTTTGGCCAAGACAGGCGACATGATTTGGCTTTTGATGCTGCAAGTTCTTTGAGGTCGGTCTTGTGGTATTCATGACCTCGTAAGTGAAGATTTTCTGAAAGCTCTGAGTTTCTGTACACGACTTTCCATGTTGTAACCACAAACTCACAAGTTCCAACTGATGGCAGCAATTTTACTGAAAATCACAAATGTCAACCTCATGGTGGCACAACAGGAAATGTCAAGTCAAGTCTTTGGGATTCATCCTTTTTGGGACCATGAATGTCTGTACATAATTTCATGGCAATGCATCAAATAGTTGTTCAAATATTTCAGCCCGCACCAAAAGTGGTGGACCAACCAGCCAGCCCATTCAGGTTGTGAAACACAAGCAAACTGTCAGCTTCCTGAAGTCATATAGCATGATTCATGTTTTTTGAGGTTTAACTTTCTAACTCTGTCTGCCATTTGGAGTTGCACCTTTCAACTGAATACATTATTTAATTCCCTGAGGACATGTCTGACATCACTGTCCTCTCACCTCTGATATTCTCAATCCAATTTTCCCCCTCTCGCTTGCTGTTCTTAACACCTTCCCTTGCATTGCACTCATCCCTCCAACTCTTCTGCTCTTCTCCCACTCTCACCCCTCCTTCAAGCCAATCTCTCATTCAGCGTCCTTTCCCCATCCATAGTTGGCCTCCCTCCAGCCTCCCTCATCTTCATCCCCTCTTGTCTCTCTTTCTCTTTTCTCTGTCTCTGTCTTTCTTCCCCCCTTGGTCTTTGGTGTAGGTCTGGCGAGGTGTAATTGGGTTGTGCTCTGTTAGAGAGCTGCTGGGAGAAGAGCTTTAATCTTTAGTCTCGCTCAAAATGTAAAGCGAAGGCTGGAGGCTTATGGCCAGAGCAGAGATTTTCCCCCTTACCACACACATGTTTGCATAGTCACCTTCCTTTATAAAGACACAATGCGTTAATACATATAGGGGATTATTCACCTGGTTCTTTTCAAATGCAAAGAATTACACACACAAACTACACACTGGTCAAATTTCCTTGAAGAGCCAGTTCTCACACTTTCCATTCAGTGTCAGTGCTTTCAAAAGACAAGTATATATGCTGATTCTGCCCACAGCAAGTAAAGCGCATTAGTGCTCTCCAGGTGGTGTGTTGACTAGATAATGAGCATTGAGGTAATTGATTGGGGGTTGTAATTAGTGGTTAGCTGTCACTGATTAATCACAGTCCGCTACTTCCAGCGTTATCATGTCTGAGTCTCACGTTGTTTTGAGCATGTGTGTCTGCTTCACCAGGCAGCAATTGTGCCTTTATTCTGTTCGTCTCGGTGCTTAGCTCTGACCTGACGTGGCCAACCAAACACACACTGTTTTTTCGATCTCCTTTCCTCCTTCCCGAAAACACATTTCTTTATATGTTGTGTCCTTCCAATCATGTCTTCATTGCAGTGTCAGCTACTTACTAAAAATATATAAATAAACGAGAGTCTGCAATCCTCGCTCCGGCCTCGAGGCTGTCTTATTGTCATTTTTGATTAGTGCTGGTTTGTCAAATTAGATGACTTTAATCTCACAATTAAATGATTTAATAAGTTTTGCGCTAGTATCAGATGTAACTTTTGTAAGTGACTCATTTGTATGCTGAAGCTTGTGAAATCATTTCTGTTAATAGGATAATTCCGGCGCTAATCAGCAAGTTTTTGCTCAGATGAGGTACTGCTGAGCTTCCTGCTACATCTCCAGATTACTGACAGATAGCTGTACTGCACACTAATATTACGCAGAGCTACAACAGAGAGAAATATGATTTATCTCCGTGTGTGTGCAAGTATGTGTGTGTCCACTTTCCTATGCAGTAGCCTGATCCTGTGTATGATTTGTCTGCTGATTGATAGTCAGCTGTAGTGCAGACTCAGGGTCAGCAGTGTTATGGAAACAGGCAGAAATCCACAATAGCCTGACCTTATGAGGTTTTCTGGATATATGTAAACCTGTGTGAATGCATGTGTGTGTGTTGTCGTACCAATTTGAGTAATAGACCTGGAGAGTGAATACACTTTGGCCTGCCAGCCCACCTTTAAGGGGCTTTTTCGTGTTAATGACTCAGATATAGCATCTTTGCGTGACATACCTCCCAGTAGATGGAATGTGTGAGCAAGGTATAATTTCAAGAGAGATGTGATCCAAATTCCAACCCCACTTAGATGGTAATGATTGTAGAATGTAAAACTAACATGCCAAATGAAATCCAAACACAAACCTCCAATCAAGGATAGAACTCTGCTAGCTACAATGACCCACAAGTTAATGACATCAAGTTGGGTTTTACATAATGGGAGGGGTTAATTGCTTGGTTCAAATCACAGTTATATAAAGACTTTTTTGACTGTTATTTTACATATGCCATTTTACATAAACAGAACAGTTAGTGCAGAGGCATCCAACATCCATGATTTTTTTGCAACTTTGGGAGCAGCAAAACAAGCTGTAAACTCAACAGTAACATAATGAGCTTGATATGGCTGTCATGTTAGGTGACAGGTGACAGGTGCCTATTTACACATCCAGCAGACAAAGAAGTCCAATATTCATTCTCCTTTTAGCTCAGTTCTACTCTCCTCCAAAACATCTGGCTCTTTAGCAGCTGAATGCTTTTCTATATTTACCATTTAGTTGCTAACTTTGTCCGTCTCCTATTTGATGCATGGATGTATCAAGAGAACTGGATATAGTGCTGGAGGCAGTTCACCGGTCATGCCTATGAAAGCTGCTCAGTGGTGCATGAAGCCAAAAAAGCCCTTCCCACAGTAAAGAAACTACCCGGATGAATGCATACTGCATACCAGTGACGTACGCTGCATCCATGCCAGCTAACTTCCGCTTTAGACCTCTGTTAACTTAAATGGGGATAATATTATAATAGAATATAATAGATCAAATTCTGACAAAACAATGAGCTGCAAGATGTTAAAATCCTTCGTAGAGTTGAGAGGGTCTGCTAGTTTGCAACCGTTTTCACATACACAAAGTCATCTGACACATGGGTTGGGGTTTTGGCCTAGGGAAGGCATTATGTCAACAAGGGTCCTCAGAAGTATAGAGGTACAAATATGTGTGTTTGTGTGTGTGTGTGTGTCTGTGTGTACTCGAATGTGAGCAGAGAAGGGAGTGGGATAGAAAATCCCTCATTTCACCACTGTGCAGAGGAATGCCAGCATGATGTATGAGGTCACTCGTCCTTCAAGAAGCTTTGCTCTATCCGCTTTTATCAGGCAAGCTGTTCCCTCAACACACACACAGAGACACACACACACACACACACACACACACACACACACACACACACACACACACACACACAGACAGCCTAACAAACAAGTCCCTGCAAACCTGAAAGGTCACTGTGAGGAATGTTGGTCCATCACTTTGGCTATTACCTTTCATTAGTTGTAAAACATCTCTGTCCAGCTGACTCTGTGAAATAGTTGCTGCTTATGAGACGTTTCTTTCAGGACCTCATGAATTGTTCAAACGGCCGATTGCCCTCCTCCCCTGAAGTCCATGATCGCTCAGGTGAGCTGATGGGTCCAAGCTGAAGTCATCACGCAGTCTCCTCACACCTGAGTGAGGTGAGTTTGTGTGTCAGTCCTCCTCATCACGAGTGTGCAACAGTCACAAACGCACTCCCTGCCTGGTTAAGAATTCCATCAAAACCCCCAAAGCCGATGCTGTTTTGCTTGCTTTTTTGTTTATGTACTGCTGTATTCCTTTCCTTATTTTCATTAAAATGCAAAGGGTTTTTGCCTCTCTCACTTATTCTTCTTCAATCTGCCAATTTTACCCTACTGCACTTGAGAATTATCTAGACTTGTAAGGCTTTGCAAGTTTTTCTTTCTCTGTCTCACTCATTGCAACTCTCTGTTTCCCGGGTGCTCCTGGGGTCCGGCTATTTCTCAGCTGGGGAAATAAATAGCGTGCCAATTACTCACCCTGAACTTTGTGTTTTACATCATAGCATTAAAGCACTCATTTATTTCTAATTGTCGATCTCCTTAAAACCATCTGCACCATGAATGCCTGACCTTAAAGCTTTTTCATCTCAGAATCATGATTAATATAAAATCAGAACAATTAAATGATAATGAACAATCAGCGTTATCACTCAGGATTGGCATGGTGTGGGTGGTTTCTGTTCTGTGGTTTTATAGGAAAATGTATCAGATGCATATATTTGTTTTTATTTTTCTGGGTGGTTTATATAAAGACACTGATAATAAACGTTATTATATTCAATGTGCCAAACAGTAAACAAAACAGCATGCAAAATCATTACAATGGAAGCAGCAGAATATGACAGCAAAACAAAGTCTTTTCCCCCTCAAACACTCCTGCAAGTTCTTCCTCATTTGAGTTAGGACTTCTACCATGCAGGTGTGTGTTTGTGAATACTTTCCTGTCAATTTATGATGCAAGGCCAGTAACTTTACGGCACGGATTTTATTTTTTAAAGAGTGATCCTAAAAAATGTGACATGAGATGATGTATGTTGTGTTAATGAGCCACATTCAGTCATGAAATACAAAGTGAATAAATAAATGAATGAATTACAGAAGCTGCACAAAGGTGCGTGTGCAATGATGGGAATAATAATCATCTATGTGCTGTCGCTCCAGCTAATGACTATGAGCCTGATGCCTTGTACAATATGCAGCAGTGCACCATTGCTGCTAATTTGGAGTGTGTAATTGCTGCCTGTCTAGAGTTTAAACCATAGATTAAAGCTGTAAACCATAACTTCTCATGACTTTTCATTTTTGCTTTATTGCTCAAGTTTTTTCAGTGCAGCTCTTTTTTTGAGCCATGCACACTCATCATTTCCTCTATTTATTTCAGGTATAACACATATAATTGCCTGTGCACATATAGTGAGGATTTAACAGTGAACATCAGTTAGAAGGCTTTCATAAACTGGCCACACTGTAAGTAGGTTGAATTACTCCTTTGCTGCAGTCAGTGAGTGGTGAGTTGCATGCGATTCTCCGGTGGGAAACCATTAATAAACAGCTGATGACATGACACACACACTATAAACCAGAAACAGGGAGAAGAGACTGTACCGGTTGTTCATGATGAAGGACATCACAAAGGGAATTTGAGAGACACTTTTCATGACTGTACACATGCAAACATGTGACGCATGTCTGTGTTGTGCCTCTCAAAAGGAAAGATTTTTTGTTTACACTGTTTTAGCCAGTAGCATATGAGAGGCTGCTGTTGATGGACTATTTAGAACAGCTGACATAGAGTCTGAAGGGGATTCTCTGCTTTGTTCCAACTATTCTCTCCTTTTCCCTTCTGTGCTGAGGAAAAGATGCAGCTCAGATCTCTGTTGGACAAAACATCTGTTCAGCCTCTGAGGAAGTTCAGTCAGAGTGTGAAATAAAACTTGTGTGTGCATGTGTTTTCTATATGCTGATTTTTATGTACATGAGTCAGTTATGGTTGAATTGCGTATTATAGCTCTGATTATTTGGATCTAATGAGAAGAAATATATATATGTACCAAATCCTGCATCATTATGGCCAGCTCTGCCATAATTGGATTTCCAGGAACGCGTGCCTGTTAACTGGATGAAGTGTGCTACTTTCTTATTGAATACTATAAAGCATGATCCTACTGGCCTACTGCTAGATTTTCCACTTCCAACTCAATCAGCTGACTGCTCTTACACGTTTGTCTTCAATCAGATTTCGCCACGACCTCTGTGAGCTAAATTTCAATATTCAAACAGCATTTTCCTTCCTCCCTTCCATCCAGATCTTCAGCCAGGCTTTTTCTTCACTCTTTCACCCCCACCAGTTATCTGTCGGGTTCCTGCACGGCTTATGGTGTGACTATCCCCGTAAAAAAATATTATTTGACGATGGGGTCTAGTCGCCAAAGACTCCTCATAAATCTCTTCAATTTTTTTATTGTGCTCACTATATCAAATATTTATTTCTTAATAACTCCTTACATCCTTCTTTGAATATGTCTCTCCTGATTGAACTACTTTTGGAAGTTTGATATGTGTCTTTCAACCAGCCTGAAAGTTGACTGTATTTTCTCTGTAATGCTAAAGTAAAATGATCATTTTATAATGTTATTTAAAAATGTTTAATATTTAATAATGTTTTATTGTTTTATATGTTTCCATTCTTTAAAACTGCCACTGAACTACAGTTTTATAATCACTAAAATATGTGGATAACTAGTATATTTATATGGACTAGATATTGATTTGGGAGTTTAAAAAACAGTATATTGGCCAGTAGTAATTCTTCAGAATTGTGACCCAGATACATAAAAACAGATGGAAACATTTTACAGTTGAAAAATCAACTTGTCAGTGCTCTTTGGTGGAGATATGTAGATGGCAACACTGTTTCTGTTTCTGCAAGTCTTTGTAAATTGAGCAGTTTACTTCTTCTGTAATTGTTTTGAGGGATTATTCCACTATGCAAAGTAGTGGATGGATTGTTTTTAACCATCAAGTCACAAACCATCTCTCAAACGATTGAAATTTTAAACAACAAAAAATTGTACATTTGCACACTGAACCAACTCTGTTTTAAACCTATTACATGTGTTACACTTCATCTTGTTAATGCCAATACTATATGTACCAAATCCTTCAATGCATTTTTTCTGCTCATTACGTGAGATGTCTTTATTCCCATTGACTGAGTATTGCTCTGATGGGGTATAATATTGGACCATATGTAAACCTAACTACTGCTTTGGATTTTATGCATGACAGAAGAAGTCCTTTGTGTTTCATATGCTGTATTTTGTGCAGGGCAGGGGTGGATGATATGAGAATAGCGTTGTCTGGCCCTGAAGCCTATACGATATTGGTCCACATTGGGGGTCTTTAGTGATAGAGGTGGTAATAAAATAAAGATGAGACTGGGCCCATGATATTTACAGAAGGACAATGCGATTACGAAAGGACTGTTAGTTCTGCTATGAAGCTTTTGGGTTGTGATGAAAAGCAAGGGGAAGATATTAAACCTGAACCGTTTTGTAAAAGCCTGCCTTTTGCCATCCACACCTGCCTCCGAGAGAGCCTCTGTGTCATGTAAATAAAGAGAGAAAGGAAGAAGGATGATTGCTTTAGAGGGATAGGGACAGCAAAAGGATGGAGGGGGGTTTGCTGAAAGAAAGAGCGAAAAGGGGATGGAAAATGTGTCAGTGAAATATATAGAAAAGGTAAATGGAATCTTCTGAGAAATGAAGGATGAAGGACGGCATATTGAAACCTGGGAGGGAGAACGTCGGCTGAGGTAAAGATGAAAAGTAAGTGGGTGTGAGAATGACAGTCAGAGGCTGAAGCTCCGCTCAGTATTCGGGGCAGAGCAGAGCTCCGGACGTGGCCAGTCAAGCTGCTGCATTCAGCTGCTTTAGACCCACGGCTCCTATTAAACTGTACTGATTCAAGACATTCAGTATCATCCAAATTCCTTCAACCAGGCGCACTCTGATCACAATTGCAGGAAGTCTTAATACTAATACATTTAAATGTGGTTTTGTAATAAAAACATAAAATATGATATTTTTTATAATTTAATAATAATAATACGGTTTGTGCTCTGTTATCAGAGCTCAATGCTTCTGTTGCCAAAATGGGAATGATTCAGTGAACTGAACAGAGAGATGATGAAATATATTAAGAACGAGGAATGACAGTAGCATTATGCTTAATTTCACTGCCCATTTTAATGCTAAAACCCCACATGGTTACAGCTTATCTTCACTTTTACACAAATGAATGATGAAAATTTCTACCATTTATAATCTATATATACTGGCATTGATGAAAAGTGATTTGATTAACACGTCAAACTACTACTACACGTCAGGAAGTTGTGATTCAGTATGTACTGCTTGTGGTTTTTTTTACCACCAAGTCTCTGATGCCGGTGTAGATTATTGGAGACAACATGAAGCAGTTATCTTTCCCTTTTCAGTAACACACATCTAACAAAGTAATCTCTACTGAAATGCTTCTGCTCACCACAATCACCACACCACATTGCACTGCATAGATCACTATATTCAGTGATAAACCTTCACAGTGTTGCTTGTATCCCAAAGTAAATGAAAGAATGCAAACACTGATACATTTGGGAATATAATAACAAACACAGTACTGCCTGACTGTGTACAATAAATCCATCCAGTGTTGTGGTGGTGCCACTACTACATACATACACAAAACTATAAATCAGATTCACATAATGTAAATCCAGATTTTGTTCTTGATTGCTTTCAATGATCAGTGGATTTGCTCATGGAGTGAAGTAAATTTGGCACGCAAAGTAGCTGCTGACAGTCTTGACAGTGCTGCCCTTTTAGGAAATGGAAATAATTGGAGAATCCAAAATGGAAGAAGCAATAAAATTAACTGTCTCACACAATCTAATTTAATGTATGAATAAAAAGCAACACCAGTAAAGCTTTCCTCTTTGCATTCATTTTGACAACCACTGGCCACTGCTTGAACAGCAAACTCTTGTACTACATACTTCCTAATGTGTGTGAATTAAGTTTTATTAAGTCACTTTCTGGTTTAAATGACTTATCAAAGTGTAAACTAGGAATATTATTATCTCTGTGTGCGTGTTCTTGTGTGCATGTGTGTTTCTGTCTGTACATTTATGACTGCATGCTCAAGGACCTCTTGTGGTTGCGGTGATTCACAGTGTTTAAAAAACCTTGAAAAACTTATTTTATAACTGGTCTGTTTTATACCGGCTGCAGTCAGCAAGTGATCAACAACTGCTGTTGTTGGCCACATTTTGGCCTTTGTCGTGCCTCGAAAACTGACATTCATAAAAGTTTGGTCTCATCTTGAACCGGAGCATCTGCAGATTAATGACATACTCAATATGTTGGGATCCACTGAAGTTAGAAATGAGGTACGAGATAAATAAATCCCATCGTCATCTTTTCTGTGGGTGCAAATCATATCTCATTGGCCGCTGCTGTTTGTCACCACTATGAGTCTGCATGGATGCCATTATGTGAATCCAGTTCAGTTACTGGGGAAGGCTCTAATCAGCTCTGTGCCAAAACATACATTTTCTGAATAGCCGCAACTTTCTCATGCAGGCTCCGATCTATGAATAGGCGACATCAAGCATAAAAGTATTTAGAATTTAAGCTTTTGTGAGTTTCTCTAAAAATGTACATTACTACAGCTATTAAATTGTCATAAAGCCACCTGGTTGCTTGTAATTTTCTTCATAATAACAATGTTATTAAGAGTAGTTTGGACTTTAGCTGTTTGCAGTTGTGATGGCATTGTGGTAGGCGCTTCATCATTTGTTGCCTGGCGGAGATCTGCACTCTACTGGCTGCACTCTTCTAGTTTATGGCTGCATTACATTGAGTAGTGGAGCTGAGCCATGATTAATCTTATTGGTTACACCTGTGTTTTCCCTGCTTTGACAAGTCAAAATGTCTACTGTGAAAAAGGTGTAAAGCCTCAATTTAGCAACCAATTTGAGTTACAGCAGCTGTTACACAGAGGACATTTGGACATGTCACAGCAGGAAAAGGTATAAATAATAAAATGAACGATGGCTGAATTCCATTTAGTTGCTTCAGTTATAGGATCCTGGTTGATTTATTGATTGATTGTAATTCTTTATTGATCATTAATATGTAAGTGGCCCCTCTAGCTAGAGATGCCCCAGATACACAAATCATCAAAAGGATAAAACACATTTCCACGGTGGTCCTTTTTTGGGGAGGTAAGGGATATTGTGCATGCAGTCTCACTGTCACACTGATAGAAAATAGATAATAGAACCGAGCTTTCATTATTGTTATTAACAACACCTGTGTTTTTCCTACTATCAAAGTCAAAATGAAAAAGGCCTATTGTCTGCCAGTGAAGGTCCATTATTGTTACTAAGCTTAACTACACTTATTGTGAAACATAAATAAGGGTGTTATTCTTATGTAAACATATGTTTGAGAGCAAATCATGAAAACTGAATAATATGCAACCACTGTACACTGTAAGGTTTTCCCATACAGGTCTTATAAATTCATAAAAATTCTAATAGGAAGTGTCCGGGGTCAGTGAAAGTACCGTGTAATAGTTTGGGGGTCTGTGCACCAGGCCACTTCCAGGGGCTTGAAGGTCACAGAGCTCTACCAGTGTTAAAAGCTATGCGGCCATTTCTGCCCTGCTAATAGAATTAGCAGGCCATCTGTTTTCATGCAGTGTGCCAGCCCGGAACCCCTGCTAATTATGTTATAATATCCCGTTCAACGGCAGTCGTCTTTTTAATATTCCCCCAGCAAACACTCGGGGGGCAGGCTCCAATAAAAGCAGGTGGCTGGAGACAGAGATGCAGAAACACAAACCCACATGCTCTGTTCTAATGAAATAACACTGTAGCTGAAAGTGTATATCTTACCCGAACTGGGAAATATGTTCAGAGGCTGAGCCATGTTGCCAGGCGACTGCTGCCTGGAATGGCGTGCGTGTCTGTGGTGACAGACAGATGGAGGGAGGAAGGACATGGTGAAGCCAAGAGGCTGGAGTTACAGTCTCTCTAAGTCTATGTGTGCGCGTGTGTTTGTTTGGAAGAGATCGTTGTTGTTGTTACTTGGCTGTCGTCGCTGTGGCTATGATAGCAGTGTTTGCAGTGTCGCACTATAGCACATCAGGGGAGATGAGCAACAGCATTTAGTAATCTGGCCGGGTCCCCTCATCAGTAAAATGCTATTACCACTCTCTGCACAGCAAACATTGTTTACAACATGTCTGCTATTACAGTTTAATTATTGGGATATTCTGGGCTGCCAGCGTGGCCTTTCTTGTTTGCACTGTTGGTGGTTTGTAATCTGACTTTTTCATTTTTTCTTTACAAGGCCTGGCTTTGTTTTGTTGTTGTTTCCTCTGCGTGCCCTTGTGTTTGCAGATTGACCTTGCTCCAGACAAAGTGAGACAGAGACTCACCCGAGCGCTCACAGTGTGCCTCATTAAATTAGAGCACTGTCAGAGGGGAGTTGAAATAATGCTGCTACGCCCATTGTCTGTCCCTCTTTGTCATCTGAATGAGGTCCGTTATATTTTCCCTCATGTTGCCTCTCCTCTCTCACAGATGTAACTACTGATGCTGTTCACGGGGGACGTCGCACTTTCACTACTCAGCGTGACTCTGCTTATGAATATCTCAGCAGTCTACCCGGCTTACCTGACACTCATCTTACAGGTTGATGTTCATGTCATTTTATTATTTCATCATGCAACCATCTGGGTCTGGGAGAGGCTGCTGAGGAGACACAATACACATGTTCAATTAAATTAGGATTTACACAAGATTCAGTATTGCACACGTAAACAGCTTTGCAACTGGAAACGTGAACACATACATACTTAACAATTACAGTATAATGTTACAGCTATAAAAACCAAGAGGGAGGGGAGGGATGCACAGTAACACAAGCGCTTTCTGAAATACTCTCTTTGAAGCATTACACATATATGATTATTAAAAAAAACAAGAAAAAACACAAAGACTGCTAACTAATCTCTCTTTTGTATGTGGCCACCATGTCAGCTAATAACCCACAGCCAGTTGCGTTTTATCAAAAGTATTCTCCACGCTTGTTTTTTACCATTCGTATTCGCTGGATAAAACTACCTGCTGCCATCTGACCATTTAGCTTTTGTTCTTTACTATTCATATGCAGTCACATCATCATCATATAAGATTAATTTAAAGGAGGATGAATAGCAGTGATATCCCTCTGATCTCATTTTTTCACAAGCACCCTCCTCATTAACTCAAAATATTAAGGAATTGCACTGGGAGGATGGAGGCATTTTATCTTCTCAAACATCCCCCTTGTTAAATGTGAACAAATTGCCCGCTGATTAACATGTCAGGAAACTGGCCGCGGCATGGACCTACTGTAGCAGCTCCACAATGACGCTACAAGAACAGAGAGATAAGGAAAAGAGAAAAGGGAGAATTAATATCCCTTTGAAACTGACAGCGTATATGCCACATTACTATGCTGCTGCCGTATCTTTGTGTCTGACCAGTTGTGTTGATTGGGATTTCTCCCCCGAGGTAAAAGACCCTCTGACAGGATTCAAGGCTTTAGCCTACCGTCAGACGCCTGTCTGTAATTTGTGATTACAGCACAAGCAGAAGGGGTGGCAGGGATTAATTCAATCCAACACACAAATCTGATTCCCCACATTTGCATATTAATGAGAAAAAATGTTGAGTGTTTTTGGCAGCTGGCAAAACAGAAGATGTTTAAAACTTCGAATTTTGGATATTTACTGCTCTTGTGTCTGGTGAGTTGAGGTCAGTGTCTGGTTTTGCATGCATTTGCATATATTTACATCTAAATTATGTGATATACTTGTAGATATTCCAGTGGCTTTGTGCCTTTTGCCCCGCCACTGTTTCCTGTTCAATTATTACAGTTTACACACGGATCACTCATTTATAATATTTCTGAGCAGAGTTCAGTTGCAGAAGCCTAGTTTATGTTTCATAAAAGCTGATAGTCAACTGACCCTGGCCAAGCTAACAGAGGAAGTCAACAATCTCCCTACTCATTTGGTTACAGCAGTTAACCTCAAATTACAGTGCTGACTGTAAATGATTATTGAAGCTCTGCTGTTACAGTTGTTACAACCAGTTACAAAATGCTGTGGTTTATAATAATATTGTCTACTGAGATGCTGGATTCATTAGCGGCCATTTTAATAAAACTGTTGTCTAACTAAAGAAGATCTACCTTTGCAATAACTGCACCTTCCTGAGAGTGGGCTGCATGTAGGACAATATTAAACACAATGGGACAGATTATTCATGCCTCAAGCAGACAGATTCTCTTAAAATCCACAATACGATCAATGAACTATAGTTTTGTCACTTTAATTGTAAGAAGGGCCTCCAGAAAACAACAGTGTACTGAGCAGCAGTGGAAGATTTTTTCAGATTATAAAGTAAAAGTGGCAGTATCACAATACTCCATAGTGAAGTACTGTAAGGGCATATTGACAGGCAATTGTAGTTACAACCTGTTCACTAGCTCTTTATTCATCACAGTATATATATATATTTACGTACATACCTGACAACCTGCTCTCATTACATAACTGTACACCTGTCTACCACATTTATTTTACATTACATTATATTTTATCCGTCATTTTCATCACAGTTGTCATGCATATGGCAATAAATAACTTTAACTTGATCTTCTTAGTCAAAGAAATAATGGACAAGTCATTAATGCAATTTTCTTTGCTGAGCCCATTATTTTCATGTCGGAGAATATTATCTTGGCTACTCACCACATGCAAAAACATGAGCTGTTTATCTGGCAATTTAGAAGCATCAGGATTGTTGCTAAGAATACACATGTACCTTAGTATGCCTTCAGCATTGATTTAGTACAGTGGTTAAACTACTGAACTATTTTTGATATGCCATGGCAGAATGTTTTGACCTTTAAAACACTAACCTGCCAGTGTTCCAAACATTGTTCAAACTCACAAAAGTTATTTTAAATTCTAGAAGAGATCACAATGTTTCCAAAGACTCCTTATATGTCAGGCTGAATTTGGGGAATTTTTACATAAAAACATATTTTCCAGCAAAGTAAAGCAGTCAGATAAATGTTTCCTGTAGAAATGTAGTGGTGTAAAAGTAAAAGGTTGTATAAAGTTGCACACAAAATAGCAAGTAAGGAACGAATACTACAAAATTACATTTAAGTGCAGTGCTTGACTTTATTGCTAGTTTCTGTTCTGATTACTCAGCATTAGGCAATATTCTTGTAGCAACAAAAGTCACGAAAACAAGTAACGAAACGCTAAAAATGTGTGTCACGATGCAAACACATTGGCACTGGGAAGTGTGTGCTACTCACTGTATTGTGGCTATCAGCTCCACAGCACAGTACACACCTCCTACATCGCCTCCTCAACCCGGCTGATCGCTCTACTTTCCTCAGGTCTAGATTGTGTGATATCTTGCAGTTGTGAGTGACTGGCTGACTCATGCAAAAAGCACCATCCCTGCATCCAGAGTAGTAACATTTCTCTGCCGCAGCCTTGAGTAAAGCTGGCTCTTGGTCTCGGTTGCAGTCGGATGCCGTTGTGGTTTATGAGCCACGCGGCCAGCCCATTAAACCCGGCGCTCTTTTGTAAAGGTTGTCTGCCTCTTAAACGGTGTCATCTTTATTGATGTGTTTCTCTCTCAGAGCCCCCCCCCATGTACAGAAATATGCGATATGGCCCTGGTTTAAATTCAGTTCTCCAACATGAGCTGTTTATTATGGTAGACAGGCCAGCTATAGAGCTATAGCTTTAGTGTGTGTGTGTGTGTGTGTGTGTGTGTGTGTGTGTGTGTGTGTGTGTGTATGTGTAGGGCGGTGTCTGTCCCAGCATGAAATGATACAGCAAATTAATGTCTTCCTTTCATAGATCGCTACACAACCACACACACACACACGGAAATACACACAGCAGTGGCTCCACATGCCACATCCCGCTTAGCCCTGACAATATAGCAGCTGTAAAAGTGGCCGCCTCTGTGATCGGACGCACAAATCACAGCAGGAGAGATGAGATGGTGCCGTCCCGCCGCTCAGAGAGCCAGGGAGGGCCACGGTAGAGGACAAGCTGTCAGTCTCCTGCCACGGAAAAAAGAGAAGTCACTCCTCCTCTGTAGCTTCCCTCCATGCATCAATGTCATTTTTCAGAGGTTCACTTTGCTGTATATGGCCATTCAGCTAGTCTTTATCTCTAAGAACGGCCATCTAGGTTTGCTCCAGCGTGCTTATGATGGTAACCTGCAGTCTGTGTTCCGCTCTTATTTGGTTTTGCTTCCACATTATCTTTTATGCTCCTTTCTTGCGGAGTCACCTTTGACATCAATTTCACGTGGTTCATAGTGGGTGGCTTTTCAGAGCTGTGGTGCCAATATAAATGTAATACACTGAGTAATAACTCTGGCTAAGTATTGATCCTCTGGGATTTCTACACTGTGTTAAGTACTCCATCTCATCGGCTTCAATCTTTACATGACAGACAGTGTGTGTATGTCCCTGGTTATTTTGAGGAGCCTGCTGCGCGCCGCTCCGTGCACGATCATGACCACATACACACATCAAAGAGACTGTGTTTGCTGTGGAGGCGTGGATGAGTGCAGTCAAGGGATGGAGAAGCAGACCTGATTAGCACTGTAAGCTCTTTCCATGCTGTTCGAGTCTGTCCCCTACCTCAAAACTCCCTAACCCCCCCCCCCGTTCCCCAGAGCTGCTAATGACTGCTAATTGTGGCACGGCAGGGGAGAGATGCTAAAAGCCGGATATCACCAGCAATGTCTGGCAAAGCCACTGCCCGCCGGCTGGGAGGCTGGTGGCCTCTCATCTGTCAGCTCCATCTATCATGAAGTTGACTCAACTTTTGTGTCTTTGGAAAACAAACATCAGTACCTTGGTTAAAGGGGCAATTTCACAGCGGTTTTAGCCAGGAGAAACTAAACTCAAAATCAGAACATTGAGCTAATATTGAAACAAAATTAAATTTGTGGATGCACAGAATTATTGTCCCAGAAATTTTGATCATCAAAATTACTTTAATTTGACTCTCGGGCTTCCAGCTAATATCGCCAACTATCTGAAAATCCCACATTACATAAAAATCTTCATGGCTGCAAGCAGTTGTTGTATTTACCGTCTATGAAGCAGGATTTAGCACTCATCATGCTGTCTGGTCCTCAAATTAAAGGGGCCCTGCACCAATTTTATACGTGAAGTTCAGAGTACTCAGCCTTGGAAAAACAGCTATAATGTCTTTTTAAAACCCGAAAAATAACCCTGATGATGTCATACTGGGTTATTTTGGATTTGAAACTTAAACTTAAAAACTGTAGAGGTGGGGTTTTGAAAGAAATGTGGGTCTGAGGAATAGAGATACTATTGAATTATGGGAATTGCAGGATCCAGTGCATTTGGAGATTGGCTCATACCAGGCAGTTAAAACTCAGGATATCTCGGCATCTGCTGCTTCAATTTTGACAGGTTTTTTTTTAAATCTGTCTCTTGTGAATCCACCAACTTTGTGAAAGTGCAACACTAAATCACTGGAGTACGACTTTAAGGACTGATTTCGAAATTACTTATAAAATTTATGTACAGATCAGTATTAAAAGAGTTATAAAAATGTTTTATTCGTTTAGATTTTCTTCTCAAAGCGATATTAAGTGATTTACAACCACTGACCTATATTAGTGACCAGCAGAATTTGCTTCATGGATCATGGTTCTTTCCCTCAAAAATTCACTTGCATTTGATAAAAACAACAAAAAATCGAATTTTCATATCAGAGATTAAAGTCTGGAAATGTCTAATGAAAATGTCGAAAATGATAAATTCCATGAGGCAAAATCCATTCATTATGCCTTTTTTTTCCAGAAAAATTGTTGTTGTTCAAAAGTGTTGGTACTCATTGTTGTGGGAAACTTAAAATACCAAGTAGTTTGAGACTATTCATAAGCCTCTATAGATCTTTGAAGAGATGCAACTTTGAAGCTTTTGCATTTTCTGTGACAAACAAGTCACATTAACTTAGTTTAAAGCCACTTAAATTCAAGGGTTTCTTGTGTATTTCAAACAAACCCCCGATGCTGCTGCCAGGAAGAAAAAAAATGCATCAATATTTCCAGGGAAAAACCATCAAGCACTGAGTGTTTAGAACAGCAAATGTAGAAACTTTTGGCTAGAGTTTGAATTCATGTGCGTTTCAATCATCATTAAAGATGAATAAAACAACATTTATTTGTATGGAAATGATCATTACTGTCAAGAAGTATGTAGATTTGCCTATTTTGGGATTTCTGTCCACACCTGTGTGTTTCCTGATATGATGAACAATATGATGGGCAGCTCTCTGGGTTTCTTTCAAAGAACATCATCAATATCCGTTCATCTTTTAGAAAAATCAGTGGAAATAGTGCCTGTGGTGATATGTTTGGTGAGTGAAAGTCCTGTCATTCTCCACTCTGTCAGGGCCGGAGGTGTAGCGCACACCCCCGACAGATTCCAGCTCCTTGACAAATTTTGATGATGTCTGCAGCCATGATGTGACAAATTGTATACAATAATTCTGTGCTTGCATTTTGAATTGCTGCTTGAGATGAAAGTAATTTAAGCCTCTGCTGTTATGAAGTTATAAAGCATCCCACGGCCATGCTGTGTTTGTTTTTAAGATTTTCACTTGTTGATATTTATTTTTTTAACCTTTGACAATCTGTAGTCAATTTGTTTTTTTGCAGCATCATTTTCTTTAAAATGTCTTAGTGAGTGTTGAACTCTTTGTAAAATGAAATACAACACATAAAAAGTGTTAAGCCACCTGCAACAAACAAACAATACAGATTCCAGGGACAGCAGCTAAATCGTTTCTAAATTTCAGCTCAACCTGTGTTTGATGGGCGAATTGCCCACTGTGTAAATCCACTGTTAAGCTCTGTCCATCCTTTAGTCCCAGCAATGCCTTGCCTGTTCAATCTCTTACTCTCACCTTCACCAGTCCTTTTAGTCTGTTTCCTTGTGTTTGGCTCAGAGGGAGCCACAGTTGACCAGGACAAAAGGAGGACATAGCTGTGACAGACAAGCAGGGATATACATTCTTTATATCCTTGGGCATCCTGGCTGCATTTTCCTGAAGTGTCAATTATAATGCCAGTGGATGAGAGATCAGAAACCCGTATGCAATGCTGTGATAAATTTCTATTGCCAACTCTGTGGCATATTTCATTTGGAATGGGATTTGGCAGAGGGGAGAAAGTAATGTTCAGATGAAGTGCCTGACCTGTTTCTTTGTCCTGTGTTAGCTTTCCCATATCTCTCCATCTCTCATTTCAGCGAGGAAATTTCCCTCTTGTTTCAAACCCAATTTTTCCTAAACTCCCTGCGTCAGCAGCAGCCCCTGCATCCGCCCAGTCGAAAGCACAGTGTCCAATTAAACTCTCATATCCATGCAGAAAAGAATCATTTCTTTCTCTCCCTCACTCCTGCACCCACTCAATCCATCATTAATATTATTTCCCCCTGTTCTCAATTACCTTTCTCTTTCTCAATTACCCTGCCTTGTTAGAAAAACGGACATGCCTGAGCACAATATGAAATACTAATTAAAACCAAAATGCGGAACACAAATTTAGAACTCACATCAGCACGTTTTTTTAATTTTTTTCCAAGCGTCTGCTCCTTGCCCCCCCAGCCTCCCCTCCCTCTCCCAGCAGCAGATGGCTTTGGTCAGAGGTGGACAGGTAACAGACGACCCTGTAACTCCCCCTGGAGCACCTGCGCCCTGCCCTGCTCCACCTGTCCCCCCTCGGTCCCCCTCCTTGTCCCGCCACCAACCTCCTCCACCCCTCTTGCTCAGCCCTTTGAACACCTTCAGCCCTTTCTGCTCTTCCACCAGCCCCAGCACACCACCCTCCAACTCCTCCTCGCTCCTCAGTGTCCCCCTCTCTATTCCCCCCCCAGTGGTGCAGGCCTTCTGGACAGAGCAGATGGTAAGAGAGGGCCAGGAGGAGACGTCCTCTAACCTGGGAGCCCAGCCAGACCTGGCCCACAGTGAATGCCTGATGCCTGCCTAATAGACCTGGACTGGGCTTGCAAGAAATTGTCTCACTCTGTGTGTGTGTGTGTGTGTGTGTGTGTGTGTGTGTGTGTGTGCGTGTGTGCGTGTGTGTGTGTGTGTGTGTGTGTGTGTGTGTGTCTGTGTGTGCATATGGCCCTGTGTGTTTTTCATGAAGCCAACATTAGTGTTTTTGCTGTTGCAATTAACTGTGTGTTATTGGAATTAGTGTTATTTAAACCTCAGAGTTTGGCTGTAAGATTTCACTGAATCTTATGAGGGCCAAAAGACTTGGTGGGTCCAGAACTGTGATTTCCAGCCAGGGGTACTTGTACTCAAGGGGCAGTGGTGGAAAGTAACCAAGTACATTTACACAAGAGTCACATCCTGTACTTAAGTACAATTTTGACGTACTTGTACTTGAGTATTCCTGTTTTCTGATACTTCCTTCTCCTGCTCTCCGAGGCAAATATTGTACTTTTTATTCCACTACAGTTTTTTGACCACGTGAGTTACTAGTTACTTTGCAAAATCACATGATCAATAAAAAATATAATCAATAAATAAATACAATCTATAAATCTATTATTATAGGTCAAGACTTTATTGATTAACAGATTTAATGCCATTCAAATTTATGATATTGATATATTATATAAATTATATGCTAATACTTTTGTACTTTTATTTTAACTAAAGTTTGAATGCATGACTTAATTCTTACACTGTGGTACTGCTACTTTTATTTATGTTAAAGAGAAGAGCACTTTACCCAAATTGTTGTGATGCTGTTCTTTAGTATATTTATTTACTAAACTACCAGGTTCACACCAACGGATTTGAGCAAAGATGTAAGCGAGCAAAGAATTTGAAAGAGACCACTGAAGATGCAGGATAAATGGATGGAAGGTCTAAATTCTGCCACTACATTAGATAGCTTTATGAATACAAACTTGACCTGAGAAAAAGAATATAAGAGCAAACCATTCCAGGATAATTGTATGTATCTATAAAAGACATAACAGTAGAATGTCAATGAAAGGATCCTTGACCTCATGTTATTGAGCTGTGGGGTCACATCAGGCATTCATTGGCTCAATAATATATATAATAGCTGACAAACTATTCAATGTAGTGTATATATGATTCAGTTTGTTTCAATTTGTTTGAATTATAATGTTAACACTGACTATTTACTATTGTAAAGTAATGCATTTAAAGCTGAGAAGTTTTAATTTGAAGATTCAAAATGATGGTGTTTAGTCTTTCCTGTGTTGATTTGTGTGTGTGTGTGTGTGTGTGTGTGTGTGTGTGTGTGTGTGTGTGTGTGTGTGTGTGTGTGTGTGTGTGTGTGTGTGTTGGATTGCAGTTGCACGTAATTAGAAAATATCTAAACTGTTTCTATGGTAACATGCATATCCCTGGACTGCGGTTGAAGATACACGGTGCTCCTCCAATTGCTAAGATCGTACACTGGTGGTGTTTTGATGTTTAATAGGTGTGTGAGTCTGTCTGATCAGAGGAAAAGAGTTCAGAGACAAACTTTGAACTCAAAACTCATGCAACCTCATATTTTGTTTTTGGATGTTTTGTAAGACACAAACCCAGTCTATGTGTCGGTGAGTTTGATCCCTGTAAGTGCACGAAATGATGGATGTGTTAGATTGAGAAATATATTGAGTTGAAAATATGGGTCCCAGAGGAAAGGCATTTTCTACTGTAGCTGGCAGAGAATAAATGTCTCTACCAAATCTACCTCAGAGAGTTTTCCAATCCTGATGAGACTTACATCTGTCTGTCTGCTCCCTAATACTCAAAGCTGTGGTTTTCGGGGGAACCTTCATTGTACAGAGACAGATATAATGTCTCCATATGAAGCAGTGAAACACTCCCTGCTCACTGTTTTCAGAGTGTATTTATGGCCATTCTATAAAATTCATTTAAAATTCATTAATACCACAGGGACAAATTCAATGAGCTCAGCCTAGTTTCCTTCATTTGCCCAGCGAGTCCAAACGGATTGTTGTTCTCCCCAGACACTGCTCCTCTCCAGTCTCTTCCTGTTATTAAATATTCAAATCTCCACCGCAATCACTCTGTTTAGTAAACACTCAGGGGACCTCACCAAGACTATTAAAGCAGAGATGATTGCAATGGTTTGTTTTTGTTTAGTTTTGTTCCTTGATATCGCCGACATGCTAATTGCTAAAGGATTGCTAGTTATTTGTTTCTCCAGTCGTGGAAATAGTCCCATCACCTGAACGTAGCGCTTTCATCTGAAAGTTCCCTTGCTCTCATTTTTTGCCTCTCTCATGTTTGCATGTAATGTAATATTATATACACCCACCAAATATGCACATACACACACACATACACACACACACTCTCAAAATGATTTTACACTCCCACACCCTTCCTTCTTTGATCTTTTATTCTTAGGTACTCACCAGCCATCAAATGATATGGAGCAACATTGAATTTATCTTCTATTTCCCTGTTTTACATCATTTATCATCCCGTCCATACCGAGGGCTCCTCTTCTCTATTGTAGCAGATTGTTTCTCATCTGATCTCCAGTGTCATGCTGTTTTCTAATAAGCACCATAGTAATTTCTGTGTGTTATTAATGGTGCCATCCAAGGAGCTCCAGCTGTGCAGAGGCAAGGACGGGCATCTTGTGGCCCCCTGTGCCACCCCACGCTCGACACGCAGACCGCCGCCCCCACCACCGCCTGGGGAGCGTGTGTGTGTGCCCTGGAGGTGATGCTAATGGGAGATTTTAACTACATTTCCCTCCTTCCTCGCTTCCTCGCCTCCTCTCCCACTGGTGCTGCGAATATGAGCCTAGAGCAAACACAGGGCACTCTCATTAAGGGACTAGTGCTGGTATTAAATTCGCTGTTATTAGAGAGGCCTGCTTTCATTTCACTGGCACAGCAAACCACAGACACCCACAGGAGACTCAGGGTGAGGACTAGATTACACTCATACACTCAGATGGCTCGTAGTGTGTGCGTGTGTGTTTGTGTGTTTTGGGCCTGAGCTACAAAGGGTGTTGAAAAAGGATGGGAGTTGCAGTTGCTGCATCCTTTTTTTAAGTGCCAATTGCATGAAGAGACCCCAGTTTAAAAATAATAGACTGTAATGTAGCTGGGCAGAGGGCATCGCTTTAATGGCAGGTTTCCCTGCTGTGTTTTGGCCTTGCCTCATTGGCTCTCTGGCAGGGAGGGGGGTCATTTTTCACATTACTGCTCACCCCCTGCCTGACATGTCAACGATGGATAAAATCAATATACATACAGCAACAAAGATTCAGGCTCTGCAAAATCAATGCCACTTATTTGATCAAAGACTCTTTCCACAAGCCAGAGCAGAATGTGCACAAATTCCTTTCCAGCGTGAACTGGCAGGTTTGCATCCAGACTCCTGCATTTGGAATAAGTGCCCTCCAGGACATCCTCGCCACTATTCCTCTGCCTGCCGATACTGCTCTTGTCAGCGGCCCCTCAGGGCGCGATGGGCTGAGTGACGGGAGCGAGCCAAAGTGACTGTGACAAGGGAACTCGCTTCAAATTCCCTGACAGTTACCTCAACAACCTCCTCTGATACTGCCATGTCACACGCATAAGGAGATTACTGAATGGATTTAGTGAATGTGAAATGTGAGTGAACGCTCTATGATACAAGCTTTTTTTTTCTTCCCTCCCTGGAGCCAAAGGAGCCTGCCTATGTGATATGCTGCTACATGGCGTAGGCACTTGACTAGCTCTACTCGGGAAGAAGACAGAACAGGTGGCAAAGAGGCGAAAGCAAGGCAGAGGGAGTGCGTGCTGCGAACACGCAGCAGGTGTCCTGGTTGCCTGCAATGGCAAGAGGCTGAAAAAACAGTCCTTACACACCTTCAAAGACACAAACAAACATAATTACATTGGAGATATACTGCTGGAGGACCCCATTTGACTCTGTGTATTTGTTGTGGTGTTTGCGATTGTAGCAGACAGACAGTTTTTCATGGTGGCAGCCTCTCGGTTGGGGCTGTAAAACACAGCGGTGTGTTCAGCTGTGACTTGGACTCATTAGAGGAGGAGAGTGTCCGTCATGGTGCCTGGCTGTCTCTGTGCTGGTCATCCAGTGGGGGACTGGGGGAATATGGGCGGTGGAGGAGGCTGGCAGGGCCTAGTCGTGGCTCCCTCCTCATCCAGCCCACTCCATCCTTTCCTTTCTTTCCTCTCTTACTCATTTGCCCTGCTGCTCTCTCCTCCATCCTCTTCTCCCTATCCTCTCTTCCATCTCTCAACGGGGGTTCATCTCTTGTGATTCTCTGAAGCCCATTATCAGTTCCCCACCAACCTCCATCCACAGCCAGCCTCTCAACAACAACACACAACCACTCGATCAAAGCCCCCAGAAGGCCGGCAGCCTGATTGATGCTTATCAAAGAATCCATTGTTGTTGACCTGTGTTGCCAATCCCAGTCATCATGTGTGCCGCCGTTATTGCAAGTCTCTCATTGTATTGTACTGGCGTGTTGTTAGCCAGGTATTGTTTCCGCTCCATCCCAAACAATCTTCAGTAATAAAAGATGGTTTCAGGTGTGCCTGACAACCATGACAGGTCTGGCTGACATTCCCTCATGTATAGCTCAGTAATGTAGTTTCAAATCCTCCATGATGGACCCTAGAGCCAGCAGACCTACAAAAGCGCCAAAACTGGACACATGGGCATAAAAACATCAGAATCAAAACAGACTGAACATCTCATGTAATTGTTTTTTGAACTTGTACACAGGGCAGCCTGTAAATGCGATTTTAAGATCAATCATTTCTTAAAAGTTGAAGCTGTTCAGTGCAGGAAAATGTGAAATTTAATAGGCTCAATTAGAGCACAAAACACAGTCAGAAAGAAAGTTTGGAGTGGCAGCTACTCAACACATTTCAAGCTTGATGCTCTTCCTCAGACAGCAGCAAGACTTTTATGCTGATATGTCATTAGAAATGAAATGACCATTAAATCGTGACATGGCCTGTGTGCACTTTTGGTGCTGACAGAGATACGAATAAATCCAAGATACAAAACAATCTAGAGCAGCTACTATTGAGGTTATGTCTTGTGTAATAGATTTGTAGAAATCTTGGGGGTTTATAGGGACATGAAGTTTACATTCTACAATTAGATACATTTGACAGATTGATTCTGATTTAAAGGCTTCACCCTCCTCTTCCAGAAATGAAGAAGAGAAGCGAGAAACTAAGGTGACCGCAAAATGCATGAAACACTAATACACTTCTCTAGAGCCAGTGTTTGTCCATTCTGGGCTACTGTAGAAACATGGCGGTTCAGCATGGCGGACTCCACGGAAGGCAACCCATGGTGTCTATAGATATAAACAGCTCATTCTAACCTAACAAAAACATAACTATTCCTATATTAAGGAGATTGTACACTATTGAAAACATAGTCATGCATATTATATTCCATTTCCACCAATGGATCCTCCTAAATGTTACACACTGGCAAATTACATTACAATGAATTATTGCCCATGATAAATATTAATTTAGCTTTCTAAAAAGTGGTGGTCAAAACAGCGTCTATTCTGTGTTTTGTGTATTTATAATTTGAGCCGCACTCAGAGGCATTTTTCTGTTTAATGGCTTGCCCTTTTTATTTTTGCTTTCTTTTCTTTTTGCTGACGTGTTTTAAACACAGTGGAAACTGTTTTTGCGCATTTGACTTGGATATCAGTGATTTTCACGCATATATGTATGGAAATCGAGCCTGTCCTCCCAAGAAAAACAACAGTGTCAGTCTTGCAAATGCCAAGAAATTATATAGATGAACGGTCAAGTGACAAAGGGAGCTGTAATCTGCAACTACACTGCTACACACTGGTCCCTTAAGGTGGAAATCTGGCTAGTCCAGTTCAGTTTGACCTATGGCCTTTGTCAGCCTCTGCTCTGCTTTCCACCTTTTCTGTGTCTCTGCAATTTATATACAGACAGGTTAATAAAGGAATGGAGCAATATGACAAATGCAGATGCTTTCATACAGGACATGAGGGGTCACTGAATGATTTAATGAGAATGAAAATGATGTAAATCAGATGGGAGAATGGAAAGGGTTCCAGAGAGGTTTGTGTTGGTTTCTCCTTTAAATTGTCATCCATCTGGATATATATACAACAACAAATATACAACAAAACAAAAATAACAAAAACTATCTTTTCCATCCTTCCAGAAATCTGTCCTCCCTCTCTGCATCCGTCGATCCTTCTTCCATCCATGGGAATATGCCTCAGAGCCACGTCTCTGTGCAGCTCTCAGACCAGCAGGACCAGTGCTGTGTCAGTGTCAGATCTCCACTCATGTGTGGAGCAGCTCAGACACAAGCTCAATCTATCCTAGCACCCCAATTCCCTCCCTCTCCCTGTTTCTGTTTCTCTCTCTCTCTCTCTCCTCCCCTCTTTCTCTGTCTCCCTGTCTCTCTACCGCCTTGTTGTCTCTTTCATCTGCTGTCTTTTCCTCTAAAGGGAGATTAGCTCTTGTTCACAGGCCAATATTTCATTTCCAAATCACTGTGGCTCACAGTTGTTTTACCACTGTCCTCTTTCTCGATCCCTCTGGTCAATGTACTGAGAGACAAACACAACACAGAAAAGCTGAAACACAATGGGCATGTTGAAATATAAGAGGCCGCTGTGGTGCTCAAATGAGAAAGGACATCGCTCATTTCCAACCTCAAATTGCCTTGCTCTCATCTCTGACCCCAGCTTAACAGCCTCACTTAGACAATTCGTCGGCCATTCTCGCACATAAAAACAAGTGTGTTTACACAAAAACATGCGTAAACAACCACACACACACACACACACACACACACACACACACACACAGACAAAAACGATACTAACAATAATAGAATTAACAAAAATATTAAATATAAATGCTGCTGCCTTAGGCCCGACCAGTTACTGACTCAAATCTGTTAACACACATTACAAAGACCAGGCAGACATTTGTATCTCGTGCCCTCTGGGTAATACCCTGTCTCCATGGCTACAAGATCATGTTGACCAGTTAAAAAGCTAAAAAATAACGGCTACCCGGGAGGCAGAGTGATTGATTGCAGTTTGCCACGAGAAAGAATCAGCCGAATTGTGAATGTTTCTGGGTGATGCAGAGTCATCTGGTTGACATTTCACCTCATGGGCAGGGATGAGCGTGTCCTCCACCAGCTTCAGAGATTTCCCGGCTCTCTCTACCTTCTGTCAGATTGCCCTGTGGAAATGGCCCTGCTCATATAACTTCATTACTTTTTAATGCAGCCGTAATTACTCCAGCATGTTGTAATTGGACAGAGATATGAGAACAATAAAGGATGTCAGGACACAGAACAGGATTTTAATTGTGGGTTAATGATATTTATTTTGCGTCGTGCTCTTTTTCTCCACAGTCAGTGTTGGATCTCTGGGGAGAGCGGGAGGGTGCTTATTTCTCTCCTGGTGAGGCGAGGAGATTTCTCCTCTCTGCTTTTGTCATAGAGAGGCAGCACATTAACCTCGGATCAGATTAAGGGCTGTAACAGAGCCAGGTCGCGCAGTGGCCAAGCGGCCGGGCTCCTTTGGGCTCAGATTAGACCTGACCCCTGACCGATGTGTCAGTAACAGATAATGAGCTTAGCTTTATCAGCCCCATTTGTCTCCCTGAGGGTCCACACCACAGCCCCGCCCTGCTACATCAGGCTGGTGTAAACTCTGGGAACAGTACAGGGGGTTAATGTTCAGATAAGAATCATGTTACTTTATCGGCTTTCACTGGAGGCTCCTCAGCTGAGAGCTGCTCTGGAAACACACAGCTATTACTATACCCAGGGGGCAGATACTGTGTGAAGATGCACTTAGGAACGATAGGAACACTATTCATAAAGTGATAATTTTGTCTTTTACAATTACAGCCATTCATTTATTACATGTGACATGTCAAACAGCCCAGAGTGAATTTCCTTGAAATGTAGAGAAATTGAGTATCCCACCACCGCATTTTCATAAACTACAAATTTAATCGTAATTTGCTTGTTTATTCTTTTTTTTGTAGGCTTTGTCTATCTACCTTACTGCTACATTTCCCCATTGCTGTGTAGTGGCATTTTCGAAATGATATTGATCGGCCCATGAGGGGAACTATAATTACAGATCAAAACAAGGTGACGTATTTGTTAGTGACTGGCCCACAGGGAGACGGCCTCGTTCTTAGGGAACATGTTTGTTTTGTCTTGTAGTTGTTTTGAACGTCCGTGGTGATCACTAAGCAAGTGGAGTGGGGTAATGAAAGAGGTTTATGCACAGTAATTAATTATGAATGTCATTTAGTCTAATTACAGCTGTAATCACAGAGTTTTTTTTAACAAAGACCAACTGATGCTATAGACTGAAGGTTGGAACTCGGCCGCAGTCAATCCAAAACTGATTTCCGCTTCAACATTAACATAAAAAGTCACATCAATAACTTGTTATAACTGATGAAGGATTGACGGGCAAATTATACACCTGCAACAATGGCAGCAAAATTGACAAAAGGAAAAAAAGACAAGGAGAGATGAGGTGCGAGGGTAGTTTCACATCCTAATCAATTACTCTGTTTGGTCCACCTGTGGTTTGCATATGTTGTTGATGAGGAGGGGATTATCAGGCAAAGAGTGAAGAGATGAGAAGATGAGTGAAGCTGCTAGATTAATATCCTGCCAAGGCAGCCCGGGGAGAGATTAATTTCCTCTTTACCACCATTTAAAAAGAGGCGCATGCGTCAGGGTCTGCAGTTGCTTTAATGGGGAGAAAGAGAGTGATCTGTCCTGCTGCATGCCGCAGGGTTGATAGGTAAGACGGTGGATATCATTGGTCCGGTAGTGAACTTAGAACAAGTCTACCTAAACGCCTTTTGCCCTGTGTGTGTATTTGTGTGCGTGTGAGCGAAGGTGTGATTGATTGGATCTCTGAGTGCTTGTGCCAAGGGGAAGCAAAAGAAAGAAAGAGTGTGCGAGCATGTGAGAAGATTGAAATGTGTGTGAGAGAGTATGTGTGTGGCATGACACGCTTCTCGAGATTTAATTCGATTGAATGAGAGTGCTGTCACTGTAACCAATGGAAAAGATGATCTTACTCCCATTTATGCAATATTAGGCTGATGAAAATGATGGCATTTTTAGATCTTATGCTCCATGTCTTGTAATATTTGGTGGAATTAGAGCAGGAAAGTCTGACTTTACTGGGAAGCTAATTGGAAATGGAGAACTAATTGGACAATATGGGAGGGTCTCTTCATGCAGTTTATTTTAGATGATGAATAAATCTGCAAATCCGTCACAATCCATCATTAGAGATGAGCAACACATAAGCAGCTTATAAACATCAAATAAATGGTTTATAACACAACCAAATGTGGTTGGGAGCAGACATTAGTGTTTAGTGATGTCAATCAACAACTATAAGGCCTCCTTTGGCACCCATAAGGGGAGCTGTAATATTATAAAATATGTCTTCAGTGGAGAAGATCTAATTGTTGACAAATGTCCTTATAGCTGCATACTGCTTATAATTGTTAAATAGGAGGTTTAAAGTAAAGTTTTACCAAAATAAGGGTTAAATTACCAGTCTAGTAATTTTATGGAACGCATAAATGTGAATTATATTCATAGAAATGATTAGAATTTGACAAAATCTATTAAAACTAGTGTTTTCTTGTTTTCAGTGTATGAAAAGACCAGACAATGAATGTGGGAGGATTCCAGTCTTGTGTTTGGCTTTTTGGTTTACATTTGGGTTACGTGCAATGCTTTTAAAATCCTTATTTTTCCAAAACAAGGCTTTCCCCAGTGGTTATCACATTCTGGTTGTCTGGAGTGTCAGCTCACCATTCAAGTGCTCAGTCATTAGTTACCTGCCATTATAAATCTTCCCTCTTATTAGAAACGCAGAAAGCTCAATAGCTGGAAATGCAGCCACTCACAAACAGTCTATCAAACCATTGCCTTATTGATCGGCCTCTCTCCTCTCATTCACCTGGGCTCAGATGGATGGACCTCTGAGTGTCAATCAGTCCTGTGAGTCAGATGCCTCCATATATGCCTCCTTACAGTCACTTCCTGCAGCGATGCCTCCGCTCAAATGTCAAAGTAAATGAGCTGGCCAGGCTGTACTACCGTATGTGCTCATAAAGCCTCCTTGTTTGTCACTATAATCTTATATCTCCAACCCCCAATCACACACACACACACACACACACACACACACACACACACACACACACACACACACAGGTACATACCCTCCCCTCCAAATCCCTCTTCCCCGTGGCTCTCCGGGGGCTTGAGGTCATTTGCTCGCTTATAGGTTTAATTAAAGGCCTTTTAATTATTTAGTCTGCTCCTGGGGGGGGCGTGAGACCATCCTTGGCCTTCAGTTTGATCAGTGTGTGACTTGTTGAGTGTAGAAGAAGGCCCACAGCTAAACATCAGTTTCTCACTGAGTCTATACTCTCCACAGACTGAACACACACTGTATTAACAATGTCTGGTGTGTAAAAAACATTAATTCTTTATTGTTAATCTTATTTTACAGGTTTATTGGTTTGGCCACATTTCTATTATTGATTAAAACACTAGTCACCACAGTAGCTACAGATCTGGGAACATTGTGACATTGCTGCAAAAAAGAAAGTGTAGTAAGCACAGCAGGTCAAAGACAAAGCACAGAGTCGGCCTGTTAACCATGATGGATGTTTGGGTTTTAATTTTACTATTTGTCTTCATTTTCTTGGTACCTCGTTTAAACAGAAAACTGTACAAAAGTCTGCCCATGTTTCTTGCCCTGTCTGACTTCTTTTTAGCAACATTTGTGTTTCCAGATCCCAATTAATTTTATGAGTACAAAGGTATTATTACACATAGGATTCTAAAAAAGAAAAATAATAATAATGAAGTATGAAAACCAACTCTGTCTCCTTGAAAACTGTTTATAAACTACTAATACATTAGATAGAAAATAGAAAACACAATCAAATAAAATTTTTAATGAATTGAATTTGTTTTCCTACAATATCTGTGTTTGCAAAATAATATCCACAATGAAGTAAGAGACAAGAAGAGTTTAGTTTATTCACATTTAACAGAAATAACAACATTTCCCTAACATTAACCAAATTGCATTTGTTGCCTAGAGTGGATGTCATCCTTGTTCACCTGCCATCGCCCCCCTTTTCTTTCCCTGGTAGCAGAGAGAAAGAGGGCAAGGGCAGAGGGGTTGTTTAGCTGAATATATTAGACTAGTCTGCAGACTCACTGATCCTTTATCTGACTGAGGTTTGTGCAGGTTAGAATATATGGCCCCAACCATGGAAACATCAGTAGCCTAACTGTGCTGCGTATTGAGAGATCCATGGTGCTGTCCATGGTGCTGAAGTAGAAGGATTTATAGTTGCACCTTTTTCTCTCAGAGCCGTCCTTTTGTCAGTTTCATCTCAGATCTATAGTATTCTCAAAACTATATACTATAAATACTAAATTCTATACTATATCGTAGCCTCATATAGAGTAGTCTCACCTTCATGATCAAAGTGACAAGTAGTGTAAGTAAGAGGATCATAGGGACACACTGCTACCTATAGTATTCCTAATATGATCATTAAATAGTGTCTGTGCTGCTGAAAATACACTACCAGACTCTAACCCTGCCCCTGGGCCATCCTCCCTGTTAAAAATTAACAAATCACTGACTGTTGCTCTGTAAAAGTTCACAACTTTCACAAAAACAAAAACAACTGTTATCCCATGTCTAAAGTTATTCAATTTAAAATGATATGAAACAGAGAAGTCCACACATGTTAGCAGCTGGAGAGATGTTTGCTGTCTTTGATTCATAGATCATTTAGACAATGAATCGGTCATCACGATTCTGTTAAAATCACAAAGACAGAAATTAAATAATATGTAATTATAAACAGTAAGTAAGACAAGTGCTGGAAAATTCAGACTTAATATTTGTGTTGAAACCATCATTGAATTAATCAATTAGATAATTATGTTTGGGTTAATTGCACTGTGCCTTGTACTTAACAATGCTTGCACACTCAGCAGTTAAGGCAGTGAGTGTGGGTAAAATGTATGAATTGTACCTCACCAGGCAGCACCACAACTGTTTTGATTGCTGCTGTTCCGGCCTGCTCAACTGCTGACTGGCTCCTCACCTCCATCCCCTGGGGGGATAATGACACTAATACCTGTAAGCGGTGCTCTGCCTTGATACCAGCCAGGGCGGAGGTGGTGGGGGGCACCAGGCCTTTTAAACCAATTTCAAGCCCGTCAATTAAGCTGGTGATTTGTGTTGGACAGAAATCACTCAGGAACTGCCACTTCAATGCCCCCCCACCTTTGCACACACACACACACACACACACACACACACACACACGCACGCTGTTCTTCCTCTATCCCACAATCCTTAGGGGGACTCAAAGAGCCATTGATTGGTTGAGCTGTTCGCCCCCCAGACAGATCGATAATCACTGTGTTCTCCCGGCACTATGCTGGGTAGACGCTCATTTGCCAGTTCCCATGGGAACTGCTCCGAGTCCCACCGGATATGGCGCTTTGAAGACCTCCTACATTTTTTTCTCAAAGTTTCTGTTTTAAAGTTTACTAAATCAACCTTTGAGGACAGTTAATATTGTGTCAAACGATAAACGCTTTAATTGGCAGTAACATTGAAACAAAAAAATTGGTGCCAGTGTTAGAGGCTATCTTGGTTATTATTGGTTCTTTTTCTTAAGACTGATGATAGCGGTGTGTGTGTGTGTGTGTGTGTGTGCGTATACGGTAAAATAATGAATTTCTCTTGATTAAAAATTCTCTTGGAGAGCGAGTGCTGAAACCCTATTGATTTCCATTAAAAGTAATCAAACTTTTCATGGTACTAGATGGGAGTGGGAATTTTTTTTCATTGTGAAAAACTATTTGACTTCTGCTTTTAAAATGACCACCAACCTACACAGAAGAGTTTGAATCATCACATTCATCAATCAACTTTCCCATGCCTGGCTTCAACATCAGCTGTTAATAGTCTGAACCCTGAACTCAGAAAGCATTTGCAGAGTATCGCTGAAGCCATGGAAAGCTTGGAAAGTTTAGAGCTGTATCTTCTGATTCATCAATCTCTAAACCAATAGCTCTGAGTTGTCTCGAGCATGAATCTCCCCTCAGTACCAGCCCTGAATCGTTTCAACCATCAATCTCTCCTCTATTAGACTTGTACTGTCTGCTCCATGGCCATGTCTTCTCGTTGGAGTTATGGGTCGAGGGGAGATAGTGAGGGGGGGGACTGTAGGGGGATGATAGAGACATGTGGGGGAGGAGTGGTGTGGGAGGTTAGAGCAGGCAGAGATATGCCTGGTATTTAAGCAGAGATACATGAGGAATGGCTGTATCTGTCACATCCTGCCCTCCTTTACTCTGCCGGGTGGTCCCCACCGCTCCGTCCGTTCATGCCGCTGGCTCGTAAAGAGTCCTGCACGGCCCTATGTTCAGGTCATAAAACCGAATTAAAATATTAAATCTGTCAGGGCCTGTCCTCGTAAATAAAGCCATATATTACTCCCCCATCTATAAAAGTGAAAAAGGGTTGAGGCATTTTACGAGGAGGAGAGGAGCAGGCCTATTTCGGGTCTGATCACAAAAAGCCACCCCATCACTGCCCCCACCTGTGGACTGAGCTAATTATTCACCCTGCAGAGTGATGGAGAAGGGAGGCATCGATGCAGAGTACAAGGTTGAGGTGTGGATAGGCAGACTCACGGACAATGTGACAGTTTTTTATCTGTATCAGTGACTTAGAGATGCAGAAAAAAATGGTTGTAAAACGTAAATGATATATTTGAATGTCTGCAGCACATTTTTCACAAGTAATAACCCACATTTTATTACGTGAAGAAATATCAAATTTGTTACTGTGTGTCCTGAGTGATTTATGAAAGGTTTCACATTTGCTCTACATGGTGTCAGGTCTTTCCAAAGAATGGCCTAGTCATTTGCTGTACAGAAAGTGATGCAATTAACCTTTCTGCCACTGACAACAGTTATTTGTTTAGAATGAATATATGAATAGAAACACAGAAAAAGTTAATTGAATAATTATAGATAACAAAAGACCAAAAAATGTATTGTGTGTACCATCCATACTTCATACTTCGGGTATTAAAAGGGTATTAAAATAGTGTGTAAAGAATTTAAGTATAAACTCAAAATACTTTGAGCATCACTGTTATGTACTTTAGGTTTGATGCACAATAAAAAATGTGTGAGGGCCATAAGGTGACACCTGCATCTTAACCCTTTCTTTAGGCCCTGTCTTGTAGAGGGGACCTCTGTTGAAATCTAGTTATAGTACCATATTAGGCTCAGGTCCTACCTATCTGACACCCAAAGCTGCTCAATGTCCTCCTGAATCGGTACTCTTCACTATTGTTTTACAATGTACATATTTCTGTACATTTGTCATCCAAATTTGTAATGTTTTTTCTGATCTATTCTGTATGACATCTATCACATGTCTGCCCGTCCTTGGAGAGGGATCCCTCCTCTGTTGGCCCTCCCCGAAGTTTCTGTTAAAGGGGGTTTTTGGGTAGTTTTTCCTTATCTGAATCAAGGATATAAGGACAAAGGGTGTTGTATATTGTACAAATTGTGGAGCCCCTTAAGGCAAATTGTGATTCTGCTGTATAAATAACATTGACTTGACTTGACATATGTATAATACATCTGTCAGTGTAGTGTGTACAGCGTGCATACTCTTAAATAAATTGAGTATAATCAAACAATCACAAATAATCCCAAACTAAATTGAGGGAGGGGAGCTGGAGCTGGATAGAGGCACAATAGCTATTTTTTATGTTAATACCCTTAATGGGTTATTCCAGCCCTATTCTGTTAAAAAACAAAGAGACAACAGTGGTATGCTAGCTAACAGGCAAGTAGAGCTCTGAATAATGACACTGTACAGTACCCAGACACATAACAAAACTTTACCAGGCTCTTGGCATCTTTCAACAAAACGGTATACAAGGCAGTTGCACTAGAGTTACAGTACATGCTGGTCTCTGAACATCCCCACTAGAGGGTTCTACTGTTCCTCACTTCAGCCTGAGTGAATTCTATCCACAGTTGACCTGCTTCCCCTGGTTGTACAGTCCAGCGGTCCCTGAGATCAGAGCCATTAGCATTAGCAAGCGGTAGGGATGTTGGGATGGACATCCACCTGCTACTGGGCAGCTGCTTCTGCCCGCTCAGCTAATTGGCTGGCAGGTGGCCGGGAGAACGCAAGTGTGTCTCAGCCAGGAAGAAGAGCGAGGACATCAAGTCTCCCGGTATCCTGGACCAAAGATGAAAAGGCTTCTGCGAAATGAAAACAAGTCATGCACACACACACACACACACACACACACTTCCTACTTCCATTTACATGTAACACACACATACATACACATCTTGCAGCATTTGCTCTCACACACACAAACCCAAAATAAATTTAAACACGCGCTCTTTCCTTCTCTGTATTTTATTTTGTACACACACATAAACTCAGTCACACACACCGACACACAGTCTTTGAGCTGTGCAGAATAACCTTGGCACCAGCATGGTGCCTGCTTCGCCAGTCTGGTAGATAGATGGTCCTCGACGCAGGCTGGCACAGGCTTTTCATTATGTTCTCTACCAATCCATAGGAGCTGAGTTTTGGATTTCTTCCCTTGTCCTTCTTTCTCATTTGCTGCTGGCTTCCAGTTTACTCTACTGTACTCTACCTGTGCTGCTCTTTTTCTGCATCGTCAGTGACCATCCTTTTCCTTTATCTATTGTCTTTTAGTCACAGTTTTGTTTTTGCCTCTCCTCTTCTCTCCTCTCCTCTCCTCTCCTCTCCTCTCCTTTCCTTTCCTCTCCTCTCCTCTCCTCTCCTCTCCTCTTAATTAGGATGTGGGGGAGCTGGTTGTCGGTTGAGTAAGCTCAGTATCAGATGATTAATTGCTGGAGGGGGGTACAGCAGCCCAGGGGCAGTATGGCCGGGGGAACACAAGGTTAGAGGATGGTATACCCCTCCTCCACCCTCCATCCCATCCTCTTATTTCCCTTCTCTCTCTCTCTCTTTCTCTTTCTGTCTCCTTCAGCAACTTGTTCTCTTCCTCTTTCCTCCTCTCTCCATCTCTGTCTCGTTTACCCTCTCATTCTCCCCTCTCTCCTTGTTGATCTGTTGTAAGGTAAATTCCCCACGTCTCCTTGTCTGACCTACCCATGTTGCCGGTCAGGGCCGCCTCAGAGTGGGAACATCGCTGCACATATGTGTGCTGTTAATTAAGATAAAAGGCCGAAGGCAGATGAACAGCAACGCAAACCAGCTGTTCATCACTGCAATGATCATTAGCTCCATGTATTCATTAACAAGCCTGATTTTATGCATTTCTGGTGGTCAAACTGCTCAGCCTCACACTGTCTCCCACTGTGATTTGCAGTATTTCTTGCCTCAAGTCTGTGTTGTGGTGGTCAGTGGTCTGCCGACCTTGGCTGCCAGCAGGTTGAGAATGTCAGACTGTGGCTATGATTAGTTTGCAGATAGTGGACCTTGTCTTCGGTCGGCCAGAGGGCAGAAAATCTATTATGTGATTGGTTGGTTGGCACAGCGCTCTGTAGTGGCAGCATCAAGCGGGAGCTAAGTCTAGACTCTAAATTTAGATTAATGGAAGAGTCGCTAGCTAAGTTTGTAATTAATAGCAGTGACCTGCAGGGGCTACACGTATTACTAAAGCCTGAACAGAGCTGGGCACCTCCCTGACCCACACACACCTCACACACTGTGTCACAGTGAATGGAAACTTCATCTATTTTCTCTGGGTCTCTTTTTATTTATGGCTTGTTTTGACTTCACTGCTTCTTGCAAAATGTTGTTCGGCAGGCAGTGTGTGTTTGGTTTATTGTGCAGAGTCACAAAACTCTGTAGCATTTCAGACTGTGCCTGCAAAGGGACAGCAGCCCACCTTGAACAAAGCATATTCTGAGACGAACTGCTGCTTCAGCTCTTTGCACGGCACTCATCTTCGACCATTTCTTTTTGTACATAAAAGCGGTTTCCGTCGCCATTCTTTGGCCAAAACTGTATTTCCAGCTCCATTCCACTCCTGTGACCCTTTTTCTCATTCTCTTCCTCCTCTGCCTGATGCCGACTTTCTCTCCCTCCATCATATCGAGCTGTCCGTCAGTGTGGGGCCTCGTGTCTCTTGGTCTTTGATGGATGGGGAACACGTAGGAGGAGCAGCCGTCCTTAATAGACACGGCGGATTGAAACACTGTGGAAGTAAATGTTAAGGGCCTCATAAAACATCCACTTCCCCACCCTCGTCCTATGCTGCCCTCCCCCACATCACCCACACACCTCCCTCCCTCAATCACTCTCCCCTCCTTCCCTAAATCCCCACCCACACACCACCACTGACTTATCAGTCGCCTGCAAGTGTTTCTGTTTGCGACTGTGTCTTTCTCAGGACTCAGATATCTTTATGTAGAGATGAGTACGCATTTCTATTTGCGTTTGTGTGGACATGATTGTATTTATCTGCATCAAATGTAAGACTTTGCATCCCTCCTGTGGTGTGATAATTGCGATGGATAGAGTGACAGGAGAGAAGCCCACCTTCTGCCCCAATTGGATGTCTGTGAGAGCCGTAGATCAGATTGTGTGGCATTTTCCAGCAGTGACATGTCACAGTGTGTATATACAGTGGCCATGGCGGCCCTTTGCCCCTGACCCCAGGTAATCGTCAGCTCCTACTGGGTTGTCGAGATGTAGGAGGGGGATTAAGAAGACATTGATAAAGTTGATTTATTTCCTCACGCCCCAGGCAGAGACAAAGAAACCGTGTTAAGGAGGCTCCATCAATAAGCTTGAGCTCTTGCTACCATGTTTGCGAGAGGCTGTAAGGTCAGCTTTTATAGTTATGGCTGCAGGGTGATAGCTGTACCACTGAATAACTCAATTCCCCCCAAGGTGGAAGGGTCAAGAGGAGTCAAGGACAGTGGCGAGGCAGGGGTGGGTGGAAAGTGAATTTAACAGGAGAGAGGAGACTTGCTGTTTCATCTGGAGCATTGACCCTGGTCATAATTCCAATTGCCTGACTTGTTTGATGCAGAAAGAAATCCCTCAGTGTGAACGGAATTGCCTCACCCCAGCAGCTCGACTGTGTGTGTGTGTGTGTGTGTGTGTGTGTGTGTGTGTGTGTGTGGAGGAGGGGTTCAGACCATGATTTAGATCTTCAAAAACTGACCCCAAATTGAAAATCTCACCATGGAAAATATTTGAGGCAGTATTTATGTATGTGTCTGAAAAGACAACCTGAAGGCAATATGAGGGCTCTGCAGATTCAGCCATTAATCATCATAATGCAAGAGGCATCCAGCGATGAATTAGAATCCCCTGGCCCATGCAACCTCAATAATCCAATTATTTAAAAGTCAAAATAGAAGGTATAGTAGTATGCTAAAATCTTTAAGGTGAAGGTCGACACATTACAGCATAGTAAGGCAAATGGCATCAGCTCCCTGGTGCGCTGTTATTCCCCAATGGCAGTATTTCATAGCTAATGTGTACAGCAAGCTCTTGTTGAGGTCATGTTCGGAGCTCAGGACAGAACAGCAAATGAAGTCATGTTTTGTCGGAGCACTTAATAAAATCATGAGTCATTCAGAAGATTTCTTTGTGCTGATTTGGGTCAGAGTTGTAATCCTGTTTTACAGTAAGATGGGATCTGAGGAAGGTACAGGCGGCAAAGCTGACATTATTCTACAGGTAATGAGCAGGAAAATATTTGCTGAATAGAGATATCTATCATTTAAATGAGCAGGGTGTCAGCACATTATAGAGAACACTCTTTGAGAATAGGGACAATGGCAAAACTACCCCGGCAGTAAATAATTCAAATAATATGTGTTCAGGGAGAGAATATGGCATTCATGTTGAGGTATTGATTGATAGTATGTCTTCATTTTAGTAAAATATTGATGTACTATACCTGTGCTTTGTTCAGCTGTAGTTACTACTTACACAAACATGACTCCAAATGAATGCTACTGTTGTCCTGTGTACTTGCATTGTAGGTGTGCTAATGTTGCCAATGTCTGCGATATCAGCACAAGATAATAATATGGCAATGTTGTGTTTACAGCATGCTGCACTGGTCAAACATTATTGTAGATTTAAGTTTGGAACTCTTACTTGAATATTTCAAAATTTTGGTTTTGACTCAAAGTCCTTCTCCACTCAAAAATGTTTTAGTTTTATTTCACTGAGCTTCACTGTGCAAAAGGATGTGTGTGCAGAGTTTGACACTTGAAGGATGTTTTCACATTTATTTGATGTAAGTGGAAAGTCTGTCCGTGCTCCATGAAAATCAGCTTTTAAGGGGTGGGGCCTACAAGCATGACGTGTGATATCACAAATAGCTGACTTTACAGTGAAGTAGGAGACATCTTGAAATAAACAAAAATGTGCATATTCATAGATTCTGCATTTTTTAATGAGGTAGAAAGAGTAGATGCCTTTTTAATCATTTTAATTTTTAATTTATACTCTTTTAGGGATGAAACATATAGGACACAGGTTATTGTTCCGATTTGTATAGATATCCTAATTCATGGAGAGGATCTTTTATTAAAGCATCTAAATGCTTCTCCCACCACTACTTTCAGATCCTTCACACTGGAGGGGCTGCAAAGGCGCAGTTTTTTTTTGCTCTTTCTGTGGCCATTATTTTAGACATTCCAACAGTATATGTGAAATAATTAATCAACACCAGGCTGTGATCCTCTTATAATTTGCTAAAATGTCAGACTGCAACTTGACCATCCATTGTCATTGAGAGGTCATATTAAAGTCTAGTCTTCCAATTACCTTCCTGCAATGATACTGCTCTCCGTCGTAGCTTTCTCTTTTTACTGAGTTGTAAACGGCAAAGCCCAGCCATCGATTTCACTTCAATCAGAGCAATAAAAGAAGGGTTTTGCAGAAAGGGTTATTCACACATTTTACAGAGGGACCATGGCCAGACTTTTCCATTTCATATGAAGGAACTCTGATAGCATTTGCTGCCATAGGTCTTTCAAGGAATCGTCCTGAGGTGAACCAACTGTTTGTCCGTCGACTGCATTTTAGTGTTATTTGAGGGGAGCTTTACTTTTACAGCATTCATGCTTGTGCCATTTGCAGTGAGTGCCTGAAGGGGGGATATGCTGCTGTTAGGTGACTGTTTTTCCACTGCCTGCGGCTCAGTGCTGGTTTTGGAGAACCTCTGGGCCCAGCAGGACACAGACTTTGTAAAAAATTAAACTGAACAAAAATCTGTTCACTAATAGGAGAGAAGTAGCAAAATAAAGCTTCTCACTTAAGAGTTCCCTGTTTCCTCGTCCCCAAATTAGAGGGAAAGTTGTAAAATATGACAAGGAAGAGGTGGCAAATAAAGACTGATTGAGGTGTTGTGTGTTGTTTGCAGCTGAGTCTGCACATCGCTGGGTTTGTGATGAACTCATGCAGGAGCGCTGATAACGATGTGGGCACAACACAGTCCCATGACAAGCCTGGAGAGGGAAGATCGCTCTGTGTGTGTGTGTGTGTGTGTGTGTGTGTATGGAGGCGGGTAGTTCCCTGTTAACACCCCCAAGATAATGAGAGGCATCAGGGCCTCCAACTCTGTCTTTGACTTATCAGGCAACAGCCCTGCAGTACTAAGGACTGGACTGTCAGCAGAAACCAGCAGAAATGTGTGTGTCTGTGTATTTTGTGTGTGTTTTGGGGGCTGCTTGGTAACTTAGGGGCAATAGAGGGAGCTCAAGGGAGATGGAGTGTTGCCAGGAGGAAAGCACTGTGGATGTGTTGGGAAAGATAGAAGCAAAACCAGGGCCAAAAAAAATCCATCAGGCTGCAGTTTTTGAAGGACAGTTTCCCAAGGAAAGTCTCATCCCATCAGCCCCTGGGCTGAGCCTCGGTCTGGCCTCACTGGGAGAGAGCTCCTCCTCCTGAGATCACATCGCTTCTGGTTGAAGGTTATAACAGAAAAAAACAGACGGGAGGCGAGAACAAGCTGGCGAGAGACAGTGATGGAGAGGTGGAAAGCTAACCTTTACCAGCTTCTGTTTTGTGTCTCCTTCTCTCTTCATTCTCACGTTTATCACCTGATATGAGCCCTTAGCTGAACACCCTTTCTCCCCTCTGAAGAGTTTGGCATAAACACTTCTCAGTTACATGAAAATAGGAGAAACTGTAACATTTCACACCTCCCTCGCTCCCTCCCGGTTCACTCATGCACACACACACACACACACACACACACACACACACACACACACACACACACACAGATGCCGACACACTGCTCGCCAAAAGCATGTGCACGCACACGACCACACATCCACACCTGATCGTCTTCTAAGGGAGTGAATAATTACTTTGCCAAAGGGCACAACTGTGATCCCTGGCTGGTATTTAAAGCCCTGTCACTGAATTTAAATTACCCCTCCTCTCTATCGCTTCCTTTAGTTAAGTGGAAATGTCCTCTTTTCAGGGCTAATACAGAGATCACAGCCCTAATGTCTTCATCATGGCCTCCAGCTAATACTGCCACATTGCATGACACAGATGCCCAGCTTGAATTTCCGCATTGACATCAACGTGTGAAGCTATTTGCTGTCACCCACCGCAATCCAAACTCCACTTTTGCTGTTATTGTGTTACAAGATGCAGCGAAGTGTAAAACCCTGAGCTTTGATATTAGTATTTCCATCTCAAAGTCTTGTTTTCTCCACGTAAAAATGATTTATAGATGAAACATATTTCTCAAGTGGAGATAGGGAGTGCTGACTTGATGGAGGTGTGTGTGAAATTCTGCCCTTCTAATTAGTTTATTCAGTTATTCTTTCCTCTTCCCACCATGTTGTAGCCCTAGGCCATCTGTTCTTTCTTTTGCAACAAGCTCTCACAGCCTCCACCGTCCCCCCGCTGTTTCCTTAACCCCTTCACTGCAATTTTCCAGCCTCTCTCATGGCCTCTGTAGAGCGTGTCGTGTGTCCAGTCTGTGCTGGATACAGTGAATTGCAGATAAGGGCTCCAGGGCTTTATCGTAAAAGAAGCTTCAGGGGTTTAGAGGCTGATCCTGTATTTGTCCTTGTCTGATGTAACTCATCTCCCATGATGCTCTGTGGCTGAGACTTGGCCCACCTGCTTGTCCACTCTACTGCGGGTTCCATGATTGGCATTGCGGGCAGAGATACTATTAGGATGCTAGAGCATGAAACCACTTAAGGTCTGTGTGTGTGTGTGTGGTGGGGGGGGCAGCGCATGTGTACATTTGCTTTTACACATTTGTGCTCATAGTAAGAGCATGACCATGACCACCCCTACATGCAATCCAGAATATCAAAGAACGTGAAGTGTATTTGAATTCTGCGAGTGCAGTGAAGGGGAGGTATGATAAGAAATTGCATCTTGATGGAATTGGTATCCAGGTAACAAAAGCTCTAATCCATCTCTATAAGATCTGCAGTCCTGCGTCCAACATGATGTGGATTACACATGTGGAGACACTTAATGGTGGACTGGGTTTTTGTCATACAAAATTTAAGTTGGTCTTTTGTTCACCAAACATTTGTATGACTCATGGCAATATGTTTTCAGTTTCACCTCATATTCATACATCCCCAGAATGTCATTCTTCTCAGGGTGAAAAAGCCTCACAAACCAAATTTACACCATAATGAGACACCAAAATCTCTGAAAGCCCAGACTAATGACATTTTCAGATGGGTTAGCAGGTGACCCAACACACCTATTCAATATAAGAAGAGATTTGGAGAAACATTAGTCCTTTAAATTCAGAAATAATTTACAAAAATAGATTAAAAAACAGAATTATGCCAAGAAGATTATCCTCATTGCAGGGAGAAACCTGTATCATATTAGTTACAGATGACTGATGAAATCAGATTTTTAATAAGATCTCGATATCACTCTGGTTCTGTATATCATCAAACTGGTATACAAGTCTAATCCTCTTCGATGATTTCAAAGTGTGAAGAAATGAGAGCGCCATGGTTGAAGTGTCGACTTTGTCAACAGTGTTAGCGAGGGGATGATGTTGCAGAGTGCAATATCTGCCACCAGAACAATACTAGACTTTGTGGTGTAACATGTCATGGAGGAAAATGGCACGTAATTATTACTCTACAGGATAAAAATTGCGAACCTGATAGCCTTGTTATTCAAAACAAAGTGCTAACAAGGAGTCAGTACCGTCCCTTCTGTCTTTGCTCACTCTCCTTGTCTGTTGTTACATATTTTGTCTAGTTTTTCCAGACACACGTTTTCATACCTCAAGGTTATTTTTCTGAATGTCTATTTATCATTTTAAGCTTTGCACGCCTTCTCCCGCCTCCTCACGCCATGACTAGTTATTTTCTCAATTGACTATCGTCCAGCTTCCCATTACTCATGCTGAAATGCCCTTTCCTCTCTGAGAAGCTCACACTTTTGAATTGTTTTCTCTTCCTGGACAATCAAAAGCTTCTGTACTGCTTGTAAATCCTTATGCCAATTATCAATGATTGTTACCAGCCATTTCCACCCTCTGTGTGTATCTGTTCACGTGTTGCTGTATGTGCGTCCATGTGCATATTTGACCCAGTATGCTGCTCTCACAGATTTCACATTAACCTCAATCCTGCTTTCTTCCAAATTAGATTTCTATTCTTCTGTCTCCATGTTGACTTATTTGCCTCCCTTTCATCATCTCCGACAAGGTTATCCTGAGGCAGGCAGCACTTTTATGGGAACAAGGGGGCGTAAAAGGGGGGGGTGGAGGGCCTGGCTTTGCCGCCAGCCATGCCTTAATCGATCTTGTTTAAAGGGATGTTGTGAGCTGAATGTTTGAACCCATCCCCTCGTTAACAGTTGTCTGGGATTTAATTAAGAAGTAGAATGAATTTATTGTCAATTACATCTTAAAATGAACGGGTACTGCGAAGATGAACAACAAAGAAACCAAGAGTGGGGGAAAAAAAAGGAAAGTGGAGGCTAATTAGGGGATCGAGTTGTGTTCATGCATCATTCCAGTTGAAACATTTCCTTCTTCTCTCTCTCAACCCCATTTTCTTCCCTGCTCCTTATTCTCCTTCTATTTCTCTCTCTGCATGTATATCTGCAAGAGCCCTCAGCAAAAATCTTTGTCACATCTTTTCTTTGCTGTTGGCACACAGTATGGGTATGCAAATATGAGAAAATAGAGACTTCAGCATTGTTGACACACTCTTCCTACACATAAAGCACAACCAGATATAAGACCGGAGTCTGTCTCTCTACAACTGAAGTGGTTTAAGTACTTGTGTGTACTTTATTGATTTTTAGAATGTTGAAAACCACAGTAAATGCCATCATATCATCCATACAGTATATCATCCACATGACATAGAGAAACAAAACCATGAGGAACAAAAAGATAAAACAGACAACCTCCACTGCATGAGCCACATTTAAATACAACTTTATTCAGATCTGAGGACTCTTAGCTTTTATATATATATGTATATTTTAGTTTTTGACAGTCTGTTACTATTCTTTGCTGAGTGGACCAGTGTTTTCTTTCAGTCTCTAAGGCCAAATATCCACACATCTGTTGGCACTAGATGGGTCCACAGTAAGGCTGCTGCCGTAACAACACCGACTATCCCACAGCAACATGACTGTCTCTTAAACTTAGTCCAGCAGCCTTTTTTTAAATCACCCCGGGGAGGCGGAGAGGGTGGAGTCTCAGTGAGAGTATTGCTGTAAATCTGAGAGGATCGGTCAGAAGCAGAGTGAGGAGCTTCTTCCCGGCAGGTAGCCCAAGATGTTTCCTTGTTTCTTCTACACGAGTTCAGTGCTATGGGCTCATGTTGCCCAGCTTTGATTCCAACGTGTGTGAATATCCAGCTTCTCTCCAGATGCCCTGCAGGAGGGGGGAGTATTGAGGTTACTGGGGCGTATCTGTGTCGGGCACTCCGTTGGCATGCTCTCGAGGAGATTTCATGTCCTCACAATCCAGGGGCTTATGTAAGATGCTTTGAACAGGAGAGAGGAAAATACCTAAACCAGCACATCTTAAGACTGTGTGTGAACACGCATTTGTTTGATGGGATATAGATATAGAGAGAAATAGATAGATAGAGAAGGAGAGAGGGGAGTTCTCACTGCTGATGCATTAAGCTCACAGAGATCAGCAAGCTCAGCTCAGCACTGTGCACAGGAGGGCGGGCAGGGCAGCAATGAGGAACTACCCACAGCAGGGTTCAACGCCAGGGTAAGGGAGGTAGAGTGGGTATGGAGGCTTAGGCCAGTCAGCCAGGTCACACACAGGGAGAGGATGACAGTGTGAAGACAGCAGGGCATATGGCTGAATAACACGCAGACGTCTGGAGGGGAAAGGGCTAGAGAGAGGTGGAGGATGAGGAAATGGGTGAACAGAGAAAGAGGCAGTGGTTCATTCATGCTGGTTCATAAGCATTTTACACACATGAAACTGTGTATCTCATCCAGGAAAAGGACCTTCAGACAAATGCAATCAGGTGTTTAGTTTCAGTTGCTGCCAAATCTACCCCTGTATTGCATGTTTCACTGGGACTCTTTATGTATGCTTTCAAATAAATACTGTATACTGCTACTGTGATGTTGTAGAAATCAGACTCTGTCTCTACATAGTTTGCACTTTGATTGATTGTAGCCTCTTTACGAAAAAGCCCTCTCTGAGGATTCTTGATTGTGAGACACTTATAATATGAGACAAGCCAGCCAAATACGTGTGTTGTAGACAAGCGAGCCAACAGCCAAGCCGGTGCATATATGAAATATCTGTTTGATAAAACAATCACACGTAAGAGGAGGCAGAGGTTTGACTTAGGCAGATGAACAGCATTTATCATTGCTGCGGGTGGTGTAGCCGTCTGTCACCTGCAGACTTGCTTGTGCACTACAGCCATTTGCTCTGGGCCACAAGTTGATTTGGTTGCATATGGAGAAGCGCTACCCCCCTCTTTAAGGGTAAATTAAAAACTCAGAGCTTTGATGTGCAGATTTACAGGTCTTTGTTACTATCTTTAGCCCTTGTGGCTGTGTTTTTCCCTCCTACTCCTGCTCTCACACAGAGCAGCCAAGGCGACCGATTATGCCCAGCCTTATGCTACCCCCCGCAGGAGGACGGCTTCATGGTGACCGTTTGCTGCTGCATGGATCCACTTGGGACATCGCTACACAGTTCCTGCCAAGCGTGTACAGATCTTGGCTATATCCCTGATATCACAGCACATTAGCGTCAAACCGGTTATCTGATATCAGCATTTAATGACTCTTCACACCTGTCTTGTGACTGTTCACAGTTAATGAACTGAAAAGTCATTGTGTCCTCATAAGCAGGATAGTGGTAACCTCTCAGCACACAAAATGTCAGACTACCTAATTCATAGCTCCATTGTGCACTGCTCTCCGCTGATATTGTTTGTGAGAGAAACACGAGATGGGCCAGCCAGTGGCCATTTATCTTAATGAGAGCAGTTAACTCTGGGCTGAGCTGTGGCTGCCGGCTCCACGCAAAAACACAGCAATCACCATGAACGTCCTCTTATCCTCCTACCCGCTGACTTGATTTTTAGGAATACATTTCGCTCTCTCGTTGAAACCTTAATTAGTTCTAAAGGAGATTAAATTATATGTAATTATTATGATAATATTTTCATTTATTCAAGATAACGGGCCGACTTTAGTGAACACAGTATTTGTCGGGAGAGAGCAATCTCCCTCACACAGTCAAAGTTATCAAGGCGTGAAATCAGGAATCCTGACGGCAACAAAATGTAATCTTTTTCATACAGAGGGGACAATAGAAGGAGCTGCATACTCTACGTCTCCTTCTCCACTTTAATTAAAACAGCTCACTGAATCTCTCCCTCTCTCACTCTCCCACATCTCTCTCTCTCTCTTAAGTGTGGAGGGCCAATTCTATCTCTATGCAGAATCTAGTTATTTTCTTCGCACTGAACTTGTCTTAAGCCCTGCCCTTAAATCTTTGTTGAGCAATTGCTTTTTCTTGCAAATTTTTATTATTCTTTTGCTCTCTCTCCCTCTCTTCCCTCTTTTATTCAAATGGAGGTGACATAACTGAGAGACATAGTGTGATTAGATTTGGCAGGCTGTAAAAGTAAACACACATTGACAATGCCGTGGTGGGATGCTTACATGTGAGGACATGGATGTGAGTAGATGAAGAAGAAAGGGAACTTTTCCAGTTTTTCTGAGATAGACTTAAAAGATGCCCTTTAAGAAGACTGAGTGAGTGTAACCTAAATGATGCTGTGGTTGGTTACACTTTACATTCATCTGCTCTCTGTGAGAAAAACAATGCTTTTTGTTCCCTCTGGTAAGTTTTAAATCAGTATCTTTTTTGCCTTTACAGTGTACGATGTTAAACTGTCTGATATTTTTAATAAAGTCAGAATTTGTATACAACTCTCCAGTGAATCGTATCACAGCATTTAAATGGGCATCGTCATTGAAAATACTGCCTTGCGACTTTGCAAAAGAGCAATATTATAAAGGGGGATTAAAAGGACATTCAGACAACATTCACAAATGACTTAATGGAGGAGAGAAATAGCTGGCGAAAAGTTGGCATTTAGAAACTGGATTGAGGTAAGAATGTGTGTGTTGGCGGTATTTGATTTTCACTATCAGTCCAGTTAATGAATGCTGCAGTTAAGCATTCCAAATGCCTCATTATCTGCATACTGTAGTTTTTGTTTTGCATATATGTTTTTACATCTTACAGTAGTCAGGCTACAGAAAGGGCTTTTTTAAGGTGTCTTGCTGCCACAGTGGCATTAAGAGCTATTCACAGCCCTGGTTTCCTCTTCGTGTGTTGCAGTCACTCCTATTCATCCCCCTTTTCCTCTCCACTCCCACCTCTCCTCCCCCCTACAAGTCTTCTAGCCAGAGGGCAGGTAGGGCATCTCGTTATGATAGTTGTAGTCTGGGCAAACCTTCTGGACCAGGCGGTAGTCCGTACTGTAGAAGGAAATGTAGATACAGATGACCTTGAAAGGCTTGGAGCAAATCCAGGACACGTGGCTCTGAATCTGCTCCTGGAAGCAGGTCTTGGATGGGTCGTAGTTGCACAGCGAGGTGCGCTTGCTGCGATCCACCTTCTCATAGTCCACGCGGCAGTTGAAGATCTTTGAGTCCTTGGGGTAGACCACACTCTGGCGCTCCAGGTCAAACTCCACCGCCTTGACGGGTGGCACCAGGCTGACTGAGATGTTGCCTTGGCCTGTGGAGTTGTGGCGGAAGTAGACGCTGAACGTGCCGTTACCATGGTCCACAATCTTGCCAGTGATCAGCAGGTTAAGCCTAACCGTCTTGATATTGGAATAGAAGTCTCCCCAGCCAAACATCTTCTTGAACTTGCCGGTCTTAACAATAGGCCGTCGTTTGACCCTGGAGCTGGAGGCGTCGGGTTTGAGCAGGTCGCTGCCCAACATCTCCCAGAACTCCTGTTTAGAAAACTCCTGCTTGGAGAAAGGGACCGGGGAGCGATACGGCAGCTCCAGAGAGGTGGCATTAGCAGCTCTGCTCTTACTGTGAAGCATCCAGCGGCTCAGGGGCGAGAGGGGAGCTTGCCCGCTCAGGAGGCCCACAGTCTTGGAGGAGTCGTCTGAAGAGCTCTTGGGGCTGGAGGAGTCGTCTTCTTGACCCAGGGCCACCTAGAGAGAGGAGGTAGAGGTGGGGATCGAAGGAGAAAATAGAGAAAGAAAATAGGCAGTTATTAGCAAGGTAGAAAGAAACGTGGACAGAAAACAAATTAAAGGTTTAATCGATACTTAATTTAACGTTCATACCTCTAGTGGTAGAAACTGTGACATTCTATCAATGTTATATATATAAATAAATGCTTGAAATTTTGCAGGTATTGCTATTATTACATTCTTCTGTTTACCTCCACTGTGAGAGAAAATACTCCTTTATGTCTAGTTTTCACACAGCCGATGTAATTCCCTAAGCTCACTAGTAATGGGCTCATATGCCGCCTCCGAGCTACTGGTGAGGCCAGGGGGATCAAAGAACAGATTCAAACATAAAATCCACACCAAAACTGAATTCACATAAAGTGTGTTACTCTTGTGGTCTTGGGCAGTTTAATCAATATTTGTGAGGGTGGACAATTTTCTACAAAGGCTATAATGCTGTAAAACAATAAAGCTCTATCATTAAGAAATGCTTTGTAGAGTAGTTTCTCTGACAACAGAGGTTGGAGGTTGATTTATGTACTTATAAAGTGTCTGGATGCACCAAAAGGAGCAGGATTCATGCCAACAGTTACTGTATAAAACCCTCAAATTTCTACTTTGCCAAAACATTATTGAAGGTACTATCTTGATGTTTCCCTCTCAAAGAATCTCAATTTCGCTGGAACAAAGTCAGAAAAGGTCACTTGAAGATCGTCTAACTGGAGAGAACTTAAAGGCAAAAACTCGAAAAGTAGACTAAGCTGTATTTCCTGTTTTAAAGTGAGCTTTTTGCTTCTTAAGCACTGCATTGCGAGTCTGAATGCAGGGGAAACTATTATTGCCTCGAAAGATTTGGTTGGAGGATCAAAGTGTTTGAGGAAGGGGAGGTGGGTAAGTGCGGGGGGGGCTGAAGAATAAAGTGTAATGTCCAATTAGGACTTCCAGTGTTTTAATTAGAGAAAAAAAATCTGTATCGGCACACACACAAAGCTGTCAGATGTTAACATCAACTGAGGGGAGGGGAAGAGGACTGAGGCAGATAAGATAGTGCTGCTGTGCTCAGCAGTAGCTTTGTGAAGTGTGTGTGAATGTGAAAGCAAAGTAATGGGTAATTATTCATCAGTAATGATCTATTAACAGGTAGCTTCTGTCTAATGTGCCATAGAAGTATCCTGCATTGTTATGTCCTTCGGATTTGTCAGCGGACAACACACACACACACACACACACACACACACACACACACACACACACACACACACACACGTCGTTTGGGAATTTTGAGTTGTGGTAAACGTGAACAATAAGTGATGCAAATGCGAATGGTGGGATAGGTTTGTGTATGTGTGTGTGCGCTCTACCCGGAGAGATTTTACAATGATGCATAATGCATGCATTTCTGTCTGTGCTCTGATCCATCTACTGTCTTGACTGCCAGGGCTTCCTTATACAGGCTTAGTCAGGATTATTAAGTCTGACTCATTTTTATTCCATTTTATGCAGGTTTCTCAAGCTCACTCAGATTTGTTCACTTGCACCACAGTCAGTCAGCGATATTGATTTTCTGTCTCTCTAAAACATGTATTTCCTTTCATAACAACGTGTATCGCATTTCAACTGCCTTGCGAGGATTCCCGCTGATGTGGTTGTGGTCTGGTGTTTGGACTCAGATGAGAGGACTCCACTTTTCCCTTAATCTGGCCCTATTACCACGGGGTGTTAGAGGCCAGACGCCCTCTCCTCTAGTTACCTGTCTGCTGCTACGCTACACTGCCGCTCAGATCCTTCAGCCTCCCCATGGGGGCTGATAACAGGCTTGACAATGACTCCTTCCCTTTTGAATCAGATAGTTCTGATAGCTTCTTCGAGAATCCCAAACTCATAAATAATGAACAGAAATTTGGAGGAGCTGAAGACGTATTGATTTTGATCTTTTCAAATGTATCTTTGTTTTTTTAGAGGGAGAGTTGAGGTCAGGCAGGATGACTTTGATGACAAATACACCATTCCCCATGGCTCCTATTGAAGGACTAGTTTGTGTTTGATTTCTCTTCTTCAATGAGCTGGTGGCTGCTGGGCACAGAGGGTAGCACTCTGCCTGCCTCCCCAGATAGCACTTAAGAGCCCCTGCGGTGTCCTACAAAAAGGCCCTTTAGGGTTCTTGAAAAATATTTCACTCTTGATTTCTATGAAACTGCCCCTTGCTTTCAAGATCCTGATCATTTTGCCAGCCCCTGCCGCTTGTCTAGAGTGACTCTCAGATGGCGCCAATGCTCCTATCTGAGCAAAAACATATTGCAGTATGCTTTGTTGTAGCTTACATATTGAGCAAGGCATCCCTCCCTCTCTTGCACAGTCTTCATTAGAGAGCCTGAGAGGCCAGGCTGCAGGAAGAGAGATGAAGTGAGCAATGTGCTATTGTTGAACAGAAGATTTAAATGTCTGGCACTGCTGGAGGTGTCAGATTCAGTATGCAGCATCATTGTTAAAGACAAATGTTAAAATGAGCTTAATATGGCTCGAAAAAAAGAAGAAAAAACTGAGCCAGAGCTGTAATGATCACTGCAGTGGGAGAACACATACTGTGTGGTTGTCCAAACCACTATAATGCCTTTAAATACAATTTTGCAGGTAAATGTTCTCATAAGTGGTTTATTGTGTCATTGTTTACATGTTTTCAAAACCTGGGAAATCTGGTGAACAAAGGTCACACATAGAGGTCGCACATTATTCAGCAGCACCTAACATATTTTTCATCATTAAATATTATAACAACCCCTTCTTTTCCACTGCATTCTGAAAACTGCATACTGATACAACTCTCTCGCCACTCTGCATTTAACTGGGAGAGTATATGAGGTGTAAGATTTAACTATCAGCAAGCTTCCAGTGACTTATGCTATGTAAGCAAGTTGAAACGTTGTAGAAAAACCCCAGTGTTCGCTGTTGTTTTCACATTGCCAAAAGACGAATGCATTGCGTCACTTTAGTTGGAATATTTTCACATTTTAGCATGCATAACCCGACACTGTTTTGTTAACAGCTGAGCACTAAAGTTGTCCGCTTTGGGTATTTATACCACTCACTTATTTTATATTGAAAACATAGTACAAGAAGTCATCCATACACAATGCACCACAAATCATATACATTTTTTCTGTGACCAGTGTTGTAACACTGAAATGTTCTGATGAGTTTGAAAAATATTTCCTGGTCTGCTGCGGTATTGTCAAAGGTTTACTGTTCACTAGGTCATAATAAAATATGCATGCTAAACCGTCTACAGTACATAGTATAACACAGTAAAATGCTGCTTTAAAAGGCCAGAGCAAGTTACTTTGTGACTAAGTTTGTTTTGTTCCATGAAGCTTGGCAAGATGTATCCCAGCTTTAAGTACTGTAGGCAAAGTGTGGGCGATGGGCAATCAGGTCTTAGTGAGGGGGCGGAGGTTCGGGGTGATTTTGTCATTTGTCATGTGCGCTAAGTGAGTCAGTGAAACGGCTGGAGAGGATGGGAGGTGGCTGCAGGCTCTGTCGCTGTGGTAATTGTGAGTCATTCAGCCTCAGTGAGCACAGGCCCCAGGCCTCTTTCCCAGCAGGGAGTGTGGGGAGGGAAGCGATTCTCACAAGCCTGCCAGCTCCACAGGCAATAATCAGCCTGTTACAGTGACAGGTACACCGTTTTAACCCCTTTCCCCTGGTGACAGAGGCACACTATTGCCATTATACAGCACAGAGATCAGGGAGCCACTTAACTGAAATCTGTGCTGTTACTCCTACAGAAGCAGGGGACTGGTGACAGACCAGTGTGTCAACCAAAGGATGTTGTTCCTAAATTAGACTTGAGTTTATACATTGAGACTTAACTTGCTGAGTTCCTGAAAATGAACAAGGGTTGCAGTTATCCTACTTACAGCAATATGTTTTACTTCAGAATTGTGGGGACTAGAGCTATAGACTATTTTGTCACTTTTCTAGCAAAAAATGGCAAAGCTTTTCAGTTTTTCATATCATTGTAAATTAAAAATATTTTTGTGCATTAGATAATTAAATATTTGCCTACAATCAATATTTTTATCATAAAGAATGGACAAAATCACTATGATTAATTTGAAAGGGGCACCATCTTTACTGTTTTGTTTTCACTCTCACTGCTCTCACAGTGTAGTTTTCAGTTAAGGCAGGCAGTTGTTTTCAGTAAAAAAGCTCTAAGAAGTCACTGTGCACTACCTGCTCAGACACGTACAGACAGACACAGTCAGCTACCAGCAGCTGGGGAGACCCAACCAGGGATAAAAGGAGTCTGAATATGCCAGTATGACACCAAATTAAAGCCAATGTTGCTCTGTATTTGCTCGATGTGTATCTAAGCAACTGTTTGTTAACAAGTTAGCCATATGACTTGTCTACTGTTATCACTTAAATAAATAGTGATAATATGCGGATGCTGTATTACAGCTTGTTCCTGTATCTTATAGTAGAGTATGCATGATTGAGTATGTAAATTGATTGATTGATTGATTGATTGATTGATCGATACAGAGAATCTGCCTATGGAGCCACCCAGCGAGGCTGAAAGCATGTGCTCGTCCTGGGGAGCTGACAAGTTCAATAAGCACTCCATTTTCCTCTGGCTGTTGAGTCGAAATCTTCATCTCTAATATGGCATCAATTTTTAATTAAAGACCCAGGCAGCTCAGATTTCTTAAGTGTTCGTCAATGGTTTATTCTTCTTTTTTTTCTCTGTCTCCTCTCTGCGTCTCCAGATCTAATATGCTCACTGCATGAGACTCCTCTGTTACATGATTAAAGTCTGAAAATGGCTGTGCCCTTATAACTAATTATTCTTCTGGCTAGTGTAGATCCAAGAGGAGGTGAGGGGGAGAAAGGTAATTTCACAAGAAACAAGCCATTTGACTCGTAATGAATAATTTACTCCGGCTTCTTGGGGGTCACTGGAGCTTAGATCTGCAGTGGGTGAACAAACTCACAACACTGAATCTTTTTATTCCAAACTCTTTTTTCCGATCTGTTCTTTCTTTCTGCATCCTCCACCTGCTTTCCCAGCTCATTTTGGACAGGTTCAGCTGTGTGGTCCCAGTGGACTAGGGCTCATTTTGTATGCTCAGAGAGAAGCCGGGCTCTGAATTGGCTATCAAATTTTTACATTATAAGATATTGACAAGTTGGCGGTGCGAGGAGGGTGGAGAGGGGCAGCAGGGGACGGTTTCTCCCCAGTATCTCCCCAGGGAGAGTGGGGAGAAAGGCATGGGCTGATGGGATGGAGCTGATTAAAGTGTTGCTACAGTATTCACACCTGTCTGGTAAAAACTGGAAGGACTCTACAATCAGGTATGAAAAGCATCAGTTGAAGGCCATCAAGTCCAGGAGCTTGAAAGCACAAATACCTGGACAGTTGCCAGTTTCAATCCCCAACAAAAAGGCAAATGAATTATGCTTTCTCGTTCATTAATATGCTCTTAAGCGAGGCTGCTTTAGTAAAGGTGCTAAGTGGTCAAATCAAAAGACGATGGTTTGTGCAGCTCCCAGCTGGGAATGTGCGTAACTGTGTGAATGAGGCTCCGTTCACACTTACTGTAGCACTAAAAGGCAATGAATCTTGGGATATGATCATTAGTGGACTTTAAATACAAATGTGGTTTCACCAAGAACGGATTGGCAACATGTAGAGATAGGCCATATGTGTTCACATTTATATGGTGAACACGAATGCACCCCTGATTGCTTTGAAGCTCAGTCTAGTTTCACAGGTTGCATGCAGACTACAAACCTTCAGAACACAGTTTATTTGCATAGGCCACACAGCTCCGACAACAGTGAATTACCAAACTGACACAGCAAACGCTTCTCTAGCTGAAGTCGAACTTTTTTCTGTATAGCTGCAGTCTTTAAGTTACACATAAAACCAAAAGTGAGCAGGGAAGTGAAATCTGATCACAAGTGCTTACTTGTGAAACATTTGACACGCATCCTGACAACAGGTTTAAACTGCAGTCCTTCTCAACTGGACAAGAAACAACATTGTTTAAACTCTTTAAACAACCTATGCGTTAAGTGACAAGGGACCACTACCAGTCGGATGAATAATAACTGCCCTCTCCAGAAAGTTATCCAAGTCTTAGTGAGGGAGGTTGAGGTGGATGGGTGGACATACAAAGAATGTGACACTGTGGTCTGTCTCCTACCGGTAGTCAATGTTTGTTTCTTTTAACCATGGACACAATCTTTTCATTAAAGCAGCTGCAAGGAACAATCATGTTGTGTTGGTCCTGGTAGCCCCTATGCTAGTGTTTCCACTGTCGTTTTATTTGATTTCAATGGGAATCCAACCCTGTGACAGGCCTGAAGAATAACTATATAGAAATAGCCAATCTTCTCTATGATGATCTTGTTTGCTCTTGTGGCTTATATGGAGACATCGGTATAACATTGAGACTGTTTCATAACCATTTAAAAACTCCTTTTAGTAAGTTTAACCTTAACTAAGTAGCTACAGTTGCCTAAGCCTAACCAGACCTTAACTACAAAGGAAACAGTTGAGAAACTGCTCGTATGTATAAAAATAAATCGAACCTTTGACAAATAGAAAACACAACAGCTCTTAACAGGGTCACAGTGGGGCATGGATAAGTGCATGAAGGCTGGCATTTCCTGGAAAAATAGCGGTTGAAATAATTGTCTAGTCATTGCTGTCTTATATTCAACAGCAAGACATTCTCAATTCAATTCAGAAAATCATTATACTCTGCAAGAAAGGTATTTTCCATTTATTACACTTGAAACACTCTTCTTTCAAGCTCAGCCAAATTCCCTGATCCTTGTGGCTGCACACTGCTTTAATTGGAAACCCCTGGTAAAGACCCTCAGCGGGCCTTGACTGGCCATGTGCACCACTCTGACCCTGAAAATCACTGTACCGTCACTGGGCAGCATGCTGGTGAACTGCACACTAGATGTTCATTGACGCAGAACAGACTGTTTACAGATTGTGAAAGAATTGAGAATATAAATGGGCTTTTGCTCGACCAGTCTCATTCTGGCGTGGTATCCAGCAGCTCCAGTCACACCACGATGAGGTCAGCATGAACCTCAGAGCCTGCGGCATCAGAAAAGCTTCGGTTTCCTTTGCCGTTAAACTACACTGACAGCCTGGTGTTCCCCCTTCAAATAAACCCACGTCCCCTGGTCCCACATCGCCTTTTCTAATATTGTTTGGATGCCTACAGATCTTGAAACGTTGAAAATTTCATTCTATATTGACACTTTCAATAACATTTTCACAATGCAGTAAAACAACTTTTACTATTGTCAGTTCCAGCAGAAGCTCTCTGAAATTAAAACGTCTGTTATGGATTTTCCCATCCTTAGTTATTCCTCTGTGTGAAAGTCAAGCGCATCTTTATCTGGATCCCCTGGGAGTTATACCCACTCATTCTACCCAAGGCTACGAGTCATTTTTCTTTAAGCTGTGCACTGTAATCCACCCTTCACTATCCGAACCTGCAGACAAACCTACAGATATTCTTCCAGGATTTGCTCTGTCTCCCCTGCAGTCTCCCAGAGAGCAATGCCACAACAATAAATCGTGCTGGTTTTGAGCAGACAACGTATTCTGTCTTAGGACAGCTCGGCGCTTCACTATGAAGGGCTGTCAGTGTGTCAGGGAGCATGCTTTCTCTCTATCTATCTCTCTGATTCTCTTTCTCTGTCTATCTCTCTGCTGGGAGCCTGAGGGGGAGGAGAGGAATTGGGGGTAGAGGTGGAAAAACAGGGCCCCCTCTACCCCCTGGCTTCCTCAGCTGGTGGCCGCTGGGGCTGCACCTCTGGGGTCACTCTTGCTGTGGTTGTGCATAACTCAAGCTGCTTTACACCACAGGCAGGAAGCCACAGAGGTTGTCCATTATTACAGCACCAGTACTGCTCAGCCACCACTTCTTCATGTTTATATATTGTTTTTGTATTTGCTTATTGTTGGGTTATTTATTTGAATCATATAAAAAATTGAAATTAATGTAAAAAGTCTGAGCAAAATAAGTTGAAATACAAGGACAATCACACTGTTTCACCAGATGTGCTGGCAGAGCCAAAACAGCCAAATGCAGGCTGAAGCTGGGTGTTTTTGAGTAATAATGTATAAACTGAACATGATGTGCAGTTTGTGGATTTAGAAATCAGTGGAAATCACTTTGTAAATGGGTACAGCTGCAACAAACAGCTATTTTCAATATTGATTAATCTGGTGATTATTTTCTTGAATTTTCTTGATTAAGTAATTTAATTTACTCTATAAAATGCCCAATACTCAATTTACTTGTTTTGTCCCACAAACGGCCCAAAGACATTAATTGTAATATATACAACGAAAAACTGCAAATCGTCACATTTGAGAAGCTGGAACTAGCAAATTAACTTTTGCTTAGAAAATGACCGAAACTATCAATTAAAAAAAGTTGCTGACTAACTGTTTAATTGACTAATCTTTGCTGCTCTATAAATGGGAATCAGTGTGTTATATAAAATTAGATAAAATTATAAGAAATATCTTCTGTAAATGATCAAGTTTTTGCAGTTGTGTATGGTGTGTTATGGTGTGCTATATTGCAATAATTCAGCATGTATCTTATTTTCTTTTACAATTTAAGACAAAGTCATGTTAATATCTTTCCAGCTAAACTCATTACTCCAAGGAACGATGCTGAAGTGGCTCTCAAACTCACTATCTATTAAAACAATTACACTCTTGGTTTCCCAAATAAAATGAAATGAGTTTTCTTAATATTGAATGAATGAAAGTATATTTAACTTAATTCAGATATCTGATTTAGTTTATTTAGTTCAAGTGTTTAATGCTATTTAAGCAGGGGGTGTTGGGCTGCTTCCCCTAAATGAATGGCTAACAGGGGAAGAGCATATTATTGTGCTGCTGATGATGAAGATGCCACGACCTGATAATTGTCTCTCTCACATCACCCCCCTATGATTCCTTATGCACCCGCAGGGGGAAAGTACAGGGAGATGTCATCAGCAATAAACCTTTCTGTCTGCTTCCACTGTGGTTGTGCAGCCAAATCCTCCCTTATGATAGAAATTTGACAATTATGAATGAGTTTTGTGTTTCCTGCATCTGTGTGTGGGATGTGAGGTGAAGAGCAGAAGCTTATGAGCTCTGACATGCACATTGCAACAATGATGGCAAAGAAGACTCAAGAGAGCGAAAAAGCCAAAAAAAATAAAAAGTAAAATTAGTATTCACTCTGCTGCTCCTGTCTCACATTTGTGTCTGTATGCAATATATGCTGTATCAGACAGTGAGTTTTTTCTATTTGTTTTCTCAGGATTAAGGTGGTATTCCTGCTTAGTTGGGGATGTATCTGGGTGGACAAGGTCAGTGACCCTGCGAGGAGGACAGGTATCTAAGAAACATGAAAATAAGACTTTGTGACAGGCCAAAACAGAGAGAGGAGTCTGATGCGTTTAGAATTAGCGCCAGACAGCCACTGCATTGTAATCGTACACACACAAATATTCAGGTTTGCACAGTGTGTGTTTGTGCATTGTTGCACCATACTGTTGAGTGGTGTTCCAGGCAAAGTACAGGCAGTTGTGCTTAGATTTTCATGCCTTTTGTTGTCTCAGTTGTTGTGCTGTATGTTGTGATTCAATGTGCCATTGCTCTGTACAGCCTAATCACAATCCCGTATTTGTCATTAAAGGGATTTTGGCTCTATGAAGCTTTCACTGTAAGAACATGATTTGTTTTTAATTGATGAGCCGTGTTAAATACTGGTAGGTAAGTTTGCTAATGGCAAAGTCAAATGGAGGATGATGATAAAAGTTTAGAAATGGAAAACATACTTTAACAGCACAAGATCCTTATTGTCAATGCAAGTTCACACAAGTGACGTATTTTCTTTATATTTTCAAATTACCTATGTGCACAAAAAAAGAGTGTGGCACATGAACCTTGGAATATGTATGAATGTCTTTACCAAGATTCAATCTGCAAAGAGTGGCATTCTGCGCTGAGCTACAGAGCTGAAATTCAGCTATCAAGCACGATGGACGGTGTCTGCATCTGTACTGAAAGCAATCAGAGGGAGTATAAAGCCTCCCTGTCTCTCATGGCCACACAGAGGCTACCTGAGGCTCATCCCTTCCAGAAAATTATTGTGTGAAGAGCAGCTGCAAGCTCAATGTGAGCATGTATGAAGGGTCGAGCGCCTGCTTCCCCAGCGATCTTTACTATATGAAGGTTGCAGCATGTGCAAGGTCAGAATACCTTAAATAATAAGCTCTTTTGTGGGAGTGCACGTGTATTAAGTGCACACATGTATGCCTCCTTGTGGAATGCTGAGTGAGTAAAATTATAATTATATATTTTTTTAAATATACCTATTTGAAATCACACTATGCCACTAACCAGGCATAAGAGCAAAAATTTACTTCTATGAAAGGGTGTGATTTTGTAGTAATTGCAAGGGGGAGAAAGTCTGCAGTTTACTGAAGCAGTTCAGTTCATGGCCTGTCCGAGAGCACTTAATTCCTCTATTGGTAGTTATTCATATTGTTGAAGGAGGGAAGAGCACTTGTTGTTCACCTCACACCTCCCAGAGTTCACCAGCTGGCCTGAGGATTCAGATTGTCAATCTTGTGCTGTGTGCAGCCACACTGCTGCAGTTGTAATTATAGGTGGATTATGTGCATTTTCTTGGATGTTTTTGTGCAAAAGGTAGAACGAATCTGTGATGACTGTCAATGAGGTGTATAAACCTCTGAGTCAGGTGATTAACTTAGTATTTTTGTTACCACTTTATCTACTTTATTTACACCTCCTCTCGATTCATTTATCTACACCACGCTGTATCTGTCCTGTCTATTTTCAATGTGTCAACTTTCATTTTATAGGCACCTTTTTTTCCTCTGCATATAGTGTGAGCTCAGTTAAACTGGCATCTGCTGCATCTGTTCAGTTATTAATAATGTCCCTACAAAGGCTTTAACATTAGAATTGGAATGATTAGTCAGTTGACAGTAAGATAATCCGCCACTATTTTAATAATCCATTTGCAAAAATTCCATAAAATATTTGATGGTTCAGACTTCTTAAATGCAACACTTTGGTGCTTTTCCTTTCCTTGTTATCTTTGGTTGTTATTGAGAGGAAAAAGAAGCAATTTGAATAGGTCACTTTGCGCTCAAGGATGCATGTATTTCTGACTTTTTATAGACCAAACAATTAATCGATTTAATCGTGAACATTAAAAGCAGATTCAACATAATTGTTAGTTGCAGCCCCATTACACACCTTGGCTCTGCTCACAAGGACACTGAAAGGACACTAAATATCAACCTATCCTCCTAAATATTCCACAGATTATTCTCTTGATATATGCATATTAGCCACTTAGTTCACTGAAACAAATCCAGCCAGCCTGCTGAGCATCACAGATGAAAAATAACTCAGACCGCTGCCAAAAATAAACATAATTTCTCAAGCAGTCAATTATACAACTGAGATGGTTTATATTATTCATAACCCTCCAATCAAATACAGAGAATAATTAACATTTGAAACACATCATTCATCACATAAACAACAACCAGTGGCACCTTGTGTTAAATAGTCCTCTATATAAGTAGTCATTTGCAAAAGGCCCCCCGAGACCTAAACCCTCTCTGCGAATTGTGAAGCTATTACAACAGAAAATCATCCAAATCGAATTTTAATGCATAGTAGGCTTATAAGATTATTAATTGCGGCTCCGTTGCATAATAAAAAGTTACTTAATTTATTAATTGCTCCATAATTTATCAATGTCACGGGGCTAATGAATTACCCAAGATCTCCTGCTGAGGGATGTCATGTACGTTTTTCATAGATACATGGTCTGGAGAGGGAGAAAAAGCCCCAATTAATTTCATTATCATTAGCCACAGACCTTTTGGGTTACAATAGGCTGTAGCCCTGCAGCTCTCAAAATGCTCCCAGAACCAAGACAACACAAGAGTGAGTGTTAAGCCTATTATCCCACACTCTTGTATCTAGTTATACAACGGCTGAAAAGGCGCTCATCCCCCATATTTTAAGTCAGCGTGTGGTCTCTTCTTGCTCTGATCTGATGAAACAGCTCCATCTCAACTAAATAAATCTGTGTATGTTAGTATATTATATATAGTCTTTCACAACCTCTTCCTGTTAGACCTCACATCACCAAAAGGGCCATTACTTTACTTTGAGCACCTGAATAATACCTTAATATGAAAACCACAAGGTCATCCTTGAAGGGATGTCAACACAAACGGTTCATCAAACAAGCACTCAACCTCACTTGAATATTTCCACTGTATTTTATTTAGTTATTTTGGAGCATGTTCATTTCCTGGGCCCTGTGATACTCAGCCCAGGGGTTTCTGAGCAGAAGGATGTTCAAGTTTTCTCCTGTGAATCAGGAGCTAATTTCTCATTAAAGGCTGCTTTTTAATAAATCTGCAAGCCAACATGAAAGAGGAGTGGGTTGGTCCAAATTAGATTGTAAGGTTATGTAATGGTATTCACTAAGGCTTCAGAAACAGATCATGTTTGCATATCAGTGTGGGTCCTTAGGAAAGTATCATGCTTTACTTATGTATACTGGAAGTTTTTACAATTCATTTATTATTAGTTATCTTAATTAGAGAACAGAAATTGGTTATTCTGATGAGAGGTTTCACTCAGTCCAAAGTTATCACCTCACCTACAGTATAAATCCTGTATTTAATCATATGTGACATGAAGGTGAGAGTCTAAAGAGAGCCGCTTGTCTCATCTTTCTAAAGATCTTTGACATGAAAAAGTAGTCCATCCCCTGTCTATGGGATGCCACATTAAATCTCACACACCCTGTGTCTCCCTGCAACTGTTCGTAGCAAATTAATGTGAATAATAAAAACAAATCTAATAAAATATGTGCCTGGTTTAAATTCCTTATTTTAAACCTGATGCGTAGGCTACTGCAGATAAACCCACTTTCTTCAGATTACATACAATTGTGTATGCAGTTTGGTAGACTGACACAAGCTTTGATTAAGTATACACAAAACATAAATATCAAACTGGTTAAAGCTTTAACATTATTATTTAATCATTGCTTTTGCAGTGTTTGTGTCCCTCTTTTCTTGGTTCGGATGAAAGTGGAAGGTCACCTGCCTGTAGTGTAATTGATTTTCGACACGTGCACTTTTCGTGTTAATTATTGAGGTGAAAATTGTTACTTTCACGTTCAGTTATATGCTTCCTAGTGTCCCAATAATGTAGAATTAATGACTCCCCATACGGGCAGAGAAGAGCACACTGATGATGGACACCGTCGGCACAGTGCGCTCCGCACGTTGCATGCACGAGTGTCCGCTGGGAATAGTGATGCACCCGCCGTACCTGAGCCCCTGAACAGGGTCAAAGTGAATTTGTACTTCATAATTCTAAATTAGGGCCAAAATAACACAGACTTCAGTATAAAAATGCATTTGGGAGCACAGCGGGCGTAAATTATCTCTGCATCTCTGCTGGAGACACAAGTGACCTGCACGTCTGGTAATTTTATCATTTTGATTATTACATCTCAGCTATCGGTTACCATTCCCACATGTTCGTCCTCGTAATTTTAATCTACTTATATTCGTGAGTTTGGAAGTTTTCTTTTATTGCAAACGGGGTGCAGACTCCTTACCGGCGCAGGTACGAGGTGATAAAAGGTTATTAGTAGCAAGACACATAAAGACTACAGTGTGACTTTTCCCCACTCCCACTCTCTTACCAAACAAGCGGTTCCGTTAAGGAGGAGTAGGATGAAGCCGCGGTTGGGACGCATCATTCCGGCGCGTAAAACCCACAGCTCCCCCTCCCTGGTAGCAAAAAAGGGAAATTAAAAAAACTCCCGCACACGGGCTTTTCCTCCTTCAGGAAGATGCTCTTCCTCCGGCACCGGATCCCTCTCGGCTGACGCACGGTCCCATGTCCAAGACAGGCTGAACTACAGCTTCCACAAACCTAAAAAAAAACACCCCGCTGGAAACCACTTGGAGCTCCCCCTTTTTTGTCTTGTCTTGTCTTTTTTTTTTTTTTTACCACCAATCCCGGGTTTGAGTCAAATTAGTTGTGGTATGAGAAATCCATGAATATGCGGTAGGCTGTTATCATCCATGCAAACAAATCAAGAGATCCCAGCTCAGAGTGAAATGGGTTCACTGGGAAGTGGTGGGTATAGATCATATCTGGTCATCGGTGCCAGTGGAGATCCTGAGCTGCAGCCTCCTGCAGAAACTGAGCGATGCTGAGGCTGGCAAGAGCGAACACACGTTTTAACAGTTTCTACTCTCTCTCCCTCTCTGTGTGTGCCTCTCTCCTCTCTCTCGCCACGAATCTCCTTTCTCCCCCCCTCTTTCCCCCCTCCCTTATCTCTATCTCTCTCCACCTATCCTGCATCTCCATCTTTCTCTCTTCCAGCCACTTTCTCCCCCTCCGCTCAATTCATCCTGCATGTAATCAAATAAAAACAATTAAAACAAATAAACAGTATAGCTACACAACAATAAACATCTGTTCCACTAGTATGAGTGTCTCTATTTTACAATCCCTTACCAATATTTCTGCCAGCCTCACTGATCCACTGGCAATATTTTGGGCATTTCTCATCACCAAGCCTGTCATTAAACATAATCATCACTGTAGGTGGGTGGAAATCATTGATTGGGAAAGACTGGGTCTGTTTTCACACCGCGCCTGTCACAACAAAAACAACTCCTTTGTGATAAGCTGAGGGTTGTAGCTACTGTACAGAACTTTGTCTTTAAGCCTGATCCCCATACATGCAATCTCATCGTGTGTGTTCCTGTCAGATTGTTTGTCCTCCCCAACAGGCCAGCCAGCGAGCCCTGAAGAGTATCGACGTATACAGTGAGCACCGATGAACCAGTGACCGTCACCTCAATGGGGTGTGATTAATAAAGACTTTCCCCAATAACACACAGTTCATTAGGAGCAGGTTAATGGACTGAAATGCAAGATATCTCTACGCAGGTCCCCTGGCTCACAACGGCTCCATTTCTGCTTAATTACACTCATAGATGAGCCTTTCTCACTCTGTCCATCTATTCTTTTCCACTTGCTCTTTCTTTCTCTGCAGCTCTCTTTAATCTGACAAGCAGCACAGAAGGAGACCTGGCCTGTATCTGTCTGTCATCAGGTCAGAACCTTTTCTATCAGCATTATTTTGTCTTGGATCAACCCATTTTAAACCTTTGATCTGGTGGGTTTTTCTGCACCTGCTAATAATGCATGTGGTGGTATCTCCTAAAAGGGTTAATTGATCTCAGCTCTGGGGTTAATTGCCTCAACAAGGCCTAATGCTGCGGGACCAGACCCCTGAAGGTACAGGGTCAGATCTGAGGGGTCACCAGAGGAGATGAGGCCACTGTCAATCCAGTGTGACTGAGACATCAGAGAGTTTGGGTGCAGGGAAGTCTTCTCTTCCACACGTCTGACTGTGCATACATGCAGACCCACAGCTCATTATGATGCAGGAGATGCTGATGAAAGATGGGAATGAGCTCATCGACTTAGGAGGTTGCTTGATCTCTCTCTCTCTCTTTCTTTTTTATTAGATTATTTCAGACGCTAAACGTGTCTCTGTATAATTCCAGCCAGCCTCTTCAGTTGCCCAGGGTATCAGGGAGCTCTCTGGGAGAGGAAACAGCAACCTATAAAGGGAGATCAGCTCCCCGGCCCACAATCTGAAGAAACAGCAACCATAATAAAACGCCTTTTAAAACGGAGCACGTTCATTCATACACACACTTTCACTCCTGCACATAATTACAGGGCCATAACTCAGTCTGTATGCTCTCTGGGGAACAGCCAGACAAGCGGCAGCTATTTTTTACTCACTTGAAAAAAAACCGAAAAAAACAGTGTGGATGCTAAGATACCCATCATTTGACACCCAGGATCGACTTATCTTAATGTTGTTTCACAGACGACGCACATCAGCATGACAAATAGGAATGCGTGTTTGTATATTTTCTTTTTATTCCCGCTTTCCTGCCAAACTCCAACAATTGTACTCAATCATTGCATTGCTTGACACGTAATCCTATTTCACAGTATAATTCAGTCTGAATGAAGAGCTGCAGGCAACAGACAGCCTGGTGAGATGTCAGAGACCTGGACTGCAGGGTTTATAGATGAGTATTGGCTGCCCTCTAGTGTCTCTTTTGCGCCCCCAGGATGGAGGCAAAGCTTCAGTAGTTGTGGCAGTATAATGGGCAATGGAGGTCATTTAAAGGGTCAGTTCAACCAAATGTCTAATAAAGCAAATTTGTCCGTTTAAGTGTATTTAACTGTGCCAATAGTTTAGGCTTTGAAATTAAAAAGGAACAAAGGAAGTGGCTTATGTTAAGTTTATTGGGCTTGCAGCTGACAACATTTATATTTAAAGGAATTTTCCATTTTCATTTACAAAATTTAAAGAAGCATCCCTTTTCTGAGATAGTGTCCCTGTCCCACTGTCAACTGTTTTCTCTGGGACTATGGTAACCTGGCCTGATGTCTCTCAGTATAAGAGAGTTCACAACCGTCCCAATGTAAAATCACACTGTTTGAGGGCTCTCTGGTTGACTTTTTGCATGCACAATGCATATTACTGAATTTCACATTTAGAAAAAGACACAAACAAAAACATGGAAGGAATCAGCCAGAGGACATGTGTCTGTTCAGTTGAAATAATGCCAAAAAAGTGCTGTACCATCACTTAAACAGTGTTTGGAGACCTCGCACTACTGCTGATGACACATATGATCTCAATTATAGTCTGAGGATTCAGTGCAGACACTAAGCTTACTTCTTTACTAAAAAGTAGTGCTGTTGAAGTGTCATTTTTAAATGCTTTGAGCAGGATTAGTTTCATTCCCCTTTATTATTATGAGGTGGTGGCGCAAACTATTATCTCTAAACCTTGTAAGATAAAATATATGGATACCATCAGTGATAAGTGATGAAATTCTTCTTGTAATTTGGGTGAACAGCCCCTTTAAATACCCCCCAATGAACATTTCTCAGGGGCCCAGTGAATGAAACTTACACAAATTCATAATTAGATTATATTTATATTTGCAAATTGATCTCACAGTGCTAATCCATATGTGGTACAGATGTGACTCTTGAACCATTGAAGTACTAGATGGATCAAGATGTTGTTGAAGAGTGAGCAATTATTCTGAACTCTGGCAGCCACTAGGGGTTGCTGTAATCAAAGGAAACCTCTTGGAGTTGATGAACACCTCTGGCTCTGTACAGACTCATCCTGTGTGGGTATCAATAACCATCCATCAAACATGGGAGACTGATGTCTGACAACATGAACAAGGTGTCGTGTCAGTGTTTTTCTCGCTGTTTCCTCTACTGTGAGGAGCACATTAGCTGAAAGGAAAGGAATCTGTCTATTTCTAGCTGATGTTCCTGCTTTAGGACATACAGATAGTATCAAGCTTCAAGTCTGGAACATATTTGAGTCTCTATCTAGTTTCACTGTGACTCAATCTGATGTACTGCACTATCTGTATGTTGAAACAGCAGAAGTTGGAAATTTACTGTAAAGAAAGGTCAGATTAGCAACGGTTACTTTCTCTTTCTATGTCCCAGAATTTCCCACCACTCCCCTTCTCCATCTTAATCTCTGATCTCTAGAGATGTAAGTGTATGAAGCACTTTAAGCTAACAATGGACTGATTGAATCTCTGTGAGCTGCTCGGTGACAGAGCAGTCAGTCATCAGTGTCCTCTGCTAATAATCAATGTCTTTCTTGAGCACCGGGTAGGACACAATAAGGTCGGGAGGGAAGAACGAGTGATGACAGGGGCTTGTGCTTGAAACATAGGGGATCGTGGGATGAAGGGAGGTTTAAATGTGGATTGAGGGATGAAAAGAGGTATGGGCAGATGGAGGACAATCAAATCTCCAGCTCTGGGGAGGTCTACACACTCAGGATCCATTAATCCTGCACAGATCCCTCTTTTCTTTATGTTTCATTTCCTCCCTCTTCCTTGAGAAAAGAAAATAGTGTATAGTTTTTCATTCACTTTCCCATAATCACATATAATATTCTCTTATCAGCTGTTCAATCGTTCAGTTTTGAATATGAATTCTGTATTTGAATGTATACTTTCCCACTCTTGTCTCCACTAAAAACATTTTCAGATGTTTCCTTGAGATCTTTGAATGTATCACAGAGGGTTAATTGAGTTGCAGGAGGAAAGGGATACACATTTGAGACTTGTCAGCTTTATAATTTCCGTCTTTTTTTTCCTTGTTGAAGAGGAGTGGATTACTTCCAGACCTTGACAAAGAGACTGAGACACAGAGGCTAGTTCCATCCAAATGTTCCTCCAAGTCCTTTTAGCCATGCCCGTAGTGTGGTTGCAGAGACGGATTGTTGGCTGGTTTGTCAGTCACGTGTATGGGCAGTTATGAAACTTAGTACAAACATCTATGGTCCCCAGAAGATGAAGACACTTCTGATGTATTATTGAATAAAGACAGACCAACTGGAAGTGTATAACATATGTTAAGCAAATAAATACTTTGGCAATGAGACCCTATATATATGCAGCATCTTCATAAAGCATAGACCAGTGAAGACAGGAGATAGGACAACAACCCCCAGGAGTCTAGATGCTGCTAGTGGTAAAGTAAAGCCAGCAGGTGGAAACTCTCCTGGATGCAGCATCCAAGGAGGACCTGTTGGCTGCAGCAGTGCGGACAGAAAGATCTTTGTTCAAATATGGTTAAGTCGGAGTTTGGAAATGCAACTTTGACAGAGTGAAAAAGTGGAAGTGAAGAAGAAAAAGCAAGAATAAATAACAGACATTTTATCAAGAGGATTAAAGAAAAAATCCTGAAGAATACAGATTTAGGTAAAAACACAGTCTGGTCTGGAACTACCATTGGGCTAAACATTTTTTTTTTTTTTTTTTACCACATTAGTGGTTAGAATCTACAACAGACAGACTCATTTGTTTTCTTGTGTGAAATGAGTATCACAGCTTCACTAGTCCTGCTACAGACTTTTAATCTGGTTTCCTTTATATTTAGTGTCAGGGTTGATGAATTTATTACTCAAAATTTCATTTAATAATTCTTTATTGTCAGCAGTGTTTTCACATAGTTAAGATTAATTATAATTTCCTCTCTCTCTCTGAAAAAGAGAAACTGACAGAAAATAAAGAGTTACATGGTTTGCTGTGGGCTGAGAAAATTCCTTTGAGGCAATTAAAACTCTTAAAATGTCAAAAATGCTTTGTTATGAAGACTAAAACCAGGCTGTGGCACAAGGTTTTTACCAAACAACACTCTAACACACTATAACTGCACATTCCAACTGCACTGTAAGTGTTATGACAGAAAATTAAAGTCAAGTAGTCTTAATTAAAGGAGACAGTACAGTAGACCTATGCTTACATTAGATGATACCTGATCTTTGTAATAATCTGTGAGTTATTTTCACAGTTTCAGCCAGAATAAGTCGTCGTCTGCTCATGTGCTTCTGATCAGTTGTGAGTCTCTGCCTGCTGACCTGTCCACAGCTCATGTTTGGGTCCAGGCGTGTCTAAAGGTGTTAGTGACTCAGTGCTGCGTTGCTGTTTGTTTGGGTTTTGACAACATGGGGGGTGAGAGTGATTCAGTCTTAACACCAATATATTTAAGCCATGGCACCTTCCCCTCTGCCTACACTGTTTAACCTCCCTCTGGTACTAAAAATAAGTTTCTCAGGCAGCCCACAGAGACAATTTAGGATTTCCCACTGTGAGGCATAATGGGATTTGTCCATCTAGTGTCTATCAAATGACACAGTTTAAACCAATCTGGCTATTTATGTAACTTTTGACCTCAAACAAGCCAGTTGGTCGGCTCATAAACATTTCCTGGACCGTCACTAGGGCCATGTTTTACAGCAGAGTGCCTCAGGGCCTAAGTCTGAATACATTTGTAGATTTGTCAGAAATCCTTCCATAGGAAATCTATTAACATCAAGGTTTACTTAATCAGCATGAGTGATGGCCGTCACTATTGGTAAAGCAACGGAGAAAAATAGAAGCTGTGTCACAAGGTTATGCTCCAGTGTTCCCTAATGAAGGGGCCTTTTGGTGGTTTGGCCTGCTTAACCTATCCATCACCTGGAAAGTGTGAGATTAAAGGAGATATGAGAAACATTTAGAGTAATGGCCCATTAACTTGTAAGTCTGGTCTACATTTTCCTCAGTCATACTGCAATGCTGTCACTGGACACAGTTAAAAGCAATAAAGCAAAGTTTGAAGTAATAAAATGAAGACTCTAATTTACAATGATGGAATATCTTGTTCTGGGGAAGCTGTTCATCCTATGTGAGAATAAATTAAAAGTAAATGTCCTTTTTTTGAATTTCGAATTAGAAAGCTCTATCTTTGACTATACTGACTGCATTTCACAGTCTATGAAAATGCAAAGAAGAGAGAAACATATACACTTAAAATTCACAAAAGAAATCCACAGGCTATCGTTAAAAGTCATCACATAATAGGAAATCTGTCATCTCACCTTTTTAGAGGCTCATCCGTCAGCAGACATTTTCACATGTATAATTATAACCCAGAGAACAGGTGAGGCTTTGTTGTGGTCATTGTATCTTCTTCTCTTTTGTCCTCCGACCTGATAACAGAGCGGCCTGCAATATGTCTCAACCTATATATAATATAAGAGCTTCCTTTTAAAGATAGTGTAGCCACAGCAGGTTGTTCCATATGGTCTATATGGTTATATCGGAGGGAGTCTTGTGGTCCTGATGTGGCGTCCTCGAGTTACACAGTTTTTTAGGCTAGATCAAAGTGGAGCCACCATCAGCTGGGATGCTCTGAGCATCAGACACACACTGAAGGTCATCAGGCGGGGCTCCTGGGAAGGTGTCCGACTTCAAGGCCTTTGAGGGGCCTGCGTCATTTGCCATTGTGAGTCGAGCCAGCCAGCTGGGGGTGCCACAGAGGGAAAACAGCAGGGTGCCCTCAGGGATACGAAGGACAGGCACCCTTTGAAGTGGGTAGGATTGCAACTCTGTGGCTGTGTGACCCTCCCAGAACCCCACCCTACTTCCACACATCACATATGGACACCTCCAAAAACTACCCCTGGGAGCACTGTGGCTCCCAGACCCAGGCAGTGTAACCTGAGAGTGGCTGTAGCAGCCTGTCAGACCACTGATGGAGTCTCTCCATTGGTCCAAACAGGAAGCGAGTGTGACCCTGTGAAGCCCTGGGGTCGAATATGTCTCTTAGAACGGTGACAATTGGATTAGTGTCTTATGTAGGCCAGACGGCCTTGGGATCACATAAACACAGACACATTCACACAGGTACAACTAGCCTGGGAGCACTTACACTTGCATTTCCATGTCTTAAAAACACACATCTTATTTTAGCTGCCTGGCTCTGAGATATTAAAATGTACTTACTTAATGTAGGTTTCCCTCGTTACATTCAGGCAACAGCAGTGAAGCTCATCAAGCGCATGATGTCACCATTTTATTTTTTGTTTTATGATAGGGGATCAATAATTGAAAGTGTACTTATCTGTTATCAATGGATGAGTCATCCAGCCGGCTGTGCTGCCCTTTCTATCTTTAGCTCTGCATTTATTTTTCAGCAGGGTTTTTTTTTTTTTTTGAACAATCTAGCAGAAGACAGCAGACACACACCTACTCTTTAGGGAGACACATGGAAACAGTGTTTTATAGCTCTGCTCCATCCTGCCCTTTTTCCTCATCTGTCTTCCTCTCTGTCTTTCTCTTCATCTTGCTCCCTCTCTTGCTCTTTTCTTGCTGTCCTCTCTTGAGGAGATGAGGGCATGCCACCATCACTTTTGCAGACCTACAAAAAAGATGATTAGACATATTTAATGCCAGTGGAGCCAGTTTGGTTGTCTGGTTGAAACATTTTGTTTCCATAAGTGCATTTATATACATGTGTGCATGCTGTACATGTGTGCATTTGTATGTACTGTACATACCAGTGTGCGTGTGTGGTCATATAAGTGCATGTAAGCATGTGGCTGGCTCAGAGGAGCAGTGGTGCATACACTGCCATCAGTCAGAGCCCAGAGCCAGCCTTGCTTTAATGGCTGCCATAATTAAAAAAGCTTTTAGAGGAGGGTGTGCCACTAAAGGGGGCAAGGTGGGGGTGGTGCTGGGCTGGTTGGAGACACAAAGTGAATAGTGCAAGACACCCGTCTGCCAAAATGACAGGCTTGTTTTACATGAGCACACTGCAAAAATGGCGGAAAATGTCATTTCTTCTGATGCCTAATTTTCAAACTCACTCAGAGGTTTTGTTAGCCACATGGGGAGCTTGTCCCTGCTGAAAAGCTTGTTTTTCTGAAAATGCATGATAAAATACGATTTTATGTAAGGTCTTATCAAAATGATGGAAGTAGTATTCAGACTGTTTTTTTTTTTTTTTACCATTTGGGTGCATCATCACCTTTTGAGTTAATTTTGCAAACTTGTTACACATCCAGCCGTAACAGAAGAACATTATCATTCAGTTTGAGTCTGCCCATCTGGTGAATGTAATGTACATCCAATAGTCACTCACTTTTAGATCTGTTATTACTGATACATTAATGTGGGTACTGTAGCATTTTGGAGCCAGGCTAGAGAATGCAAACTGGGGCAAAAAAAAAGAGAAGAAAAGAGCCACAAAACTCTTGAGAGACACAAACAACACATGCATGACTATAGAGAGCGTGATATGTGCTCAAGCGTTAACAACTTATAAAAATTAAATCAGTTTATGGAGGAGAATTCCAAAAGAAGCTAAAATGTCATAGAACAGCTTGTTTAATCGATAACAAATAATGTACTTCTCATCATAGATTTTGTACCAGCAAAGTAAGCTGTCAGATACATGTTGATTAAATGCAGTATAGTTGTAGCATAAAATGGAACTACATCAAAAATGAACTTAAGTGGAGTATTGGAGTAAGTGTATTTAGTTACATTGCACAACTGGTGAGGTACAGCAAAAGAAAAAATACAGGCAGCCGTCTTTCATAAACAGTCTGTTATGTTGGTTTCTATAGCATGAAGCGCCTGTAGAGAGTCAGGAAATCCATGCTGATGTAAAAGGAACATGGGAATGCTTCAGGCTGTTTGCAGCACAGACTGTGACCTCAGCAAATGTATCAGTTAATCCTATAAAAGATGTTACCAAGAGGTCATTGGGACATCCACTGGTCACTATGAGTGAGTAGAATTCAGTCAAAATCTTTAACTCTAGATTAAATAACCAAATTATTCTACTACTGCATTCCTACCTCATGTAATAATACCACAGCTGAGCCCTCCTTGTTGCCATTAGCTGTCGTGTTTACATGTCTAGAAAACATTTATTTTGCTGGCAAAGCTCTGTAACGTAAACACCATGAAAGGGATGGAAACAATTACACGTCTCGGACATGCCCCCAGTGATAGCGGCGTAAGACTCTGATCTAAACACAGTGGAAAGTGTAAATATTCATAAGAGCCAGTGGAGAGATTAGATGCTGGTATAAATGAGATTCAGGGATTTCTTTATGTTTGAGTCATGACGGAGGAAATGCGTGTTCAGCTGCTGATCGGTGTACTGTACAGAAGTTCAAATTACATTACATTGGCTCCAGCTAGGAAATTCAAGTAAGCCAATTTTGACAATTATTTATCAAAACCAGACTTGTGAATGAGATAGTTTTGCATTGGTAAACAATGTTTTCACAGAGTACAGGTCATACTGTAAGCCACTGTGTAGGTGTCTATCCATTAGGTGTGTGGGATTGTGTCAAAATAGGTTTTGGACGTGTGGTTGTGATTAGTGAGGTCCTTAAACTCCCCCAGGTTGTAAAAACATTTGAAAACACTTTTCATTTCCTTAGTTTGAACTGGAGAGCATCCTGATTCTCACACTGTTACTCTCTCTCTCTCCCTCTCTCTCTCACACACACACACACACACACCCACACAGCACTCTTTCTTCGCTAAGCGCTCCTGCGCTCTCCCAGAAGTCCAGTGGAGCAGACCTGCTTTACTGCGGCCTCTGGGGTCATGTAGAGGAGGTCTGAGCCTGGTGCGTACAACTACTGTGCCCCAAAGTTTATCTCCACTGAACCTATTGAATATCACCAAGGGGGGAAAACATCCCTCTGTTTACTGCTGCACCCAGAGGTAAAAGCAGCGACGTGGGGGAGAAGGTGTGAGTTTTAGGTTCAGGCACAGGTCAGAGTTAAAGAGAGGTCGAGGTTAAAGGTCTGCGTGCTTAACTGTTTCTACCTCCACACTGAGTGTCTTTACTCACATTATATTTACATTACACTGCAGTTAAAAGGCTTGTAAATGTATCCATGATACAAATCTGCACATTCGGTGTGAACAAATCATATACAGCTGTAAAGTAAGACTAATGTTAAGGCTTTAAGGAATAAGACTTAAAAGTCAAGTGTGTTACATTTAGGAGGATCTATTGGCAGAAATATGGAATATAATATGCATTGCTATGTTTGCATTAGTGTATAAACACTTCAATTCAAGAATCGTTGTGTTTTCATTAGCTTAGAATGCATCTTCTATGGAGTCCGCCATGTTTCTTCAATAGTCTAGAAAGGACAAACCAAACACTAGCTGTAGGGCCTTTTGCGTTTTTTGCGAGTTCACAGTCCATTCTAATGCTCAGGTCGTCAAATACAGTTTGTTGCAATCTGGAATTTCACTGCTAAATCTCACGCACTGGTCCTTTGGTTGCTGTTAGTGAGTTGTAATGGTTGTTCTTTTACTTACACAAACTGTACATGTGTATTATTTGGCCTGGTGCATAATATTCTCATGTTTTGGTTATGTACTTTTAGTTTAGATTTTTTTTTTGGCTGCCATCCCACTGCTACTGCTGTTGTGTAGCACTGCTGTCAGCCAATTAGCATATTATATTTTACATCATATCATTTGTGCAGTTTTATTTAATGTAATTTGTTTCTCTGCTCAAATTGCTTGCTGTGTATGTTTAATCCCACGCTTTTCTATAATATCAATTCCATTTTTTTGCTGTATCCCATTATGTTCTGCTGGAATGACCCTTTAGTTCCCTGGGGGGATCATTACATTTTCATTTGAACTGATGTTGCACAGTGTTTGACATGATGTTGATGGGGTGTATGGGTGAACTGGACCCCCCTGTCTTCCTCCAAAAATGGGAAATTGGTGGCTGAGTGAGTGGAGGTAGAGGTGTTAAAGTGTTTGGGACAGACGTAGTCTCCTGTCCCCAGGACTAGGTGGGGGCAGAGGGAGTTTCTGGGCTGGTTCTTATGTTCAGGAAGAGAGTAGGCAGGGGTGCAGGATCTGAGCAATTACACTATTTGGGTTACAGGGGAGCTATTTATTTGCGCGGTTTGACATGTTTTTGTCGTCTGGGGGAGCTGTGCTGTATGGAAAACCGATAGTGCTGAAGTCTATTTATTTATTCTGCAGGCGAAGCAGCCAAACAGAACAAGGCCGGCGAGAGGAACTGGAAATTAGAAAGTTAGAAATTACAGAGCGAGAGAGAGAGAGAAAGACAATTTACAGAGTTCTTCAAAGAGTTGGGCCTTTAAGTTTTGTCCTAGCATGCTGTGCACTGAGTCCTGCAGAGTTGTGGGTGGATGAGAGGACACGTCCTCCATCTGCCTGTGTGACTTCCCAGACCACAACATGATTCTGGCTACTGACCAACATGAGATAAGTTATGTTTTTATTCATGGTTCAGTACACAATCATAACCATCTAGCTTAATTAAAAATAGGTTTGAAATCTCTACATGTCCAATCTTTTGAAAGCTTCATTAGCAAAGGCCTTGATATAAAATACACCTGAATTATTAATTATGAACTCAAATCATAACATCACTCCTTCCACCTCTAATTGACTTATGCAGTGCAGATTCTATTGGCTGCAGCTAACCAGCTAATGAAGCTAACTTGGATCCCATGAGTTGGTTCAAAAGTCTACAGCTGACTTTTGAATGTTTCCAGCTGACTTTGTACTGACTGATGGTTGCAGCATTCCTACAAGTTTATGAGGTAGACAACATGGAAATAAAAAAGCAGCATTGATCTTGTATTGTAGTATAGAGTATGTGATGTTACAAGTGTAATGGATTTTTTTTTTAATTCTAACATAACCTGTTAACAAGTTTGTATTTTTAAACAGAATGTATATCTTTTCACAATTTACACAGTGGACCTTGAACTACAACGCCACACAATAATGTAGCATGAAATGCTTCTTGTCCTTGATTGTAACATTACATTAGCATTACTTCTGCAGGTAGTAAGTAAATTAACTGGATATGCTAACAAGTGTATTCATTCCTTACACTTGTTCTCATGTATTTTCAGTTTTGAAAAGGATAAAAAAAAAAACTACAACCCATCCTTCAAACTCTATAGCGCAATTGCTCTTACTTCAGCTCCAATAGTTCCCTCTCTAAAATAAAATTTTAGTTGTCATATTTCTGGAGGCAGGAAATCAAGAAATGAAGAATCAAAACATAAAAGCAGTGAGTGAGTGCACGGTCCAAAGAAAGCTGGTCTCACCAGTGTTTTGCCTCTTTAATCCATCATGTTAAACATACAACAGCATGCTATTGGCGGTTTACTGACATATCATCACATGAGTTCTGGAAGTTCAAACAGCTTTTAGAAAGTTGCATGTCACTGCCACTTGTAGCTGCTGACATACAAAGTTGCCCAGTACAGTTTTAAATATCATGTGTTACTGTCAGCACAACAATCCTCAGCTTTTCTACACCATTGTGTGGGTTTATGAGTATATATGTGTTTTCACTCTATGTTCAGATTCCTTATGTTTCTCACCACACTGTGATACAACCACAGAGAAAAAAAGTAAATCAAGAGCAAAGATAATGAGATAATAAGAGTGTTTACCCTTTCCTGTCATTGTCATCATTATCTCCTTTTTTTTCTTTCTCTGTATTACATCTTCTTTTCTGCTTTATTTAACTCTCTCGGTCAAACACACACACTATTCTCCCAGAGTGCTAATGCTGACCATGTGTATCTGGCAGCTATTTTAACCCTTGCATGCATACATCGGGTATACATTTATTTTCTTTTTTGCACCCTGTTCCACCCCGTTCATTAATTTAAGCACATTGGTAATCCCTTTCTCTTTGTTGTCGATGTCAAAATGTCAAAAATAAGCATTGTTTTTCTAATGTACGTGTTCTCCTGATGCCACTGTTGTGTCACTCACTGTTACTAGGAATAAATACAGACACAATGATGAAAAAGTTTGTTTATATCAGCTAACTGTCACTGCACTTTCTTTAATATTAAATGGGTTTTGATGACTAGCTGACTAGACTAAGTAGCTCTGAAAATGAAGACATACCCGAAGCTAGCTATGGTGAGGAATTGTTTTTTGTGCTACTTATGAGTCAGGTCATTTATAAGCAGAACTGGAGCATGAGAATGATGAAGCTCAGACGACATCAGCTCTGAATGTGTCAATGGTCAAGATACCATCCAAGTAGCCATCCTAAATGTCCAGCTTGGAAAGCTAGAATATCTCACAAACACTGGACTTGGAAACCCAAGCCCTTCATCTGTTGTAGCTGTGGCTGGAGGAAAGAGAAGAGGTGCCACAACTTCCAAAAGTGGATGGATGCTGTCTATGAAAGCAATAACATCATACATCTCTGGGGGTATCTAATACCTACATTACCAAAAAACGTTATTTTAATCACAAATATTGCCTTTATCAATATAAGTATTATTTCTCTCTGAACTGACTGCTTGCTTTCTATTGGATTTACAACGTGCAAAACCTGATGCATCTTCCCACTAGTGGAGCGCTGCGTAGGATAGGCTTGTGCACCTGTGGCCAGCAGTGCATAAAATAACACATAGTTTCATTTGATATGAGAAGGGCGGATCTGCGTTCTCCTGTTGAGTGATGGATCTCAGTTTGCATATTTCAGGCAACTGAAACTTTGTCGCAGGGCAGTTTTGGGTTGTTGCATGCATGAAATCTACTTGATACAATTGCTGCAAGCGGTGGGCTGCTGTTTGTCTCTCACGTTATAACAGAAAGCTTACCCAGTAATCTATTATTTATTTATCTCTGCCCTAACTTTGCTTATTTTAGAGAGCTCCACAAAGCTCAGATTATAACTCTACCCTCCATAACCCTTCGCACAACCATGTTGCAATGACCACAAACAATAAACTGTGATTACTGTGCTGACTAATATAGGTTTTGTAGGTGGCAGTCTATGAGAAGTTACAGTAGTCTATGTGTAAGATAATACAGTATAAACATAAAATATAAAAATGAATTTTGAAAAAAATTCACAAATGGCAAAACCTTATTATTGCATGATATGCATTATGATTGAAATATATGGCCTAATCTGTGGTATATAAGAGCCAGGCTGCAAAAGACCCGAGGCTTGTAGGAATGTTTGAAAAAACACCCATGCATTTAAGTGTTAAACTCCAAACCTTTACCCTTGAACTGTACTCAGATCTTTCCTTGGTAAACACAGATAATCCAGCGCTCATGCAGCTACAGAAAAGAATCAATACAGCCAAGAGCGGATATTATTCTCCAATATTATGAGCTTTTCATATTCATAATTCACACTAGCAGTTTCCATGGTCAGAAGCACAGGTCGTGCCTCTCATAGTGGGAACAGCGGGCTGCATTCCATGCCGTTTCAAGCTTGAAATGATAAAGTCACGCGTGACGATTGCATCCAGATCCTGCAGAGATGCACTCCTGATGGCTCTCAAACACTAGATTACAGCTGGATTACCTGCTGAGCAACATGACAGGATATGAAATGCTTCACTCTTGCACAATGCATGTCAGTCTAGGTTTATTGATTCTTGTTATTCTCATGAGCAGCGGTGATAGAGGAGAACTTGACTTTGAGAAACAGCAGAGCCATGCCCCTTTGATATTGTTGCTTATTTTAGGCTGTGTATGTGTACATGTGTCTGAACGCGGGGGTTGCTGTTGATTAATCTGGCTGCACGTGGTGACGAATGAAAAAGTTGTACTTGACTAGCTGTCTGATGGGAGTTGAAGTTGCTGTTGAGGGACTTCGTCACCCAGAGACTCATTATGTGCTTATGATGCTGATGGTGACTCACAAGGATGATTGATTATTCCTCATAGCACAAATCAACTGCAGTCTGGCTATGTTTAAAGCATATGAAATGGCTTTAGAGTCATTGTTTGATTGCATTCGGGGCACAGGGCCCGTTTACTGCCGCAGGACAGTCTTATCTCAAGATACAGTAATTCTTCTGCTTTGGCAGGTGATGCGTCACATGGAACCCAGTTCACCAGCTTCTGTTACGACTTTGTACAACCTCTCTTATCATGGTTGCTTTATTCTCTATTCTTGTTTGATTTTGTCTGTCAGTCTACAGTGCACATCTTACCCTATAGCAAGGTAAATCTGCTCCTTTTGCTTGAAAAGCTTAAAAGTTTCAATTAGTTTTTTTGTCCCCTCAGCTGTGTGTTCACATCCTTCAAATCTAGAAACACAATTGTTAACCCGAGTCAGTCATTTTTAGGAATGTTTATGATTAAACCTAAATTTACATTCCATCTCTCATTTGACTGGTTCTGGCTAATGGTTCCCAATATTTCAGACACAAACAACATAGTTAACTGAACAGTCATTTAGCCAGCTGTGTTTTCTTTTCTGTAGGAACTTAGGTAAGTTTTTTTTCAGTTACGATCGTAACTGTAGCGTGTGCAGCTGTTAGGTTCAACATCATTAATACTATATAATACTGAAAAGTGTATACATATTTGGTTTCGTTAAACATACTACAAGGAGTTTTTAACTGGTTATGAAACAGTTTAGTTCACCCATATGTGACCTACATAAACAAACAAGACCATCAGCGAGATTGGCTATTTCTGTATAGTTATTGTTAATACCTACCCCTGAGTTGGATTTGGTCGGGTTCCAATTGAAAAGACTAATCGAGGCGGTGGAAACAACTTTTGTCCACAGGGGCCACCAGAAGTTCCTCATAGTTGCTTTTCATAGGAAATAGTTTTGTAGTGATGTGTTATTATTTTAGTAAGACTCGAAAACAAGCTGGTTCAGTTTAGCTGGCACCAGTGTTGATTAAAGCCTTTGCATTAAGTTAACATAGTCTTGTGTAGTGACTGACTTCCTTTGGCTGACAGATTTTTTTGTATAGTTGATGTGAATGCCTGCCAAGGTGACACAGATTCTAATGAAAAAAGTGGCATTCTCACTCTTATACATGTTTTCAATTCTCAACTGGACCACCGGGGATTATACTGTAAGACTGCATCCTGAGGCATGGAGCCCACAGTGTACTTCAGACAGTTGTCCTACTTTAGGTAAGGTGGAATAAATGGGTGAGGAGAAACTTCCATTTAGTGAAAACATGAAAACATTTACCATAAGCTACTTAAATTCAATATGTTTGTGTCTTGACTTTTCAGGCTGCTCATTCTGGGGATGTCCTTGGCATTCCCCGACATTTGTGTCGACGGGTAGGAATTCTGCTGGCATGGACTGATGGCCAGTAGCTTTGACTGATCAGCCTGATCATTTGTCACTTGTCAAGCTCACTACAGAATAGACACCTTATTGTTCCAGATTGTGGTTTCTCGGTCTTGGAGATGCCAACTGCAGACAATTCTGCCTTGTTAAGAGAGTTATTTAGCTATTTAGCTAGTTCATTGCATTCAATTCATTGCTGATTCTCTATTCTGGTATTAGATGTTGTTATTTTTGCATTTACTTTGCGCAATATGAAATATGAAGAGAAATATAATGTTTTTTGAAGTTATAAATTACATGTAAAGTGTATTGTGCATGTGGATTAACTTAAGTTTGAAATCAAAAACTCCTAAACTTACCATTGTTATTCTTTACACGTAAATCTTTTTAACACCATTGTAAGTTTATGTTGGCATCAGACAATAACATGAGTTACATACTGGAATAACTGATGAGATATTCAAAATGTGAACAACAAATTGGAATTTTAATGTGTGTGCAATGTAAATGTGAGCCGCAGATATTTGACACGGAGCACCTAGCAGGTCAGAGCAGATCCTCTGTTTACATTAACCACTGAAGTTTAGTCATTCTATTAGCACAAAGAGTCAATATTTGACAAATGAGCTGAAGGAATAGAGGCATGTTGGGCAGGGAGATGGTGAAGTTTTATTTACAGAGCAGAGAGCAGCACCTACTCTCTCCACCTCCTTCTATTAGAGGGGAACATTTTCACCAAGGTGATTCATCACAAGTGAGATTTCCACTACTTTCTTATCTTCTGTTTTTTGGGTCGAGGCCTCTGCCCTGCTCTGGCAGCCTCGATGCCCTGTCCCATGATGGATAGTGCAGAGGTGCTGTGATTGTGATCAACAGCAACACAATCTTTTTGAAACAAACCTCCTGCTTCTCCGGCGCCACAAATCCACAGTGGCGAGGCTTGAAGATGTGGCATTAGCTATGTTCTTTGATACTTGTGTGTAACACAACCTCTCGTTACTCACGCAGACGTTTTATTGCGAATGTAAATGAGAATGGCCCTGAGCTTAAGATTTATCAATGTCACATCTGTGAAGGCTTGGAGAGTTTTTTAAACTTTGACTGATAAAGCAAATAAGGCTGTCAGAGTGTAATTTGGCTACAAATGAAGCACTGTTCTGCCGAGGCGTGTAATGTCTGTTGTTGTCGTTTATTTTCACACCCATTTTTGTTCAGTACACTTATGTTCACCTGTTTGTTTTTCTATCACTTGAAATAGGTTAACGTGACCTTGACTCCAGCATGCTGAGCTGGGCAGCCAATAAGGAGGGGGTGTAAGGGCACGCAGAGCATGGGTGGCCTTAAAAGTGGGATAGCAGTTAAATTAACAACTTGGGGAGATTTGTTTATGAACGTCGGGGAGTTTCTTTCTTGGCTTTGGGAAGGAGCAGAGGCCGCAATTTGTCTGGTTAATGCTGCTAATCCTGCTCCTGGAGATCGTCCGGGGTCTGCTTGCTGTAATGCCTTCCAGGCTACATGCTGTCAGAGCGAGGAGAAAATTATTTTTATTAATCTGTTTTTAAAGGCTCACGAGGTTCTGCTGTTGAGGGTTATCAGAGTGAACGATGATCGGCCTGAGACAATAGGTTTAGGACGCGCATTAGAGCACCTAATGGTCCTCTCCATCTTCCACACATACACACACACACACATGCTCATCATCCAAACCAATACCTACTTGCACAGATAAAAATTCACATGCATGAAAGCACACATACACACAAACAATTTTTCACAGCACAGAGTGAAACATTTTCTGTCAGCAATTGATCACCAATGATAAAAAACCAGAGTGAAAAAAAAGACATTTGACTATTTTCATTTCATGCCTTTGTTTAGGAGAAAGCAGCCAGTTTCCATTACAGTCTTCTGTTTCTGTTTAAACTGAGCTAGGCAGCCATCCAAGACTTAACAGAACGGAGAAAAAAAAACAAGAAAGAAAAAAACAAAACCCTCGGCTGGCAGCACCATCCATTGTGTGGCCGTTTGTCTTTGTGAAAAGTAATCTCGGCATAGTTCCTTCTCTGTAATCCATATAATAAGCTCACTTTGGATCTAAATACCTGATGCTGCACAATAGTGGAGTTCTGTGTGGGATGGTTGTAATTGTCTGTGGGTCTGTTTTCCGTGGTTGCCCTCAGCATGTAGCTCAGCTTGTAGTCCGTCCAAATTTGCAACAAAATAATAGATTTTATGACTTTTGCGTTACGTTGTTTAATTTCCGGGTCTCTGTGCTTATTGAAACACACTGCTGTGAGGGCTCCGGATGGATTAGCAGTATTATGACTCGGGCAGCAGCTTGATGGACATGCTTACAAAGAGGATTGCCACTGAACACTAATGACTGCTTATTATCTCAATTCAAACTACTGTATCATCCCCTGGAGTGGTATACAGCAGCATCATCATATTTCTGTATGTTTTGGTTGTTTTACAACATACCTGGCACATTTGTGGAGTGAAATAATCAAAAGATGTTTCTGATTTGCCACACCCCCCTCCATCCGCCCCACCTCCCCATCTGTCTCCTCTCCTCTCCGATCCCCTTATGCTTTCACTTTTCCTCACAGGAAGTGATTTACTGTCAAACACATTCCAACAGCCAACCCCAACTACACACGATGATCTATCCCAACAGACCCTGTGCTTTTATTTTTCACATTTTCTCGCCTCCTTTCTTCTTCTGCCATGGTGGAACATCATGGCTTCAACCTGTGTTTTTTCAGGCTCATCTCTTCATCAGGGTGTCTGTGATCAGCTCTCAACAGTGAGCAGTTGCCTCTCTGTGGTTTTGAGGATTATTTGTTATTGCATTGTGTGTCTGTCCCTATGATTGTATGTAGGTGCTTTTGTTTGTTTGTTCTTTTTTGTTTGTTTGTTCTGACATAGATTGCACTGATTGGATGTAGAGAAAACCTGGCTAAATTACACATCTCACAAACACATCACTTTTCTGGTTCAAGTAGGTTTGTCATGTCAAAGAAATCACCTATTTAATTTTGGTGTAGAAATAATGCACTAGGCCACAATATGATGGCATTTTCAAATCTATTCTGATTGTTTCAAGTTGATAAAACTTTGAATAACTTCCCCATGCACATGTCCTCACTGTTACTTATTCTCTCTTTCTTGTCCTCTATCCTCTCCCCCTCTCTTTGTCCCAACATGTTTTCCTCCTCTTCTTCCTCCTCTTCCCTCCTGTTTCTGCATCCGAGTCGGAAACATCCTGTTCATGCCTCCATATTGACAAAGACACAGCTGGTCTGGGTCTGCATGTGGGCCGGCTGCTCCAGCTTTATTTATGCCTCTCTCCTGGTTAGGCAGCCGAGCTCTGGAGCAGATGGCTGCAGTATTCAATTGGACTCTGCCATTGTACCCCTCGTAATTGGTACTTGGAACCAAGTGCCTCATTAATTATGCAAAAGGGACTGTTTTAATGCATAGTGAGCCTGTCTTACAGAAGTGTAATACTAATCAAGAGAGTGTTTTGCTGCATTATGCATTAGAGAATTTGATTTATTTTAATTGTGGGCTTGTAACCTGATGGTTTCAGGTCTGAATCGCTGGACAAAGGTAGGAGGGGAAACATGAGTAACAGAGGTTTGTTCCTTGACAACCATCCTTGGGGTGCCCTTGAGAAAAGTATTTTAGTATAGTTTCTACATGAGAGGCTGTAAGTATGCAGGGCTGCTGTTTTTGAATTCCGATGCAGTATAGAAAAGTGGACTGGGATTCAAAGAAAACAGAAATTTGGGGTTCATGTTAATGTATGTATAGAAATGTGAAGTGCAGTCTACAACAGGTGTTAAAGCAGTACACCCCATAATCCTTCTGTAAATGTCCTATTGTTGCATAATGTTTTGCGGTAGTGTAGATTTTCGCAGCTTGTGTGTCATATTATGGAGTCCCACATTTGGAAAAGAGATGTATATCTGACAGCAGCCATTTTTGGTGATATAAGCTCACCTTTAAGTGCAGGCATAGGGAGCAAAGTGAAAACTGCTGTTTCAGTGGATTAATTGCACCTCAACATAATTGATGCTTATGATGAAATAAACAGTGGCTCCTGCACTTTCATTTTTCCAAGTTGAAATTAAAAAAAGTGGCATTGCTGATATGGAGTGATACACAAAAACACACTGTGGTTTGGACAACAAATTATTGTGTATGGAAGCAATTTTGCTGGGGTGAAAACCACCTCTGAAGTGATCTTAAGTTCAGAGCCAGCTAATCAGCTCAAGAGTGAAAACACCTCCAAACCCTCAACTGCTCCAGTGGAGCACTGAGAAGCTCTGAATGTGTGTTTTTGTGTGAGACTTTTGTTGGAAAACAGCAGGTAAGTTGACTTTACCTTCCCTGCATGAGTGAAGTACAAAATCAAACACACAGACAGTTCACAAAAGTCAAATCCTGCCTTCTATTTTCAACTTAAATCTATAGTCTTGCATCGTTACCCGCAGCCATTTTCCTATACTATACATCTGCTGGTTGTCACAACAGCCGACCGTCCAGTTTCTACATGTGTGTTTGATATGGCGGCCGATTTGGTTGGTATGTAAACGGTTGTCACTGGTGGTTTAAGGGGGTACCACCACAATTCAAACCGCTGCTGCTTGAGACAGAAACATTACACCCCGGCCTGCAAATTCACTCGACTGGAGCTACCAGGTCTGCACATTTGGCAGTGTAGGGTGGCTGTCTCCTGAGGTTCGGCTGGTATTTCAACTCTGTGTTAATCTGTGGTAATTAGAAAGATCCATCTGGGCTACAGCGAGCCAGTGGAGTGTACCATACACATGTTTACGCATGAAGTACTCTGCTCACTGAGGGCTGGATTTCGTCGTGGCTTTATAATCACATCAGGAGAACACAGTTGCACAGCATTTGGTGTGGGGTGGCATGTTACCTATACATTTATTTCGTGATAATAGTAAATGGCATTCAAGGTTATGTGTTCTTTATGTGACAGTACGCCTATGCATATACTGCATACTTAATTTACAGTTTGGTTGATTGCTGTGCCTTATAATAGTCATATTATTTCTATTAAATATTGTAATATGTTATGATTTGTGAATTCTCTGATAATCATATCTGAGGCAGTACAATGTCAGTCCCAAATACAATTAAAGTAAAATGCAGTGATTTGATTAGCTGATGAAATTCAAATCCTTTCAGATGTCTGAATGCTCTTACAGTCTCCTTCATCTTATAGCAGTCAGGTCAACTTCTATTAATGAATAAAATGTCAACATAACTGCATAATCCATCATATCATATTAACACATCGATGTAATGTTTTACTGTAATATTACACTGTATTGATGCAAACTAGAACTTGTGTGAATGTGTATGTGTCTGTCCAGTGCAGTGTAAGTGTATCCTTGTTGTCCATGGATGAGTGGGTGAGCTTGTATACTTCTATTGTACATCAGTGTATGTTTGGGTGACCAGATCCAAACAAACCAAATGTGGGACAAAGAGTATGTTTGTGTGGGACAATGTGTTGAGAGATAGTCTAAAATTTTGATTCAATATCTAAACTATAAAAAAAGCCATATCTATTCTTCCCCCAGACTTACAACATATATTTTTGCCCCCTGGTTGATTCACTAGAACACAATAGAATAATGCAGATACTGCATTGTCAATTTAAGCCATATTCTGTCCCTTGTGAAAAAGCAAAAACCTCTGAGAATAGCCTTCTGCCAGCTTTACCCAAGTAGTTTCCTGGTCTTTGTCGTAGCTGACTTTCCTTTTTCTTTGTGGTACTTTCCATCATATTCTACCTAAATATGCATAGTTTGTGACTTTGTGGTGACATGCAGTTTTCCCCATTGGGCGTAGCGTAGCAAAGACAGTGACAGGTTAACCTGCACTTGACCTCCACGTGTGCACATTGACATCAAACCCAGCCCCATAATGACAGTTTTCGTTGCTTTTTTCACAGCCATTGAATAAAAGCCAGAAGTGTCTATCCTTCAGCAGTTTGACTTTTATAAACTAGAGCCAATCAAAATACAGGAAATTCTCTCAATATGTAGGGCGCTGGACAAGGGATAAACATTCTGTGTTCCACATAAAGAGGGACACCTGGTCACCATAGTGTATGTACATGTACATGAGCAGAGGATGGTGGTGTAGGGTGGGATTCGTTGGAGCGTGACCTTGTTAAGGTATGTGCCAGCACTCACCTAATGTGTTTAATGTAACGTATGAGGCCCAATTAGATCATAGCAGGTGCCAATTTGAGAGGCTGTGTTTAGTACACCAAGCTCTGCCTCAAGAGAAAATATAGTTCACTTTAAAGACTGTGTGTGCTTCTATCACTTAAAGGTTCCATGTGAAGTTTATGACCTCTGATAGCGCTAGTAAGCTGTTTTATTATGAGTTGGTCCCTGTTTTGTTTATTTCGTGCATGAAGGGTACAGTCCAACCAGTGATCCAACCTATTACACTTATCAACAGGTGGCAGTAACACACCAAGATGTGCTGCAATGTGCCAACAAAGGCAGGGAAGAAGAAGACTGCAAACTACTAAACAACATTGGATTTAAAATACTTAAAACATTTGACTTCATGGATAAAAAATAGGTTCACAGTTTTTTCAATTCTGTCTTAAAGGAATATTAAGGGGCCCATATGAATGTTGAAACAGTATTCACTTCTGTTCATACTGGTCATTTAAAGATTGGTTTCAGCAGTATTTAGTACAAAATTCCTGCTTTGTAAAAACCTTTTAATTCAGTATAATAATAGTTTACAGAATGCAGACTGGCAATTGAACATTGCTATTGTATTACTGTGAAATATCCTCTGTGAATTGAAACCAAATTCACCAAGACGAATGCACCGTTCAGACGTTGTCGTGGCAACAACATGACTGACAAGTTGTTTGTTCCAGCACCACAAATAAGCATTATTTTCTAGCTCACAGTGTAGTTACTGTGTGGTTCCGTCTAATGCTCAAGATTATTTTAGGTGCAACAATAGCGTGTACGTAATTTCTCTACGTCACTCTGACCTGATATTAGACTGCATGTCAATTGCTTCTGGTCCAATGCCAATTTTGAGCTGAATTTCCATCAACAAAAAAAATGTGTTGGACTGATTGTGCTCAGAATATCTTTAACAATAAAAACATTTTCTGCCTCATTTACACTTTATATTTGTAAAAGTGTAAATTATTATTTCTAATTTGCAGTTCCCTCTCAGCTTCTTCAATGCACCATAATTTGCATGAAAATACAAAGGTGGAAACCCCAGCTTCTGCCTGCAGCTCTGTCTTCACTTTCTCTGTCTGTGATTGCAGGCAGTGACTCATCCCTGTGTCTGCGATGATCTCCAGTCACAGGACACATACAGGGATGATTATAGCTGTGGATCAGGTATGATCATGTCTTCATTGTGCAGAACTAACTTACCGAGTCTCTCTGACAAAGACAGAAAATGGGACGTTAGTCTCACGTCTTTGAATAAAACTGTCTCTCTTCTTTCCCCTCCCACCCAGTCGGCTGACAAACATGTCCATTTCACCTGGTCCCAGTATGTGTAATAGCAAGGTTTTCTCATTCTTAGTCAGATGAAACACAAAAATCTCTAATGATGATTACAGTAATTGCCGCTCAATTTGTCTGCCTCCACCTCCCCTATCACCTCGAAAGCAGCCCTCCTCCCCCCAGTCTCAATAATCTGCCATCAGCAGACCTTCCTGGGTTTCTCATGCAATTACGCAGAGCAGTGTGTTATTGGTTTCCATGGTGAATTTCTAAGATAAACATCAAAGTATGTGATAGGAGAATGGCTTATTGATTTAAGTGATCTCGGGGGTTGCTCTCATAATCTGTCCACATTTGACCTTTGACCCGTCTTTATGTTCTTTGACAACACAGCAGACTGTGGTTATGATTGTGGCTGAACTGAGGAGACTGTGGGTCTTCCTCCATCGCGTACAGATTGTCCCGTCATACTTCCACCCCCTCAATTCACAGTCTCTCACACTACCTCAGTCCCCTCCGACATGAAACACAGTCCCAGTGCGCACTGAAGATGATGACATATGAATTTTCCTGCACATGAGGACGAGATTTTGGCAGATGCTTGAAAATTCAGAGCTCAGGTTGAAAGATTTATAGTTGCATGTTCACAGCTCCTACTTTATTTGACTGATCCAGCATTGCAAGAACAGGCATGCCTCGTTAAAATGGTTTGATCAATTGCTGTAAGAAAGTAGGTACAGCTTTATTTATAGAACTTTTCAAAACAAAAGTTACAAAGTGCTGCACAATTTAAACCTGTTTATTATTACTTGGGTCTTATTTTTGTAGCTTTAGCCATCATTGCTATTGGTTATCCACTCACCAAAATAATTTTGTAAGATCTGGTGACATCACTACAACAAAGTCTGATAGAGCAAGAAACAGAAGCAGTCAAATTGTCAGAGTAGTTGTAAATAAGCCAACAGTTTATCCAGATTAATGAAACCAGTGTATTTGGAGGTAAAACCCAAATGATTGCACAGGAAAACGTTGTGTTGCTTCAAGTTTGATGGATCAAATTAACTCAGGAAGTTGAACTGGATGACCTGAAAGTAGGAGTTAAAGTATTCAGAATTGAGGCTCAGTGCCTCCCTTCATGCCAAACCAACCCAGGTTCGTGTTCGGTTGTACTCCTGAGAGACTTTATGTTACTATGGACACAGTAACTAGCATTTATTTTTTTAAATGAAAGAGTAAAATGTGTCAGCCAAGATCACTGAACTGAAAAAGCCTCTTGAAGTCTTCCATAGTTGAAGAGTTAAGAGCTCTGACAAAGTGCACGAACTCTGAATGTTTCCGTGTTTTCCAACAACTCATGTGCGTCCTGTAATCTACAGAATATAACCACAACCCTCACAGAGGCCACTCTGCACTTGTTCGTCAGTAAAATCCCCTTCTGTTTTTCGCACACAGAGAGGCTGCAGTCCAGATTTCTCGGACAAACCGATCTCTTCATGCTGTATCCCTCCCTCTCTCTCACGCTGTCATGGTGCCTTTTCATCACTTTGTGTTTGTGATCAGAGTGGCGCTCACCACCACTCTGTGGCGGGCTGATGTGGTTTCAGCCCCCAGACATCCTCTCAGGGAGCGAGGGCCCTGTCTTGTCATGTGATTTCCAGGCCTGTCTGGAGGCAGCGTGGGCGTTGGCAGGAGGAAAGGAAGAAAAGGGTGCAACTGGGTTAACTCATGCAACCCGTGGGTCGGCTGTGGTTTAGGCTTTGTGAGGAAAGGTTGTTAAATTGGCTGCTTCAACCGACATTTTTCACACTTGTCTGCCAAACACCACCAACTCATGCCTGACCCCAACTCCCACGGCTGCTCCGTGTCTCTATACCTTTAACTCTGATGGTGAAACACGACCTTTAGTGTAATTATCCTGACTGCATCTCCCTCATTAGACTCCTGCGGTGGAGCTCATAAACAGCTGCAGTATGTGGCCCTCAGTGAGCCACGCAGTATATACACCCTGGACTCCTCACCCACGCATAACCTAGATACACATCACATAGCTATTAGCCAAATTTACTACCATCCAGCTCAGGTTTCCAAAAAAACTGCAATGCTACGAAATTTCATTGTTACACCTAACAATCCTGGTAGTATGACAGTAAGCCTTTTATTTCTTTCACATCCACTGCCAACATTACCACCTTCTGGGCCTCAACTCAGTGAAATCTACAGTGCGTTACACTAATGTAGCCTAGAAATCTGTGTTTGTGCATACACACTCGATTGCAGTGATACAACTGCCAGAAGACAATTGAGAGGCACCACAAAACACTTGTGTTTGGGTTCATGTTGTGACGTTGATGTATGGTTTGTTTGCTTGTGCTGGGTCACCTGCAGGCTTAGTTGCTGAGTCTTATTGAACTTTCAAAGCCCCCTCAGTTCGCTACATGCCTCATTTTCATAATCACTAGAAGTTTTGATTGTGGAGAGTAAGTGCAAGAGACTGAATCCATTAATAAAAAGTCAATGAGCATGGTCAATAAGGCAATTTAGCCAAATACATGAATCAACAATAGTGTATTAAAGCTCTTGCCAGTAAGTGGGTCCAGGGGGATGGCGTTCTGGTGTGCGCTGTGAAAAATCTAATGCAATTATGATCAGAATAATGCCTGGTATTGACCGGTGTGAGAGGCCATGAGGTGCAGGGGTGGGGCTGCTCTGGGGATGACCCCTTCCCACTTCATGATTGATTGGGTGTGTCGGAGCAATTCCAGCCCAAATGACTCAGGGCGGTCCTGTGTGTCGAGCTGTGTCCAGGCTGGGCTCACGTTATTAACTTACCCAGGAAGAGGGCACTGTAAATAGCCTGCAGTGGAGCCTCGCTGGGGGACACTGCAGAAATAAAGAGGGGAAAAGCAGCCCCGCTAAACTCAATTTGTAATTCAATCCAGGGTGCTGCGATCGATCGAGATCTGCTCCTGCCATAGCAGCCAACCTGCAGCTGGGCAATGGATTAAAGAGCGTACTAACTCATCATCCTCACTCCACTGCTGCGCTCTGTTTCCCAGATAGTTGTGAAATTGTCCCAGTGAGCTACTGTACATTATCTCTTTCTCTGTCTTTCTACTCCTTCCCAAACACATATACATTCATCCTGCAGGCTTGAAAACCTGAAAATAAATGAATGCATTTACAGTAGCCTTCCCTGATTCTCCAAAGCTCTTCATTAGTTAGACTTTGATCATAAGATAGCATCCGCAAGACTAGAACTCCAGCTAACAGGAGGTTGCAAAGTTTGATGTGAAACTATACAAGTACATAATGTGGTACAATGTCATGGTAAAAAAATATATTCTTATTATAAAGGATCATTTCACCCACACTACAAATAAATAAATTGCCCACTTACTTTCTTAGTGGTATGTAGCCACACATATTGTTCCCACAGTTTTTAAGATATCCATCTCTGAAATTGCAGTGGGAGGTAAATAGAATGGCATATGTGGTGCTCAGAGTTATCTGAGTCTCTATTAATGGCCACTGATAATGAGATCTATGGTTTAGATATTGTTTATGGTAAGAGTGTAATCAAAATTCCATTCACTTCCATTGTATTGTGAGGGTGGCAGAAGTATCAGATAACTTAAAACTTTGCACATGAAACCAAAAGTGTTTCAATGGATAAATGCCACTAAAAGTAAATAAAAGTGTTGTTTTCTATTATCAACTTAATAACTTTTATTGTTGGTGCAGGAAGTATCTTAGTAATCCTTTTTAAAGTAAAAATGATGGTTGGGCTCTCTGTGACCCCCAGGCCATTGTTTCTTTATAGCCATCAGGACTGAGGTTAGACATGGTCCTTTTGTCAGCTGTATAATACGATGTCATGGCAGTGAGGCACTCCCCATTCACCTCCACTGCGTTTGATCTGAGTTCTGTCTTTGAGAGACGATACCTGTGTTAACTACCAGCTGTCAGCTGGGACCGGTAGCTCCCTTCCACACCAGGGAGCAGATTTACATTAGTTATGGATAAAGTGTTGTAGCTCCACTCCTATCTACACCTTCTGCTGCTCCACATATGAATGTGATTCCAGAAAAGTTGAGTGCATTGTCGCAAATGAGCGTGGGAGGTGGGTTTGATGGATGCCTCTGTCTTGTCAGACGGGTGGTACCGACAACTCCCTGTAAAATAAACTTTATGTCTCTCAGCTCTTGTACTGACAGCATTCGAACATTATTTGTGAGAAAAGAAAGCTTTGTGTAAGCATGGTAAGATAAACTATACATCAGCCTGATTAGACTCTGCAAACACACTTTGGTTGAACTGTTTTCCATATGGAGCAATGAATGGCTTTTATATTTATACGTTCTGCCACGGTTGTATGGGTGAGAGGCGAAAGGGAAAAGGCACGGCAGCGTTTCTGTGAAGTGATACGCCAAATTCCCCTTCAGAATTTTTATTAGTTGCGTAGTTTTGCTTGCAAAATCCTATATAATGCTTGGAGTACATTGTGGTTACCTTTAGTTTTATTGTGGCTCCCTTTAATCAGCTACTTAGATTTTTTTATTTTATTCTCATAAATTCAGCATCCCTCGTAAGGGTTAACATTTCATTGGTTGATTCTATTTAATGGTGATACATTATTGGCTGACCTAATGAAAGCTGTCATGCTTTCACTGACCCCACGCAAACCCCTTCATCTTGTTTCCCTTGGTAGATAAGGAGAATAGAATCAATTGTTGCTGTCAGATGTCAGTGAAAGACAATCCTACCATTTCGAACATACAGTAATGGACTTCTTTCCCTCCCCCATGATCTCTCTTTTCTGTGCGTCTCCCTGCATGTAGTCCATGTATTTTGTTCAGCAACAGCGTATGACTCTCAGGTTTTTATCGGTTCCATGTGTTTCATGCCCGGTCGGGGACTAGGAGGGAATGAATTGATCCCTAAAGAAACAGCCTGCTTCAATTCTCTGCATCGGTTTAGACAATCAGCACCCCTGCTGCTCCCACTCACTCTCATCATAGTCACTAGAGTTTCAGTAATATCTTCAGGAATGCTTGCAAGCACACACACACACACACACACACACACACACACACACACACACACACACACACACACACAAACACTATCTATCCCTTCATCTCTCAGCTCTCAGTCTCTAACATACAAACTTTAACTCATGCATCAACCACTGGACTAACGGGAAACAGTCCCAGTACGTGAATGATTGGCTGGTCTCAATCACACTCCCACACAAGCAGGATGATTTGGAATCTATTATTGTTATTTATTAGGTTTCAGTCATTTCAACAATGTGTGTCAAATGAGGTGCTAATATTGACTCTCAGTCCCCAAATCTCCACACTATACAGTATACAACACTGTAGGTCTTTCACTGTGGTCCTGACAGTATTTATGGAAAAGGGCCAAACAGCCAATGAATCCATGCACAACTGTGATGATGTAGTGCTGACCTTTGCCCTGGATGTATATCTCATTTTTATGATTATTGTGAGCATCAGGAATTACCCAGCTGCGTACAGTGTTGGGGGAGGTGGTCATTTTAGAGATTGGGTTGAGTCTTTGGAGGTAATTTATTGTGACTCTGTGATTCCGTCTGAAATTGAAAAACGGGCTCATTTCATCAGGGGTTTCAACTAGGCATACACCCTGGTTTCTACCACACATTTTTCTTGCACCACCTTTTTATCCCCAGACAACTTTTTTTCTTTTGTGGCATGATTTATGCACTGGCTAATCCGTCACAATCACAAGCTGGGAAAGATGTTTTCAGCACCATCGCACGCTGTCAAGGGCAGGGGTTGTGATTTAGGGCATGTGGATCTGTTGCTGCTGTGAAGGGAGGAAGAGGTTCGAATTGAGCCCAGTCCGCTCTGACATGGGTCAGTGGAGAATGAGAAGGCCCTGGAGGAAGTGGTAAGATTTTCTTGTTTTTCAAGGTTTATTTTTCTATGTGTTGGGGGATGGAGGGGTGCTGGTTTGCAGGTTTCAATTGAACATGATGGATCAAACATGTTGGAAAATAAACACACAGTCACAGAGACGCACACTTTGTCATTCTCTTTATTGCACATAGAGTAATTCACTCCATCAGTTGTGTGTAAGAACACACACACATATACGAACACACACTCAATTACCACCGCTGTTCACCATGCAGTAACACTCCAGCTCCCCAGACACTGACTATACTCTAAACAAACAGCCAGATGAAAGCTCAGGTTCATATCAGAGTTAGCTTTACACTAATGAGCTGACCAAAGGTAATGGATTGCTCATTACTGCAACTTAGGAGAGTCTTGCCTGGATTCTTTAAAGGGAGAAATCTAACTTTATCCTTGTCTGGCTGTCAACGTCAGTAAGACTTTCCACTGTTTTTAAGATGGCTGTCTGTAGTATAGGGTGAAAATGAGGGAATTTCAGGGCTGTTAAGACTAATGGATGTTTATGAATGAAATAATTGGAGAAAAAATCATGAAAGGGATGTTCATGACTCAAAGTAATTCTGTGGTTTTGAATCATACAATGTGAGAGGACGATTGATGAGATGAGACATCAGATGCCACTAAAATAATAAATGAAATATTTGAAGATGGGACGTAGGATTTGAGATGAAACAGATAGATGAGATACGATAAATAATGCACGAGAAATAAGATATGAGGCACAAGAGACAAGAATTAAGATGAGACATTAGACACAGCACATAAGAAATGAGAGATGACATGAAATAAGAGAGACGTAGGAGATAAGACAAGTGATATGTTGGATGACATATACAGTATGAGACGTGAAAGATAAGATATGAGATGAGACAAGAGAGATAAGATATGAAACATAAGAGATGAGATTAGACATGAGATGTGTTGGATGGCATATGATGAGAGAGATGAAATAGAAAATGTGAGATGAGAAAATTAGACATGAGATTAGACAGATGTGAGATATGAGACATACAAAAGGGGACATGAGCTATGTGAGATGTGACATGAGAATTGAGATATGACATACTAAGAATGATAAATTGGACATAAGATTAGACAAAATTTTGATGATGTAAGATAAAAGAGATACAGTGGAATGAAAGATAAGACATAAGACACAGTAAGATATGATATATTAGATGAGAAATTACATGGGTCAGGTTTGACCGTAGAAATTAGATACGAGTGATAAGAGATGAGACTTCTGCTGGATGGTGGTCAAAAATAGGCATGTCAGCTGTAAAAGAGTTTTGCAATCAGCATATAGATATTATAAGTTACATAACAGTTATTTAATATGTGAAGGGGAACTTGATAATTATGACAACACATTGAATCAACAGTGAGAGGCAGCTGCAGTCACAAGTCAAATTTCACCAACAGGGACAGGATGTAGGAGTTTACTATCCTTAATGGTGTAATGTTATCCAATAGGGCAGTCTTGCAATAAAATGTATTCTTTCCCCTTGATGTACTTTCTGTCAAAGTGGGTGGACAAAACATTAAAACTATCTTTCAATATTTCTCTGGATTGTATTAGACTGTACAGCTGTACCTAATAAACTGATGAATCATTGTATATATGAGGTTTAAAGAAACTTCTGATTGGCATGCAACCTAATATGAACCACCCTGGTTGCAGTTTGTGGTGGTGATTTAGCTTCTTCAAAGTCCTTTATCCTTTATATTTCCGTCATTTTGTTTACCTCTTGTAAAATGGTCTTGATGACTGGTGGATATGAACATAATCACTTGTGAATTCCACTGTTGTCATTGATAGAAATTGCCAACAACAACATGGATATTATTAGAATCACTGGAATTACCCTAACTTCTGTTTATGGCAGATCCTCAGTGTGTCAGAGAGAGGACAGCTCTGTCATTCAGTCAACACCAGCAAAATGAGAAATTCCTCATCGCGACCCCACAGCCTCCACAGCCCGCGATCTAACACCTGTTCAGTAATGACGGATACAATGAAGATGAAGGTCACAGAGTAAACCACAACATGGTAACACTCTTTGATGTGTGTGTGTGAGCCGAGTGGACATGTGGCGGAGTGTGGAGAGTCGTGAATATAACAGACAACTTGGCTGATGCTGGTCTGTTTTGAATAGTTGTCAGGTGTTAGACATTACAGTCCCCAAGCCCTCCCCTCATGTTTCACATCTCACATGGTTTATAACACTTTCTGACACATATTCTGCTCATTCTCTTGAGCATGGAAGACAAGCCTCTGCCCACTACCCTTCCTTTCTCCTCCAAAGCGAGGCCGTCACGGCTGACACCTGCCCAGGAAGCGCTTAAAACAATTAGAACTCCCTGGAAAGCTCAAAAACGTTGCCTGCCAAGAAGAGAAAAAGATATAAAGCATAGTTCCCCTTCTTAGATTAAAAACCTAAATTAAATCAAGTGTGCCATCCGTGCATGCTGGGGAGTGTCCCTAATGGCAGGCTGCTCACTCTTTTATTTTATTAATTCCCTTTCCTTACTCAGCCATCTCCTACTGTAACAGCCTCTCTGACTCATCTGCTGCAGGAGAGGAGGAACTGGAGGAAAAGCACCCAAGAGTGGAGGAGTGGGGGTGGGCACAGTGCCCGCCCGAGGCGGAGTGAGTCACGACGCACCGCAGGACCCATTCATCACAGTGTGGCGCTGGCACTGCGTGCACCTTGGCACTGTCCATCACAACCAACCTGGGCAGCCGTGAAAATTAGGCTGCTTTATCTCTGGGCTCTTATGTTATTCTTGCCTCTCAGCTCCCCCGCCTGTGGTCCTGTGGTTGAGGATGAAAGGACAATAGCACAAGACCCTGATCATCTGTTTGATGTCAGGACATTCGTAGTTGTTGTACACTCTCTGTACCTAGAAAGGATCTATTTTTACACCCTAGATTAGACTTCAGTCTAATACATTTACTATTTGTATCCAAGTCATTTCTAATATCAGGACCCTACTGTGGACAATACAAAAATACAAGATTGGTTAATGAGCTCCCTGCTATTTAGAGGACAGACACTCCCTGGCGACGGTTGACCTGCTTTTGACCAGCTCCATCTCAGCTGACAATAACAAGAAAGGTGTTTGTATGTTGTTGCACATACTAATGTCCATAATTACACAATTTTGTAAAATTATTCAAAAACAGAAAACAAAAGTTCTATCATACAAAGAGGGTGACAGGAAGAATGTGATGCCTCAGGATTCAGCTGTGAGAATGACGCCTTTTGTTTGAGAGTGATGTGCTTTACAGTGCAGAGACGGTTAGAAGTTGGGGTTTTCAGATGAAAAAAAAAAGCTTAAATTTGTAAGAGGATTGAATGCTTTAGATGTGTGGCATCAAAAATATGAACGTTTTGAAAACAGTTTCAGTTTTTTTGTTGTCATGTGCCTTTTTAATCTTCTCCAGTTGGATTATTACAACAGCATGTGTTACACCAATTATAAATGCATGAAGCAAAAACAGACTACAAATGAGAATAGATCAAGAACGCTGTAACAGTGTTTAAACCTAAAGTGTGTCATTTATAACACAAACACAAATTTGATATGACATACAGTCAGTATGAATGAAGGCATTAAAATTGATAAAATACAGCAAATACAGCATGGTACTGCTGTAAGGCAGAATAAAAAAAGCCTAATATACAGAAAAACTGCAATATAAATATAAATCATATCCAAATGTTTTTTAATGTAAAAATAACATACTGTATTTTTTTAAGTTCAGTCTATGTCCATAGCTCACTGCTTCTGAATAGCTTCCATTACTTACCCACAAAGGATCCTGGTCATCTTTAAAGAGGCTTGTGAAACAGTTGCAGCTGTTCTACATCTCATCTCCTAACATCTTAAACCCACACAGATGCTGAAGAACAGATAATGTTTAGGGATGAGACACTAAAGGCTTGTTGTATATTTACTGTGCATCTCAGTACTACGGGTGAGTCTCTGTGTGCTACTCATTAGTTAGTGAAACCACATCTGTGTTTCCATCTAAACAATGTCCTTGTAGGGGATTAAGAACAATTCTAAGATGGCACTGATCTTTTCCCACGAGGAATTGGTGGAAAATGGATGGAAACTGTTTTTTCTCTTTCTTAGGAGCTGGACTGTGGGATACTATCCCGACAGTCCACGGAGCAGATGGAAAGTGAAAGCCGTTAAATCCTCAATTCAAAATTGAAGTCACTGCCTGGTGGGAATAAAAATGGCAGAAACATGTTGATTTAATCTCAACTTTCTTACCTCTTCACCTGGCAATGACTGTTTTGTTTATTCAAATCACATGTTGAGCATATGATGTTACATCTACGTATTGACTTTCTGTTGTCTTTGATCAAGCTGTCACGCACAATTTACTCAATTTATGTCAGATATGAATAATGCATCACTGCCCAATCATCACTATTTGTTTGAGTCAGCAATGCTAATTTAAACAGGATTGGATTTGTTTAAAAAAAAATTTTTGCTTACGTAATTGAAGTGTCACATGTCCATACATAGCCCTGGGATGCTTATTGTTTGCTAGTGTTCTCATCTTATTTTTTAATGACCGTTTCGTGGCCGGCTCCGAAATGTGTGGACCATATGCTTCAACCAACTTTCCGTTTTAACAGTGAAGTTTTGCACCATTCCACTCGTGTCACACATCGGGTCACACATTCCCCTCTGAGGCAAGAAACCCTAGGGCGGTTTCATCCCTCTGCGGATAAAATCATGGACGCACATCACACGTCTTTAGGAGCTTCCACGGCGCATCACGGCCCTCATAAAGATTTCATTTACGGCTGTTGAATCACCCCTCTGTCCGTCTTGTTTTCTCCATCATCCCTCCTCTCCGCCACTGCCCACACCCTCATTGTAGATGACAGGGCTGCCTACCGAAGGCCACTGTGTTACTCACCACTCTCAATTTCACTCAAGACTGGTCGGACTGTATCTCTTCAACCCCCTCCCCCTTCCTCTGCACTCAACCCGCCCCCCCCCCCCCATTATCTATCTCCTCTATGCTGGTGTCTGATCCGCCTTCCTCACTTTAATCTTATAAAAGTGGATTTCTGATATAGAGAGTGAGAGGGCTTTTAAGTGGATGGTATTGAGGTTGGTATAGAGTGTGTATGATGGGTGAGAGCCAGGGGGGCAGCGTGATGTGATGGGTCCAGGGGCAGGTGATTCCTGTAATGGCTTTTGCCCCTCCACCTCCTTTAACCCACCCAACCCTCCTTCCCTATCAGTCCCTAATGAGCCTATATAGACACCCAGTAGTGGGTTTATGATGTTGTGGTGAAAATGAGAGCTGGACGCAGAGAGAACAGAAAAGAGAGTGCGGGTCCATCTGAGCGGCGCAGCACAGCCGGTCACTTACTGGTATTGATCCGCGTCCCAATCCATCTCAATTTCCTTCATATGTAGTCACATCCAATTATGTTTTGCTTCATCTTGAAAGCTGCTTGTTTCAGCTGAGGCATCTGAAAACTGCAACAGTGTGATGAGCTCACATATATACAGCACACACTGATACAACACACCATGCTTGGGGACTTAAGGATGCACACAGTGAAGAAGTGTACACGTTTTATGTGTACAATCCACTTTTCTCTGTCCAAATGCCTAAAATCCCTCGGGTGAGTGTGCTTCTCTCTTTGTTATAACATCTCCATTTGAGGAGAAGATGAATGCATTCTCTTCTTCATTTCCTCCCCCTCCTCCTCTCTTATTTCCCCAACCAGCTGAAAGCTGCTGTCTGGGTGGTAAAACTTGACTGTGGTGATGCACGAACCCAGGAGACACTGTCAGAAGGCTGGTGTGTACTTTCCATGTGTGTTTTTTGCGTGTGATGAATCGCATATACATACAAAACGGTAGTCCTGGAGATCCATCCTGTTTCTTATTATACTCAAGGATACACAGAGAAGGAGCCTCTTTGTCTTAATGACAGCAGTTATTTCAACCAAGACAGAATCCCTTGAAAGTAAGATGTCTAAAGATATAAAGTGCACTGTACAGACTAACAATCAGCCTCCTGTGAATCATATTGTGCCTATTGTACTCAGGGAAAAGCTTTTACTTTAAACCAATGAGATTTTTTACTTCTATTGTTGTGAATTCAGTGTTTTGAACACATGGCCCAGCTTTTCTTTTTACCGTTTCTTGTGTATATTTCATTGATATATGTTCTTATTTATCCAATGATGACTGGTTTATGAACATGTTAATGATGAAATCACTATGGATTATCTTTTATTTCAGTTTTTTCTTTTTATCCCCTTTCACCTGACCCAATTGGTTAACTTTCCAAAGAGGCCCTCCGTGCAAATGAGTTAAGTTTACAGTGGCTTAAGAATGTAATCATACCTGATGGCAGTTCACAGATGTTCCAAATCCAATCTGAATCAGTTTGAGAGAACCTTCACGGAAGAATGTGAGAAACTACCAAAGCTTCTGGTGACTTATCCAAGAAAACTTGAATTTGTTATTTCATCCAAAGGTGCCTCTACAAAGTACCTAATGAAGTGTCTAACTAAACCTTAACAAACAAAGATTTTTTTAATATCATGGCTGAATATTTAGCTGGTTTGGATGAGGCCTTGGAATTCAGTGGCCACCTTTATTTATTTGAGCCCGACTATAAGGATACAAATTGAAGAGCGGACGTGTTTGAAAGACGCAACAAGTTTCAAAGCTACAAAAAAGAGTTGTCTCTTGGTCCAACAATGCATGCTGGGAAGTCTGTTAATATGTTAATTATGTATGATTTTAGTGAACTCGCAGCAGTAAATGAACTTATATATTAAGGTTAAATCAACGACAAAAGATTAGTAACAGGGGGGATGACATGCAGCAAAGGGCCACAGACGGGTATCAAACCCAGCAGTAAGGACGCTGTACGAGGTGGGGACCCAAAAATGATGTTTTTTAGTGACACTTTTATTTGCAGATTTGCACAGGTTAAATTTAGTCTGGAATCTACCTTTTTATTATTGTTAAATAAATGTATTCATCTAAACCATTTCACACATTCAGTGCAGGTATGAGTTTCTGTGTCTAATTTGAATCCTAAACGCTTTAGGAAATGTAGCCTCATAATTCACATGAACATTATAATTCAAAAATACAAATGAGCCCATTCTCAATAATGACATTATTGTGTTAGGAAGAGACTAAACATATAACTTCAATAATATTTCACATTTTAGCTTCATCAATTTTGCATTAGGATTGTGAATATCTTGAGTAAGATATGAAAGTTTATTCTTCTCTGTAAAAAAGATTTTTACTGCATTGTATGACTGGAAAAACTTGGTTGAGAGCTTTTGTACTTCAGTTAAAGAAAGCCTGTGGGATGAATAATCTGGGACTGATATATGTGACACAGTTTAGAGGACCTTAGTTACTATGACCCCAGTGAAAAACTGACCTCTACCATGTGACATTCTATAAACATTCAGTGAAGTGCTGTAAAGTGTGTTCTCAGAACGAGTTAACTGATAGAGTGGTGTTCTTTGGGAAATGACATTCTCAGGTAAGTTTCCATAGTGACTGCAGGTTGAGGCTGTCTCTTAACTGGGAGTTATGGGACAGGAGATGGTGATGGTGGTGGGGGAGCAGGGGGTGTTAATGGACTGAACATGTACATGGAACCGTCCCAAAAACTTAAAATAAAACCAAAAGTCTATATGAGAAAACCAGACGAGTCAAGGCCTTCATGCAAAAAATAACACTTGTTCAGATCATATTCAGATGCATGTTTTTAATGTTGGAACAAAAATATTAAATCATAGCCAGTGTGAAGACATCTGTAAAGTGTAAAGGTTACCTAATGGTGCAGAAAAACAAACCTTAAGCTGAATGAAAAGGGTGCAAATCCCATCAGCAACAATCCACTCATGATGACGACTGAATCTCAACAATGTAGCTGTGTATAAAGCTAAAGTCCTGTGAATCTATCACAATTAAAAATACCCTGTGGAGTTTTCCACAAAAGTTTCTCCTTTTCAGTGTTACTCAACAAAATGCATTGTGTGTAACTAAAGTAAATGTGTTAAGTTGTTCTTGCAGAATTACTGCCACTTGTAAATGAGGGGAATGGTATAAATCCATTGGCACTGGATAAACAAAGCAGGGGCTAACTTATTGAAAAAACTGCTCCACAGTGCTACTAGTGATCAAAACTCCACGGGGTACCTTTAAACATGTTGCAGAACTCTTCTCCAGTATACAGTGGTTAAATCCCCTTCCCTTCATCAGGGGGGTGTAAGCAGTTGTGTCTGGTTCTTTAATACAATGTGACGTGTCTACAGTGTAAGGCAAATACAGATTACCATAAATATAAAACACATTTTTATTTTTTTATTTTTTTGACAAAACATATAAATACTAATTTTTCACTTGGTAAATAAGGTTGGAATAACAAATGTCATACTTCTTCACCTTCATTTTTGAAAACACTGTTGAAATTGTATGGCGGTCAAACTTGCTTACATGTACTCGGTTTACCTTAACACAAGTGTGTGGAATGAAACTTCTTATGCTTTGTGTTTATCCCTCCCAATAGAGCTTTCTTTTTTTATAATTTAGTAGCCCACATTAACTGAGCAAAAATTACTCTAAATCATCCACTTGAGAGCCTGTAAGTGAATTTTTATGCCACATGGATAAAAGCATACACCCCCCCGACCCATGGAGCTCCAATGAGCGTAGATTGCACTAGAAAGGCTCCTGTTACCATCTCTTCATCAACGTTTATGGATGGCTAAAACTAATCTCTAAGTGAATCTTCAGTCAACACTGATATATCCATCCATTAAATCAAATTGACTGAAACTCAGCCAGCTCCACCGCTGCTGTTCTCTAGCCCCTGACCTTTGACCTCCCTGTGAAGCGAGCAAGAGAAAAGCAAGTCTCCCCAGCAGAGATCAATAATGTCCCTGTTAATCCCAGAAAAGATTTTTCATGCATGTCAACTATCAAAGATATGACCAGGAAAGATCCTCAGAAATATGGATATGTGGACATTTTACAGTACCCATGATCATTTTCTGGATACACATTTTGGTTTGTAATTGTTGGCTCTACTGTTTAATTAAGCTACATTTAGGTAGAAAACATTCCACAAGTCAACAAAGTGAATCTCCAGTTTATTGTCCGAGGACTTTTTCCAGGCTGTAAATCATGACAGTGTGGAGCTCTGGGAGAGATTTGTCCACATTTACAAACATTGATTAAATTGTCCCAGGCCAATTGTGTTTCTTTCAACTTTCTTCTATTCCCATTTAAGAGAGATGAGATAACTGTGATACAGAATACTAATGAGAAACAGCAACAACAGTGTAGCATTTGTGTATCCATTTGTCTTTTGTTGTGTGTGTGTGTGTGTGTGTGTGCAAATGACACTGTAGTGTAATTTGCTCTGTCAGTACTGCCAATACAACCTCTGTCCAAATTCCATAAACAAGTATGCTCTGCAGCGGGATACCCACAGCGTCGATGAAATAAACATCCTACACACTAACAATCACCTCTGGTTTCAACAACAAACACACACACAAAGTGGTTTGACAGTGTTGATATCGCGCTTCGCTGACATCAACACGATTGAAGGCCAGTTCAAGTGGATCATCGAGGGTTCGCTCTCACAGATGTCATGAAGGTGAAGTATCCTAAACACCCACACGCTGACGTACAGTAAAATCATTGACTCACACATGTACAGTTCATAGACAGCCTTTCTTTACAGTCAACTAGAGAGAAGAGGGAGATGTCATTCTGGATGGTGTCCAGGTGCGGAGCCTGCCTCTCCCACTTCTGTCATTAAACTCCTGGCCTGTGGAAAGGACGGTTTACTGGGCTCCGCTGAGTGTGCTGACCCCGAGATGAAGACATCAAGATGGCCTCCTCAGATCACTGCTAACAGCTCACCACCATAATTCACAAACAGACAAACGCACCAGAAGTCACAATGAACTTATTTATTGCTCATATTCTGCTATTAAATGGGAATCTCTCAGGTGTTACGCTATGTGCATGTGCCAGTGATGACATTTTTATTTCATGTTGGCAGCCCGCTCACTCACCCTATTCCTGAACTTTGTTTTTAGATTACAGTAGTTTAGACATGCATTGCCATCTTTTTTGCTGTGGAATTGAAGGAACTTGCTGAGGATCATCAGCATTTAGAGCCTCCATGAAGCTATTTCAATCAGAGACACCTACATTAGTGAATATAGTCATGAGCAGCAACAAGGATTCTGCTGAGAGAACGAATCTCAATCAACACTACCAAAAACATAGAACATAAGGAGGAGGTTGGGGTGGTGGAGGGGGCTACAACATTGGCATGAGTTGAGAAATTAACAATAGCTGCACTGTACACCTGTATGAATATGATTAGACATTGCTGGTCGGCTGGTAGCAGATGAATGAGCCCCTGATGGTGTACCCTGAATGAAGCAGTTGATGATCAGCTAATGTCAGTACAAATTCAGAAATCTTCCTGAACTGCCCATTTTTTACTAAGAATCAACTCTGAAGATGCAGCCTATAGTGCGCTACCCATCATATGAAGCTGCAAATGCCAGCACGAGCGGTTACAGAGCAGATTGAAATTATGTTTTCCTCAAGAGCTGGGAAACCAAACCAGATACAATGCAAAGGGCACTTGTATTTGGAAGATAGTGAGACTCAACAACTGACAAAACCTAACTTAATGGTTGGTTTTATGTGGATATACTGTCAAGCCAACATAGATAGTAGTAGTAGTATCAGTAAATAATAGTCCTTAAAGTGCTCAGAATAATGGACAGTTTAAAACATCTACATTATTGTAAAAAGTGTAAGCTAAACAAGACTGTGTGATATGGTCAAAAGCTCTTAAAAAAGCAGTTAAGTGGAACTTAAGTTGAGTTGCTGAGGTGTGCTTTCATGTTTTTGAGAAATTTTTGTGAATTTTAATATCCTTAATCCTGTTTTTTTTTTTCAGTTTCAGTACTTCCTCCCCTGTCTCTTTTCTGAATCTTTCATTTTTATTCCCTCCTAAGAAGCACCTGCTTATGATTAAACAAAATGTGATATTAATAGCAGTATTTGTATCCCATAAATTATCCTTTGTGCAGATGAGAGGCTCCAGTGGATCAGTCTGGATGTTTTCAGGCTGGCAGGGGATGAGTCAGAAACCAGGTCTGGTAGAGGAACCATTAACCAGGCTTTAGGAAGTGGGCAGGGGCCTGTCCCATGCCTATCAGACACACTGGCTGTGTAATCCACATTGACAACTTGAGGTCCAGTCTAAAAGGGTTTTCTCACTTAGCCAGCAGACAGGTGAGGTTTGATGGCTTCTGGGTCCAAGGAAACACTGTTATAACCCACTGAGTGAGCGGTAATGCAGCCCAGTGAACATTAACTCTGCAGGAGCCTGGTGCTGGACTTTGTCTCCCAAAGCAAGTGAACCATGATTTTCTGACTGATATCCTGTTGTACAGTTAGATACGTACAGTGTTTAAGCCATACAACGTGTTCAGCCTCATATCACTTGTAATTGATCTGCGATGCGAGCTACAAATACCGAAAAAAAAGCCTGAAAGGTTATTGACAGTGAAGAATGAGATCTCCTACACACACCATATGGTCGGTGAAGCCGTGCGGCAATATTACATGTAAAACCAATTTAGCCCTCATGTCAGGGATGTTGTATTTCTAGATTTGTTATGAATTGTCTATATCAGCTTCACTCATGTCCTCTAAGTGGTTCCTTATTAAATGGGAATTTTCTTGTTCTGGCTCACTGGGGAGGGAATTGATGCTGTGAAAACACTCGCCACACTCTTCTTCTGACATGAGAGAAATTGGAGGAAACCAGACAAGGCTAATGGTGATGTTGCATTCCTCCTTTGATAAAATCTGCATGCATGGTTTACCCTCGTCACTCAGAGGGCTGCTCCTGGGTGTGTTTGACAAGATGGTTGCCTCTCTAATTTGATGTGTTACTGTGGTGACTTCTTCCACTTTGTGTTTTGACTCTAAGGGACATGAACTCTTCCACATGCTTGAAATTTAAATACTGTTGTCTTAAAACAGCATTACAGCTCTAAGGGCCATGTGAAGTGTCCTCATGAGGCAATACGGTACGTCATGTGTGTATTTGTGCCTTCTGTTAACTGTGAGCTAATGTTTATAGGTATGATGTCTTCCCTCAGGGTTAAACATCTCATCTAATCGTTTCTTCCGCTCATCATTTTTTAATCATCATTTTTCTTGTGAATATATTAATAGCCGTCATGGGAATAAAACCAGTGATTGGTTTATTTTTAAGTTTGTCTTACCATCATATACGTCTCCAGGCTATGTCATGATTAGAAACAAGTCCCCAAATCACTGACATATGGGAAGCATCAACCCTCTCCAAGTTGTCACTTCCTTCCTCTTTATTTTCTCTGCCTTGATGGGAAACCGGTGGCTATGTCCATTCTTCAATGCCCTTGCCCATTAGAAAGGTCACCTTAGGTCATTAAGGGGGTTTGCATGTGGACCAGAGGTACACTTTGGACCAATGGCAAGCCTACGGGATATGGACTGCAAATGTGGACAGGAGCGCTACCTGTATTTGAGCTTTATAAGGAAGGAAAGGCTCAGTGGTAATAGCTTGTTTACACTGTTTGGAAAGCGCTGATCGTTTGATTCATGTAATTGGCCCCCGACTCAATCAATCAAGGTATCAATCAGCGGCCTGTGCTTTAAGTAAACATATTAATCGTTTTACATTTCTGCTCTCCTGATGGCGCCCAAAAGAAGAGGTCAACAGCAACTCTGAGTGAGAAGATTGGGAAGAATCCCAACTGAAGGTAGAGTTTCCATCATAAGCAAACACACTCATTAGTTGAATAAGCAGTACAACCATCGTTAAAGGCAACTATTCTGTTGCAAAGAGCGCTGCTCCTTCTCCCATCAGGCAGGAAACGAAAGGTTATAATGGCAAAAGCTCCTGGAAGACTCTCAGTATTGGTTTCAGTCAGCTAGAGGACCATTTACCCCCGCTCTCCATGTGTGGTTTTTGGTTTTTTTTGTGCGAGACTTACTGTCTCTCTGCTCTGTGGAACACTACTACCTTAATTCTCTGTTTATATTCTCAACTGAATGTTTTCCTTTGTAAATGTAGTTTCTCTGTTGCTCCATTCAGTGCTACTGTTATTTTATTATTCTACCTTGATTCATTCTAATTTCATATCTTTGTCCTATTACTGCATTTCTGTGCAATGTAGGGAGCTACAAAATGCATTTCATTGTTCCATCCTGTACTATATAATATGTAGTTGAACAGATTTCTCTACAGTGCATAGTATTGTGATATTATTAATCCCCCTTTCAATGTCTTTTGTAACTATTATGCTATCTCTTAATACAGTTAAGAGATACCTGACATACTTCAACCTCTGTGTGGTGATCACATTGACCTCTAAGTATAAATATGTTCAGTATACAGTTAATTCTATTTTAATATCCAAGGATAAATCTGCGTATTTCTGTACAGTATATAACATTATCTGCTGTTTTGCACTGCTAATGTAGAGTATATTACTGGGCACAGTTTATATTCAGTACAGTTAAAGATGATGGTTCAACTTTTAGGCTCTATTGTCAGCTTTTATTTCATTCTATATAATTTATAACTCCTTTCATTCATTTATTTGAAAGACCCAAATCAGTCAAAAACCGGCAGCTGAATTGACTCTCTCTCTCTACAGGTTGTACTGATTGTATTATTGTGAATGTTTATAGTAATACACTTATTTTATTAAGTTACTCCCACAAACAAAAAGAGAATCACTCATCCTACTTGTAATTAACCCTCGGAGGCTAAAATTAAGCCATTGTAAAAGTCACTGACAGCGACAAACGGTAAAACCTACAATAGCAGTAAACAAAGCAGAGTTTAGAGTAAAACTGTTATTTCTGAAGTGCCTATTGTTCTCTATGTGATGACCACAGTTTCTTCTTTGCCATGGCTCACCCACCCTCCTAAAAGTCACTTTGTCTCCACCCTCTGAGGTTCAACTCAGCCAATAACATGATGAGTGGCTCTGCCCTCCAAACAATGTTTGTACAACTCAAATTGCAATCTGCCTCTCTTACTCTCACTCACTGTCACTGCTGCTATTTTTTTTCTAAATTCTTTAAATGTGTGTCAGCTGAGGTGGGCAGCAGCCGCCCTGGTGGTCTTTCACTCCTCTAATTGCAACCCCCCTCCTCGTCTCCTCCCAATACCCTTCTCCAGCCCTTTCTGCCACACCGTTCCTCCCAATCATCAGTGGATTTACAGGCCAATCACTGCTGCCATGGAATGCAACATCTCGTAGAACAATAAAACAAGTAGTTTTCATAATGGAGGCACAAGTGGTCTGACCTTACGAGCTGAGTTGAGCGTTGCACGTCAGCGGGCTGTCATGTCTGCACGGTGTGGTCAGTCAAACTGCAGATCTTTATAAGGATTTGTCTCTGCAGTGGCACACTTATCCCTGCTCCAATGGGGTTGAAAGGACACCTTATAAAGTCAGGCTATGGATTAAGTAGCTCCTGCCTTCATTACAGTGCAGAGACAGGCCACTCCAGTCATTAGACAGAGCCCTGCACTACTGTAACCGCACCAAGGCTGGCTCAGCTCACACACACCTCCTAATGGCTTTCCCAGAGTGGCCCCTGGCTGGCCCAAACTCTTGTAATAAGAGGTTTGGATCTTTAAAATGAAACAGACATGCCATACCTCCAGCTGGGCATGGTGTTGTACAGTACAGCAGAGCGAAACTAGGGGTCCACGTAAGATTTAGTAAACATATATCGAAGTACAGTAACACTGATACGGCAGGGGAGTAGTGGGGTTTTTCTCTCAAGTCCCAGCTCATGAGAACATAACCCTGACGTCCATCCAGACATCCACTTCAGTGCTTTCACCCCCACACGCATGTACTTCACTCCCCACTTCTCTGCTTCCTGCATCCCAAGCGTGGTCGTCTTCATACTCGGTTGCGGGGTTAAGAGTTCGATCCTTTTTTTACCAGAGGGGTGGTGAGGTAGACAGCAGGCCTGTGCCACGGAGAGAGATTAAACACTGTCATCACCCTCTCCTCCCCCAGAGCTCAACACTCTCCATCACACCGACAGCAGGTCCCAGCCTTCCCAAACCAAAGCCAAACACATGCCAGACTGCAGGGAGAGACACAGGTAACTCCTCTCTGATGCGCAGCATATGTTGTCCTGCTTCCAACCTCAATATACAGCTCAACCGCCTGCATCTCCAGTCTGTACAGGATATGGTAATATTGGGCTTTACTTTATTTGACTTTTTACTATGTCTATGCATGGAAAGCATTGACCTCTCATCAAACTACCTCATAAATTAAAGTGTTCCCATGTAGATCACAAGCAGACCTACCAGTCCTTGAAAATGGAACTTATTATTAAAATCGCTTATATAAAGATGCTAAATCAAAATGTACTGAACCAATCATGCCATACCACAATAAAAGGCCTCAGGTCTTTTCTATTCATGTGACCCGTTAGGTGCAAATATTTGGAGGCCAGCCCTGAAACCTGAGAAAATAATCGGCCATATTGTCCACATCTTTAGTGCTTCACACCTTTTGTCTCATGCTAGTGATTCTTTCTGAACAACACATTTCCAGACCCCAGTGGTGTTAGTGTACAATAATTGCATGGTGGTGGCATGACATAGACAGTTTCCATGTGTTTCCATATTGCCTTTAAATTCAAAGAGATGTAAAGGTATCAAAGGGGCTAAACAGAAAATGGCTTTCAATCATTTTAAATGAAATCAAAGGAAAATGACCTCAAATGCTTATAAATTCTTCCTGTAACTTCTAAAATTACTGTAAAATGGGTTTAACAAGGGTTTATTACACTTTTTTACTTCTTTCAATTGGCTTTTAAATGACTAGTTTTCTACTGTGCTCTCTCAAGAAAGTACACGTGGAATCATGCAAAAAAAACCAGCTGAATCCAGGATGCACACACACACTGGCTGGTGGCGGTGGCAGGAAGGTGGTCATGAGTCTTGGTGCCCACAGCTGGAGATTGCCCATAAAAATTCCAGGAGGATTATTTCAGTTAAAAGCATGGGTATTTTCTGGTGGAGGGGCAGAGCAATATTCTGTCTGGGACCCAGAATCCTTAGCTACCACCCTGACTGGTGGTCCATTTAAAATCATGAATTAAATGTCTGACAGCTGTCTGAAATCTCAACCCCTGTCTTCATAGCATCATGTCTTCACACTGTGTCTGCACTGTTTGGATCTTATCCCGGGTTCTGATTTTCTCACACTTAATCCAGAAAATATTCACGTTCAAAACGGTTGACACTGGCTAACTGAAAAGACATGTGAGTCAAGACAAAAGAATAAACCTTTGATAGAAGCTTGTCTCGTAACTTAAAATCTCAGGAGGGTGAAAAATGGAAGTACAGTTTATTTTGGATGTTGGTCCGGCACTGTGATCAGTGCAGTATGTTCGATTGGGATTTGAGCCACTGTGTCAATAGGTTCAGTATTTTGGTTCAGCGAGTGAAGTAAAAGAAAAAAAGGAAGGAAAGAGAAAAACAACGTGGGAAAGAGTAGAGAGGAAAATAAAAACCAGGACTGCTCATTCGTGTCTAAAGCTTTTACCCCACTGCTTAAATGTCACAGTCTGATGTCTTCAAACAACATCCACCCACTGCCTGGGTAAATGCAATATTAGCTGTAGCCGAGCGTAAATAAAAAGGCATTTTGCTGTGAATATCAAAAGAAACACCTTGGATAATTATTGTTGAAAGGCAGAGAGTATTCCACTGTGGAGCGAGGCAGTGACTCCATCCTGTGCAACTGTTATTAATGGAAGTAAAGCCCCACAGAGTTTACTCGTCAAGCCCCTCAAAGACCAGAGAGCGTCTTGTGGCAGCGTTTTAACACCGTTCAGGGTCAGAAGAAAATCAGATTCAGGAAGAAAGGGTCTCCTCTGGGGGGGTGTAGGTGTGAATCTGACATGAAGCAGGTTTAGGAAGCAGTGTTCCCTTTAGTTAGTGGAGCAGAAAGTATAGTGGTTGAGGTGGTGGGTTGACATGTAGCAAATGTAAATTTTATGTGGGAGAGTGGATTTTGTGTCCTGTCACATCGCTAACAGTTAATACTGGCTTCTTTTTAAACTTTTTTTCCCCTAGCTTTAACCATACCAGAGTTACAAATATTGTAGAAATAACTGTTTAAAATGTTGGCTGATGCAGTTTTTCAGAATCATCCAACATTTTTTTAAAACCCACAATTTTTAGGCCAAAGACTAGAATTTTTTTTAAGTTGTCAATTTTCACCAATCATTAAAGTTTCTGTACAAAAATAACCTGATTTAGAACCACTTTTACAAGCCAAAGTCAAATCACACAAAAACACTGCAGTCATTTTTCACTGCAATGGTTACAGACAAACTCTGATCCTGGAAGGACTGGCAACCCTGTTTCCTAGAAATAATGTGTTTGTCATAGCAAATACATTTGAAAGGAAGCCTAATGTGACTCAAATAAAAAAAAATTATTAACATAATGAAAACTCAGCGTGGTACCTTGTAAGTCACAAAAAGGTTAATACTAAATGTATCAGTTAAATATTCACTGACAACATATTTACATCCCCCTCGCACTATTTTCTTCTTGAATCACAAAAATGATATGATATGCAGAGTTTGGCACTATAAAGATGTTTTCACATTCAAGTCCAGAATGCAATTTATACAAATGTGATGTAGAAACTTGAGGCTACCAGTGCACATATGCTGAGAATGAATGTCTGTTACAGTGAAGTAGGAGACATCTTGTGTCTAGCAGAAAAAGTGAAAAACGAGAAATGAACATTTGCATATTCATAGATTCTGGCATTTGTAATGAAGTAGAAGAAGTAGACGCTTTTTTAAGGATTATAATGTTGAAATAATACTTTTTTGCAGAAACTAACATTGTCAGACACACATTATTGTTCCAATACGTGTCTAAAGGGGATCTTTAATTTGTTTTCCTACATAAACTCTGGCAAAACAATATTCACTTGTAGCAACTGTATTAAACTTACTTACGGTTATCATTAGGCACTCACAGTTTTCAGTTACAGTTAGCGAACAATTGTGGTCTTGGTTTAATATTGAAAAAGTCTGCAGTGACTTCAAGCATGTGTTCACTTTTTTAACATTTAATCAGAATCAGGATATTTCTCTTACTCTTACCAAAGTGCTTTTGTTGCCTAACCCTAACCACACACAGGACTCAGGATGCGAACCCCAGTCTCCAGGGTTAAATTCCTAACCTTTTTACACCCACTTTCTACCCTGACTACCTCCTTCCAACTTGTGTGTTGTACAACAACTCATCGCATCACAGTCCTTTGTTGGAAAAAACATTGCCGGTGAACATAATTCAGGCAACAATAACATTTCATATCAAAAACATAATTTGCAAAACAAAATAACCAGTATGTGAATGCATCTGCATAAAAATAATTGCTCCCAGAACCACTTTCACAATCCAAAGTCAAATTAGGCTATAATCCTCTCTAAAAAAATATGCTGCACATTCAGGCACACCAAAAACGGCAAGATCCTGCCACAAAGTAAATGTACACTTTTAACAATATTCGTGTTACTCAAGGCCACAGGTAACTGCACTGACCTCTGTCTCCCTTTCTAACTGCTGGCCTTCTACAACGGAGCTGTAACTGATCCTGTTTGGATGATATTGAGCCTCTGTTGGGCCAGCGCTCTCCTCCTTCTCCTAACTGCTGGAAGCACTGCTCCTATTGATCTCATTCTTTAAGTGTTACCATAAATTCCCTCCCCATTAGTTTAAACTAGACGGCGTTCGGTCCATCCCATGATTCATCCAGACAGTCCTCCACAGACAAAGAAGAGTCCTCTCTCCTCTCTTTGCCATCTTCTCCGGACTACTGTACATCCCTCCTGCACTGTGTTCCCTCTTATATCCCTCTTATATTACCTCTCCATCCTTTCCACCCTTTCACTCACTCTCTCCGCTGTTTAAGTGTTGTGCTTCCTGGATTCCTGCAGTACAAAGTGCTTCTACGGGAGAGATTGAATTCACCCATAATTTGGTTTTGATCCTTTTTATCTGCGTCATTTGCTTGTTAGAAGTGTGGCCACTGTCTTCGTTGTTGATATCTGAAATGTACTCACTGTACTTTTTAAATCTGAATAATTGTGAAAGGGGAACACTCAGTTTGCAGCAAACAAGCTCTGACAGAAAACCTCTCCATGAAACTAAAGTACTCTTCCTGAACGGGCTGTTTAATGGACTACAGATGAGTTTCAGCAGCACACACAAGAGCTGGGTGACATTGCATTTGCAAATACATTTTGTGGTTTGTGTGAGCTCGCTTGGGTGCCAGATATGTGTGGAGGTAGCCAAGTAGAGCAAAAAAGAAAATTTGTTCTATTGTTGTCCACTCACCTTATGCCTTACCTTACCTATTCCTTAGTGTTTGACCCACACAAAGCAGGAGACAGTACCACTACGGCAATGCCAACGCTGTCGTGTTTCTTGCTCATATCACATATCTCATGATTACCCTCTCTTCCATCAGTCCTACAGCTTCTCAAGTGTCATGTGATCATGGGGCGCTGGGTTCAATTCCCCAGGTGAGTGTTGTTGAAAATCTCTTTGAATCGTTTCGCTAAAGTATTTGGAGCTCTGAAGTGTGAAAGGCCGGGCGCACAAATCATTTCTGGATGAAGCCATATGTGAGGCTTTAAAATATAAAGAGGGCAATAATAATGTTGGTCTGGAGCCAGCGTCTGCTACAGAGAAGCTGTTAGATGGATGTCCCTATCATGCACCTGAGTGAGAGTTTGAGTAAGCAGATGAAAATGCTGCATTGTTTCCAACGAGGATTTCATTGCACCACATGAACCCTTGGTAGAACAATTCCCAGGCTCTGTTGTGGGGAGGAGAGTTGAATTTTCTGTTGCATTAACACTCCTGAATCATAAATCTTAACTGGTGCCTAATTTTTATGGGCTGTGCACAGCTCTTAGTGTGAGTCAACATGCTTGATTGTGCGTTTTTCACATGTATCTTCTTGTATGTGTGTTTGTTTGCACGTATGCATACATGTGTGATCCGGCAGGAAGAGCTAAATTGGCTTCAAGAGATCAAAGCAGTAATTTAATCAGTCTTTCAAAGACACGGCAATTTGTGCAGGAAGTTTTGATTAAAAAGCCTGTGCATCAGTGTAAGGAGCCTCACCCACCTCCATGGCAGCCAGTTAGCTGATTAATACCCCAGAGGACCCAGTAACCCTCGGCCTGCCCATTACTACTGCTGCACTGCTGTCTGAGAGGGTGAGGAAGGAGGGGTCGGAAAGGAAAGAGACCTGAGCGGTGTACTACAATAAATCACCCGCATGCACATATACACTGTAATACTTTTATTTGTGTTCATATAAACAATAACCATTTGAACATAAACCCTAACAAGTGCAAAACACTGCCGGGCACTGTGTTTTGTCATGTTTACACACCGCAGTTCCAACTAAGAGCACAAATAGCAGCACTTTCTCCACATATCAGTAAACAGCACCTTAGCAGTAGTCTTTTAATAGCACGCCACTCGTCTGTAAATCTGTCCCCACCAGTTTAAGACATTTAAGACAAAGACAAACATAAACAAAGGCAGTTTGCATGTATATTTGCAACTCATTTGCCAAACAGATTCTAGATTACATAGTAAAATGTCAATGTGTGTCAAATGGTTCAAAACGTGTGGTTAAGGTTAGTTACCAAAAACACAGAATAATCAGAAGATTTGGGGTAGGTTATAGGGTTAATGTTATCACAGCAAACTTTAATTATAGCCCTTTGTAACAGTAGCTACAAAGAACAGATGGGAAAAAATAGAAAAGAAGGAACTCCAAGAGCCAGACAGGGTAATATATGAAAAACAAAGAGACAAAGGGTCCAAAAGACAACATTTAAAGTACTTTGATTACGAAACAGCCACAAAAAACACGTTTGATGATGCCTTTTAAAATAAAATCCTCATATAGCGTGTTACATCCACCATTTTATCAAATGCAAAAACTGACAGGAATCTTTCATCTACTCCCCAAAATGCCCATGTTGGAGAATTATCTGTGGTGCTTTATTTTTTATTCACAAATTTAAAATGTGAATTAAAATGGTGTTAAAATACAAAAATACATATTTTCTATCCCTACCATTAAATTTGTTCTCTAAAATAGTTTCAGTTGAGTAGAAACAACATATATTGTGGATGGATGAAAACTTCCAAATTAAATATAATAATATATAACTTTATACTTTTAGTTTCTAATTTCAACAATAACAACAATTGGACATTTGACTGCTAGATAACACATTATTTTTACTGTTTTAACATGAAGGGTATTTAGGTAGAGACTGGGACATGTTGAACAACCTTACTACCCCCAAACAGTCACCCGCCCAGTGCTGCTGTGCTACATATCCACCTCATTAGGTCCATTAATCTGGTCTTGTGCTTCTGCTGCTGCCCATATGGACCTTTTTCATTATCTGGTTGATTTACTGCTCAGAATCACTGTGTTCAAGAGCCACTTGAATATCCTACGAGGTCGAGGAAGGAGTTTGATTTCTGATTCAGAGCGTTGATCAGTCCTGTGTGTCAGGGCTTGACATCTACAGTACAGCGTATAATGAGACTTCAGTCTGACTCATTCTGCACCAATCGGAGGTCACCAGCTCGCTATGATGTGATCCAGGAATTAAATGTCAATGAGTATTTAATCTATCCGATTCTGTACCGAGGTGCTGCGGGATAAGGTCGAACAGAGTATAATGAAGTGTTATGTTCATTGAATGTGTTTTTTAGTGGGCTGTTCCTGCACGGGCAACTTGGCAGTGGTGTTAGAACTACATTTATTATTCAACATGCTGTGGAAAAATGATTTTTACCTTTATTAAGGACTTGTGCAATAACATGTTCAATGCAATTTGTCAGCAGTCGTTCTTGCCAGTATGCAAGAGGTTGAGATATAATCACTTCACTTTGTCCATCAGCCAGACTAAACACTCCACTATTTTTTATGAGGTTAATCAAGAAAATGTGGTGTGGGGACACTCTAATCCACTGTAATATCTCTGTCAAATAAATACTTTATGTTCATGAGATAACATCATATCTAAGTGGGGTATTTTTATAGGAGTTTATACACTTCAACTAGAGATCCTTCACCTGAATCTTTAATTTGTAGACTTTGTTTTAAAGAGAACAGTGAGGCTGGTGGTCCATTTGAAAATCGTAAAAGAAACGCCTGACAGCTGCCTCTATTCTCTGTGACACACACACACACACACACACACACACACACAGAGTCCACTTGCTGACCCCGTTCACCAACATCTCCATTAACCAGAGCACAGTGTGATTTCATTACATCGGGCTTAATTGTATTCGCTGCATCTCAACGTGCTCTGGTAGAAACAGTGGCGTGAGGGCGGCTGGAGGGAACAGAAGATGGGAAAGGCGGCAGGGACACAGGGCAGAGGGGATGTCAAAGCTTTTATTCACTGGCTTTTAAAAAGCTCTCTATTCCACACCACTGCATTTCTCTCTCCGCAGGGCTGAGAGCGTGTCTGCGCTGGAAAATAACCTCCAGCCTCTGCGCCGCCTCATAAACAAACCACACCGTCATCATGTGTACTGGTCTCTGCACTACAGGCCCAATGAGGTACAGCATATTTTCCAATTTAGTGAGCCAAGAGAATGAGGTGATGGTTTTTGATGTTCATCAACTCATGGTGGTATGTACTCTTTATTCTGGTGAAATTAAATAAACTATTTGCTACGCGTGAAGCTGTAGCAGGAATAGAGTGAAACTGGTTGAGAAAACAGAATAAGTGACAAGCAGGGAATAAAAATGAAGATAAAAGAGGAGAATAGGGTCTCCAAACATCACATAACTACCTTTAAAAAGCTTGATTATGTTCATATTTCTCCTGACAGCTGGTGCCTATTTAAAACTATTGTCTAATCAACTTTGACAGCTGCTAAATAACAGCAGTGGGAGCAGGACCTGGTAGAGACCTCACAGTTTGGTATGAGAGGTATTGGCCCCAACTGGAATAAAACTCTAGGCAATTCTGGGCTTGTCTGTGCCCGACACCTGACATGGTTTGGTTTCTTTCACCTCTGACTGGAGCTGAAACACCTGCTGTAACTTTTTGGAGTTCTGTTCACATGTCCATCCAGACATCCACTGCTGTTTCAACTGTCATAACACAGCAGAGACTGAGGTCCTGTCTGTTAATTTCATGTCAAATAAGTTTCACAAGGGCAGGGCCTTTCGTCTGTGTGTGCATTCATGCTGGTATGTTTACCTAATGTGGTATTTTTTGTGCATGTGTTCACCAGTGTACCACTGTAGTTCAGTTTAGAGTGAAAACCTATTTTAGTTGGGTGGACAAAAAGTGCCAACTTTGTCTCAAAAACTGGGCTTTTTTGGCCAAAGTAGCAACATGACTCTGTATGGCATTTTCTGCTCTTCCAGTCAACCACTTTCCCTCTAGTGCCACTAACAGGTACAATTTTTCAAGCAGCCTGTGAAATATCTCAACATCTATGTAATAAATTGGCAAAAGATTTGGTAAGCACATTCACGCCCCCCTCAGGATGAACTTTAATCACACTGGTGATCCCCTGACTTTTTATTTAGCGCCATTATTACGTAAAAAATGTAATGTTTGCAATACATGCAGACCAAATACTTCCAAAACTTAATGACATCAACATCAGCCTCAGCTGTGAACGAAAAAAAGAAAAGAGTGGAGTAAGGAAGAGAAACAGACTTCTTACAATTAAAGGATTCACCATGTAGATCTAAACATAAAGATAACATCAGATTCTGGCAGCAACTTCCACATCTCTGTTCTTTCAATTAGGCCCTTACAGTAAATGCCTCTCTGCACAGCCGTTGGTGGGATCACAAACTGTTCCCTGATCTGCCGTAAAAGAAGAATCCACCTCCAAACCAGTTGAAAGGCCTGTGGTTAGCCGATAGCTTTGATTGCACCTAACGCTAATCTAAAGCTGCAAATGTTCTCAACCAGATTTCAAGTTTACGATTCGGAAACTATTTCAATGAAATTGCATCCAGGCAGGTTTAGAGTGTTGTACCTTTTGAAGAGAAGACTCAGGAGATTTTATTGTGCTTAATATGGTGTTAAACTAAGCCAATAATGGAACAATTACTGACGACAAACAGCCTATTTTCACATTTTGTTCGAACACATGCTTGTTACCATGGTTGGAATAAAGACCTCCGTAGGTGTGTGAAATCAGTAAAGGTCCTGACCTTTTAACACCACAGTTTTTCTAGGTCATGTATATTTTGTGTTTCCCTATTAGATTTAACTTTTAAACGTTTAAAGATTTAACATATAAAACCTCCATATGTGTTACCCTTACATAAACAGCAAAATACTGACCTTAAATGTGTGTGAAATATTACCTGTTCTTTTTGTATGACTTTAAGACACACACTAAATCAATCAAAGCACAATCTGGCCAGTGAAAATGTGCATAAAGTGGATATTTGTCCATCCAGATTGCCAGTTGTACCCTGTCCACAATCTACAGGACTTTGTCTGTTCATTTGCATTACTATGTGAGCTGGTGCAGCAAATTGCAACGAGAAATAACTGTTCGAGGTTCGAATGCTCCAAACCTAAGACATAATCTTTTGAACCTATTTTTTAAAATTTGAAATGGTTTCATTAGAATTGCATTCTGTGATCCTAAAGCCTACTTAACTTTTTCAAGGCGCTTCAGACACTCCTGGAGAATGGGGTTTTCTCGAGATAGAGAATACCTTAGGATTTATAGGCCACAGTGAGCTTACACATGCAAGAAATTTGATGTGGAAGATTGCTCTCATTAATATAAACACTTTAATTTGGTGTAAAAACTTAATTGAGAGTAGATTGGAGTGGAATGGAGAAAATTTCCCCCTACACTTTTATACCACTGAGGTGGATCCAAAATACCACAGTTGGGAGGACTGGGTTACACAGTTTTTCTATTTATTTAGAAATATTGCTTGTTGCAGCTTTAAGTATTCAAACATTGTGTCCACCATCTATCATTTAACCACTCTTATTCTAACCAAGTTCCACATTTGACATAATGTAGTTCTCTCCAGACCTGGATACTGTTTGGTTCACGGCTTGACACGAGTCGATGGACAGTGTCAGTGAATGGAGGTGAAGGTGAAGATGAGCGTGTCCCTTACCAAAGGCATCATGCAGAGGAGAGCATCTGCTGTCTGTAAGCTGCAGAATACATCAGCCGTGATGACAGCAGTAGATGCAAAAACTTTTGAACCGCAGAATATGGCGTACACGTGTAACACATGCTACATGTTGGAGGCTGAATGTTATTGGAAACATCAGACAATGGGGAAGCCCAGAATACATTATAGGGAAGTTTTCAAGCATGTACATCAACATTTGTTAGTTCTGACTTTTGCTGTAGATAGTTAAAGTTTATTATGCTAAATCCTCTGTGACCTTTTCCTTTTTCAAATCCAATGTCTGCACCATCCTAATTATAGACCCGCACTAATATAAACAGCTGAGTGACGCCAAATAGAGTACAGTTTACATAACTAACGTTCTTAACTTTGCCATCTTTGAACTCATTATAGATAAAAATAGAGCACTCCATGCTGTACAGATGCTTTAATCTAAACTTATTAATGCCCTTTTTGAATTCTTAGCAAGCTCACAATGTTGATGGCGAGCTATCTTAAGTCATGATGTTTCGAGTGATATCTTGAGGGTGGCGTTTATGATGTCCACTCTCTTGGACGGCCCTGCAGGCAAGAACTCAGGTCTTTGTTTTTGATCTTCCCCCGGCTGTCTGATGCATTAACTCACTTCTTTCAGCAGATGCACTCATAGATGAGTCACTTCATTTTTCATGTTGAGGAGCAGCTCTATGAGGCTCATTGTCAAATCTGGCCCTACAGACCTCACTGCACAATGTGACTCTTTAGTACATTAAGCCACCCATCTCCACGCAGACACATTTAAAGCTAGACAGTAACATTTTAGTGTTATCATGATGTTGTGCATTAGTGGTGCATTATGTTGCTCTTAGCACGTAATGCTATTGTAGTCAGTTTGGACTGAATACAAATTAAGTTTAAATGGTTTGCTGTATGAGGTGGGCAGCTTTTTAGGCCAATGAAAAAAATCTCTTCCTTCTTCAGGTTTAAAGGTCTCGACACACAGTGAAATAGCGGCGCCCTTGCAGGTTCAACGCAGGTCAGACCGTGCGAGGCGAGTCAAGTAAAATGCTTGCTTGCCATCTATGTCAGACTGTTCAGTAAGTTTTGAAGTATGTCAGATTGAGATGAGTCTGCAGTGTTCTCATGTTGTGATAATTCAGCAAAACAAAAAAACAGCTTTGCCCATAGTGCTTCTACTTCTGTGCTCTTGCATTGTTTTCTTCTTTGCCAGACTCCCACAAACTTTTTTGTTTTTGTTTTAATCAAGATGGCTCTTACCATGTTGCATTGCCAAGAACATCCTGTGTCATTTAATGCTGTTTTCTGATTATTTGGTTTATAAACAGTCACATTTTGAGAATTTAGTCCTAAAACACTTCAGAATTTTGATGCAGGCTAACTCTACACCAGAGCCATCTCAGGGCAATTTAGGACTTTGGAATGATGAAAAGATGTTACCACATCTTCTTCATAATTGACAACTTTCATGTAAGACAGCCCAAAATCCCTGACGATGACTTGATGAAGGCCAGAAGACAGAAAAAGGTGGTCCAACTATAAAGTAATTTTATGTACTACAAGTGTTGCTTGATTTTTGTTTAAGGCTGTTTTCTATCTCCATGCACCTTGGAAGTCGGCGAAGATGTAGCCTACCAGAAATCCCTACTCTGCTTGTGCACCCTAAAATCACAGGTAGAAGGACCTTAAGTCACTTGAAATACATAAATTAAAGGAGTTTTTTTTTTTTTTTTTGGGGGGGCTTTTATTGCCTTTATATGAAAGTGACAGCTGAAGACAGACAGGAGAGGGGGGCAGAGAGAGAGGGGATGACACGCAGTAAAGGGCCGCAGGTCAGATTCGAACTCTGGGCTGCTGCAGCAAGGACTCAGCCTCGGTACATGGGACACCACCTCTACCAACAGAGCTAATCGGGCACCCAGTTTTAAAGCATTTTAACTGGAGTTGAAGAAAATCTAAATCAAAATACAAAGCGTGTCTTTACTTGACTTTATCCATGACACTTCTAATGTCATTATTTTATGACTATGCTGATACTGAATGATTTCACTCAGAATTGGTTCAATATGACCATTACAACCTTGTTTGACATAGATGTCTGTTGCACATGATTTTGTTGTAGGTTTCAGACCCTATGTCAATAACACTAGTGCTAACAAGTGCTCATTTTGTTACTCTTCTCACAGCACTTAGTGCAATAATGCAGTTTTAATGACTCTGTAAGCGCAACTTAACTGTGTAACTGTGTTGGGCTGTGAACAGGACCTCTGGGTATTTCAGCATATTTACTGTTACAAAGGAGAGCTTCTACATTGTCCATATAACCTCTCACATCCATTAATTAGATACAGACACAAGGTTTGTCCAGTAGCCCTGCTCCTGTGCAATCATCAAAGACAAGAAGTTGCTGTGTGTGAAGTGTGTGTCCTGAAATGCTAGCCAAAGAGACAGTTTCTCTGCTCCGGCTGTTCAGTATCAGTTGAGTGCTGCTTGGAGAGAAGGAGTGTGAGACCAGAGAGGAAGGGAGGGGAGGAACACTGGAGTCTAATATAATACAATTTAGAACAAGCACTTCCATAAAGATGGTGAGTGGATCCACGTGGGCTGACTCACGACAAGCACAGCTGCATCTGCAAATTTGCCCAATCTCTCAGCTCAGTAGAAAATGATTGTCTGGCCGTCTGTTAGCGCTCCTTAAGTTCAGATTTGCTGGATGTGCCTTCTTAGCTTGCAAATTTTCTGTTTTTCTTTCGGGTAGAAAAACACTGGGTCTATTCATAGTCGTTTTCAGATGACGTTTGGCGTGAACGTGTCAATAGCGAAGTAATATATTCATCCAGTGTCTGAGGAGCGGTTTCTAGATGGAAAACAGCTTTTCCAAGGATACCGCAGACACTGGGTTGCACACACTGCGGTGAGATAGTTTTGTGATATGGCAACCAGCATCATTAATGTGTTACAAAATAAAAGTTAATCAATGCTTCACAGTTTACCAGTACAGTTACAAATAAATGTGATGACATCATTTCATTTGGAAACCATTAGCTTTCAATCTGTAAAGGAGAGTTCATGTTTAAGAGGGCCCAGAATGAGTGGCAAACTTTAACAAGGAATTGTGACTTAACAGATGTTCACTGACTCCATTTATAGATCAACCTGTTCATGCAAAACCAGTATGCTACAGTGAAATCCATCACACCATGTCCCTTCTTCATTAGTTCTTATGCTGTAATAACACAAGCTTTTTCTGATCAGACCGGGTGGTTCAGGGAGTTTCTGCAGGTTAATGTGAGGCGGTGGTCAGTCAGGGGTCTTTAGTTTCACACCCTGGTTTTTTACTCCAGGAGGCCTGAAGGGAGACGGCGAGCTTGCAGAGCTGTTCAGGGATCCAGTGACACTTTAGGAAAACATGGTGCAAAAATGGATGGGAACACTAACTTTTCCAGACAGATGTGTTGATAAGCCCTCCAAAGGAAAGGCTTCAGTGTGATGCTGTGAGTTCGAAGAGGCAACAGTGGAGGAAAGAGAAAATGGGACAGATGGGGCTGAAGAAGAGAACAAATAAAAGCAAAAGAAGTAGATTAAACTATCCTCTCGTCTCCCTTCTGCTCAGTTTTACTTGCAGCTCAGTCATATTCTCTTTCAGACTATCCCTTTGTCCCTCCCCATAAATTAGCAGCTGTCAGACCCCTCGGACTGTGGTGCTGATTGATGACCTCATCTGGGAGTTAACATGACACACTTTGTGTCAACTTTTCAGCCTGCTGTACTCACGCTCTGTATTGTCTTCTTTACTCAATACCTTGAACCATTCATTACCCTGCCGCCAAACACCGCTTATTGTTACCTGATCTCTCAAAACCTAGACCCTCTGCCATGCAGCATGTGGTGAACAGACAAAGGCACTTAATTCTTTTGGCCAAGTAACAGGTTATAAATACTGTCAAATGCAAGAAGTCCTATGTGTGACTGAGTAGGTTTCGGTGAGGGAGAGGCTAGGGCTGTGCAGTCCCATTGCTTCTTAACACACCCACATCCTCAAGGTGTTGATGAAGTTGCAGAGCTTTGATTGATGACTGCGCATTCATGCCTGTGCTCTGGAGTTCCTCTACAGTATGTGGGTGTCCTCTGAGTGAAATCTCTCATTTCCTGCAAATACACAAGGGTGACGAGTGTGGAGGTGTTTCCCTTTTAGTAAAGAAACTTCCACAAAGTAATGAGACCGTTTTTTATCTCATCTTTGTATTGTCTACTTTCACTTTAATGGATCCTGCTGCCACTCTTTGTTTTAATCACCACTTCATCTCTCATTTAGAAGACTCAGCAATCAGGGATTGGTCAGCAGAGGATTCTAGTGGGAAAATAAAGCTTTTTTATGGCAATATGTTGATGTGCCAAGTGTTTCGTGAAATCCAGCATTGTTTCAGTATGGCCTTTCAGAACAATAAAAGCTACTGCGGTTGGTGTGTGGTTTTTCACAGGAGAAGTAATTATCCATTAGACGTGTCAGATCTATTAGATGTGCTCGGAATGGTCAGCTAAAATGCATGTCTGGGATTTTTGTTTTTCCTGAAAGTCAGCTCATAATGCCAGGTAATGAGCTCTAATATATGACCTAAGTGATGGTAAGAAGTAACAGCAGCTCCAAATCAATTAACCCAGTGTTCCTCTCAAGTGGTTATTATTCATTGATATATATTCATTGATATACATGCAACAGTAGGCTATGTATGAAATGTATAATGTTTCTCAATTGCAAAACTATTGACTAATTGCATTCTGTATTTTACAATCTATTTTGATTTTCATGTATTTCAGAGCAACAAACTTTTTCTGCAATTGCTTAGTTCTTGTTTTTTACTCTGTTAAATGTTCTGCCATGCGTTCTTGGTTATGTGCAAATTTTACAGATATACAAAATAAGGGATTACAGAAATTCGTGAGACCAAAGAAACAAATTCCTTAAACCGCTTGTAATACAAAAGTTTTATGGCTTATGCTTAAAACTGAAAAGCTGTTACTGAAAAGGGAGGGAAGGAAAATAATAGTAGTGATTAATCACTTTAAAGGGCACTCCTGTTATGACAGCTGAGAAAACTGCAAGCAAGCAATGTATTGACTTTATTTCTTCTTAAAAGCTTTCTGTTAATTCTGATGGCACTCAGAGTCTGAGAAAGTGGACCAATAAGAGATAATCATTAGGGATGGGATAGCTAATATATTATCTATATGTCTGTTCTCAAGTATTTTAGCATTATTTTCTAGTATATAGTATGTGATGCAGAGTTACTCAGATACTTGTTAGATTTTTATTAATTAGCAGTTAGTTCCTGATTTGTTCCTTTCTCATTCTTTTGTAGCTACTAAGATGTTAAGTACCTTGTTGTCAGGTGTTGTTATGGGACTGAAAATCTGAAGATCTCGCAAGAAATAATTTACTCAACGAGTTTAGTATGGTTTCCTCTCCAATCAGTCAACATGTACACACTTCTAATAATGAAAACTTTTTTTCTGAAGCCATATTGTATGTAAAGCTTTGTGACAATGACAATCACATTCTTCTCTTACAAATTCACATTTATAACCAGGCATTGAACTCGAGTCAGGGGATGTGGCTGCTTGCCATACATTGTGCATGCTGAGTGTCTCCTTTCCTTCCTTTACCTCATTCTGTCCATCCATGCCTCCCTATCTCTGGGTTTCTCTTCTCCCTCTTCTACCTGCTGCCGCTCTATCTTATTCATTTTCTGTCACTATCTTCTAAACACAGATAACTCAGGTCCCGACCTATCCTGCTAGTGGGGATGGAGTTAACAGAGCTGCGAGTCCTTATCACTGATTCTCACATGCACATGCGAAAAAGGGAAAACACAGCACAATCCAAACAATAAAAACCAAGAAATAGACACATGCAATAAGATTAATGTAAAAGCAAACATGCAATAAAACCTTCAATAAATAATTCAATAATCACACATTAAAAAGTTAAAATGTGCTCAGATAAGCACTAATGCTGCTGAAGTTTTGCATATCTTTTGGCATAAGCTCATGCACGTAATATCGGAGTATCACACAGCACTATACTGGGTCCATTACTATTTCATTAAGACATTAATGACCTCCGTTTTGCATGTAAAATGTCCAGCTGTCCTCAATATGCCGATAATACTGTAATTTTCCTTACTTACACAAATATTGTTTTCACTCATTAAAAAGTCTCTTCTCTATGTTTTTAACTGACTGTCAACAACTGTTTGGGAGTAAGTGTAAGGTTTGTTACTGTTTGTGTTTTCGAGTCAGTGATATGTGTCTGTACGGTCCTGCTCTGTTACTGCAAGTCCACACAGGTTTCAGCCAGACAGCTGTGTTAATAGGTGAAGTAACAGGTAGAAAATTGGATTTCTGTTAACACTGTAAAGGCCACTGAGCTGCCTGCTGTCTCCATGGGTTTCTTTTCCACCAGGCAAAGACATGCAGGTCAGTTTGTATGAATCGCCTGTGCTCTATAGTCTCCCACAGCTCTGAACAGGAGGGCTAGAGCTGGGAGAATTAGTATTAGTACTTAGTCATACAGTAAAGTGTGGCACTGATGGTGGCGCTAGATAAAAGGTTAAAGGAAAGTTTCATCCTGAAGGGAACATGAATGTGTATATCCAATTTCATGGCAATTCATTCAATAGTTGTTAAGATATTTCAGTTTGGACAAAGTGGTGGACAGACCAATACTATACTATACTATAACTATTTCACTAACACAACACCACGTCTGAATATATTTAGCAATTCACTAAATAATAATGAATTGGATGAATGAAGGTTGAGGATTGAGACATATGAGAAAAGGTATGAGTGATAAATAAGGAATCAAATGGACAGTTAAAACGGACTAAAAGAGGCATGTTGATGAACACCAAAGTCTCACTGAAGAGGCATCTCGTGGTTTCATGTTCCCCTCTGTGGTTCCTTTACTGGAAAGCAGAGGAAGGCCAAGGGAAACAGGAAAGTGTTTGCATTGGAGCGATGTTACAACTGAGACAAATAGAAAAGGCATGCTCTTTTTTCCTGATCCAAAATAACATTAAGGTTTATTAATTCCTTTTATTATCCAACAATGGCATTCTTTTATAGAAAGCTGGCCTTTTAAAATCATGGATTTTTCATTGTTTGCTTTTGTCATTTTAAAAGCAAAGCTACTGTATTATCCTTATGCTTGGCTTTTCAGGTATTAAAAATTGGCTGAGGGAGGCGAGTCCCTGTAAGCCATCTCCTATTCTCTGCCTTTATAAATGATGACTTCACCCAACGAGAGTTTATTCAGAGAAAAGCAGAGAGAAATGGAAATAATTCCTTTCACCGTGACACAGCCTTACTTTATTGTCTCAGTGTAATAGTCTCAGCCCTAACACATGCAGGAGATAATGCGTTATCATAAAACTGATTTCCAGGTTCATTCGCTGGACTGCAGTGTGTTGTGGAGCAGATCGAGCTGTCTGCTTACTGTCACCCATCACACAGCCAGCTTGGTGTAGATGCAGCAAGACGTGCTGTGGGTACCCAGCATCTCCGGCCCCGGAGAAAAGGCTCTGAGTAAACACACAGGGGATCCTACCTAACCTTTTTTTATGCATGCATTGGATATTCAGTATTCATGTGGCATACTGCTGGAAGCATCTGGGCACTGCAGCTGCACCAGCAGCAGAAGCATAGGGTCAATGCAGGAAAAACACAACATCTCTAAACGTATTGTTGTTGACAGAAAGAGAGTCCATTACAAGGTGAGAATGGCAAAGTAATTAGGAAAACCTGATTGTTAAATTTGCCCCGCTTGAAAGTCAGATTCTGTTCAGCCCCCAGTCAGTGCTTGTTTTGAAAGCATGAGTTAGACTACTTTCAGTGTTTTGCTTCATGTAACCGATATCAACAATGTTCTATGGAGCTCAGTTCAATGTAATGATGTAAGATCATTTTACCTCGCCCTGTTTTTCTATATATCATCAAGAATGTCAAAAAACTGGTGTGATGCCTGTGATCAGGCTCAATACCCCGAGGTAGTTTACTCATCATCGCCCATCAACCATACTGTCAAGTGTGGTCGATACAGCCATCTGTATGTAGGAGAAAGGCTTAATTTGTCCATGCAAATGCTTAAATATATGTTTGTATGTGCATGTGTGTGAGCTGTTTATGCGTTTGTCATATACAAAGTTCCACCAGGATGAAAAGCCAACATGATTAGAGAGGAGAAATCAGGCCTTGTCTTGTAATCAAACTGAGGAGAAGGTGTGTCTCTCAAAGATAAACACAGTCTGCATGTTGTCTGAGCATTTCTGACTGCTTTATGTTCAAAAATAAGTTTTGAGCACATAAAACCAGGTGCTTCAATGTGGCACAAACTCATATCTGAGAAGCTAGAGGGAAAAAAGAATTATGCATACATTTTATTGTTGGCAATAAGTGGTTTGCAGATCTTTATAAAAACCAGTGGTTTCATGTTCCATTCTGCATCCAGTGGGTGTCACAGATAAACATGTGGTGTAGTGCTGTTATTGTGGTTTGAGTGAATGCTGCTCCATAACAAAGAAAGACTTATAGGGTAGTTGCATCATCTGTCGGGTACATACATTAAGTCAAGTAAAGTTTATTTGTATTGTTTAATATTATATTAAAAGTCTCAATGAGCTTTATAGGCTCACAGCAGCATCAATTCCCAACTCAGCCCCAACTAAAAGGAAAAGGAGAACAATGTATTCAATGTTGTAACAGTTACAATAGAAATACAAAATGCAAAAATGGGATTATTATAATAAGCCCAATAGTAATGTTGTAAATCCAATATTAAGAAACCAGTAAAGCAGTGAAAGGACCGGCTCCACTGAAGTGAGTCAAATGAAAAACGTTGAAGCTGCTGGTGCAGAGATGTTTGCATAAAGCTTGAGGCTCAGATTGGGTACGGGTTTGGTCACTATTTTTAGAATTGTTTGAAATTTTGTTTAGATACCCAATGCCTGATAAGAAAAGGGAAAGACACAGAATGTAGCCACTGTATTACAATAGCCTGCAAATTAAGAGTCAGTAATGTGCCTGGTTAATTTTTTTTTTTAATTAACTCTGTGAGAGACCCTTTTATATTAACTGACATTTAATATTTTATTATAGAGGAGTACACTTGATTTCACCTGATATAAAAATAATATTACTTATAATTAAACCATGTTCAAAATGTAAACTAGTGATAGCTTCCAGCTTTTATAAAGCTTCTATTTTAACATTTAAGAGATTCAGTTGAGAAGAATAAAACCCTGATGCTCTTCTTCCCTCTGCTGTATTAAAGTATTTGCTGGTTTTATATTCCTCTGCATAAATGGACTGCACCTTTTGTACCTTAGCACAGAGTCCTGCACCGGGCAGATAACCCACATAAACATTGTGTAACAGGTAAAAAAATCTATTTATATGAATTCAAGAATATGGGTGACAAAAGTGTGTTGTTTTTTCTGGAGAAATCAGAACGAAAATGAAATATATTTAATCAGCAGCAGTCTATTATTGTGAAAGCCGCAAGCTCGCACATTCTCTCTGAGGAAACATACAGCTGCAGCAGAAGAACGGTTGCGGCGCTTAAGTTTGCATGCTGGACATCAGGCCGTTAAAACAGTGTGTGGAGATGGATTTAGCAAACTGACACAGGGCTTAACTGACATCTGTGTCGAGCTGGATGCAGGAGCAGCGTAGTGAGTTCAAAAGTTGGTGATTGATTTAGCCAAATGGTTAATCATGATTTTAATTCATGTTTCTACATATTACACCAGGTAACAGGTTGGTTACAGTTCTGAGATCTGTGGGTGAAGGCGGGTGCAGGTTTGAAAAACTGGACACGTGTAGGATTCTGCCTTAGCAAATAAAATGCTGGCCTTCCCATCAAGAGAAATTTGGGGTTCAGTTTCTTGCTCAAGAATGCTTCGACATGTTAAAACAAATGGAGCTGGAGAACGAACCACCAACCTTGTGATTAATAGAAAACCTGTTCTACCTCCTGAGTCACAGTCGCAGCGTCTACTTTATCCCCAGTACGAACATTTTTTTTGTTAAGTTGAATAGATTGTTACACAAGGCAGAAAAAAAGTGCCATCATTCTAAAGGTAGCTGTCTACATTGGTACCCTTCGCTGCAAAGTATGCTTTTTGTTATTTCTTACATAGTGTACCTACACTGTGAGTTCTGTTTATCTTCCCATTGAAATGACACAGTTTCTGTGTCACTTTCTGCCTTGTTTACTGTGTTACAATGTACTCTACTATTTAAAAAAATAAATTGTACTGGGCACAAAGTGGAGGGTGCATACATAACAGTGATAGTTCCATTTAAATTTTTCTCCCTCAGAGGTTTAACAGAGATAAATAAAATCTAACCCTGCCCTTTTCACCTCTATCTTCATGCAAGAACAGTCTGGTTATGGGTGTGGGCAAACTGAATCCCACTGAGTCCCACTCTAATGTTTCATTAGTCAACTATGTTGTCCACAATACATCAAAGCAGAGCAGGAAATAAGCAAACCAGATCCATGCATGGGAATCAACAGTGATGCTGAATCAGTGCTGAACAAACACATATTTGAGTTTTTTTGGTAGAAATAGAGTTCAATTAAGACAAGAAGAAGAAGAAGTAATTTGTCTTGATTACCTGTCAGTAAAATAGTATAACTTTATACAGTGAAGTTAACTATATGTTTACCTTTTCTATTTCTAAGGTGTAAATAGTAGCAGGGCTCTGTATACATGTGGATTTGATTTATGGATTTGTACAGAGCACAAGATATATGTGTTACTTTGTGATACCTAGAGGGTCATATTTCTAGACAGAGACAAAACACTCAAACTTCTTTTTAACTTTGTTTCCAGCTGACGTGCCCTAGAAGTCCCACAGCAACAAGTGCAACATGATAAATTAAAATAAGTCTGACTGATGAGGTTTTGTGGTGGGGTGTGTTTGACTTAGTAAGCCGGTTATCCAGCAGAGTGAGGTGTTACAGGATGGGGTTCCCACAGCTGGCTGCCATCACTCTCCAGTCTATTGCTTCTCATTTTCCAGCTCCAGTTCTATCTCTCTGGGCTCTTATTCCTCTGTCTTTATATATAAAACTGTGAGTTGGGACAGGGTGGTCCCCCTCTTTCTCCATGGGATGCAAGCAGATGGGAGAAGCCAGAGGTGGATTGTTTGATTTGCTCATGTGTTAACTGCTGCTGTGCCGGATGGTTTCCTCGTGTGCCCCACACATGATCCGGAGCTGGTATCCAGGCCTGCAGCGAGCTCTCCCACACTGATTTCTCACCCTGCAGGGACCTGAAACACTGATAAAACAGAAATAAAAACACGAAAACACAATAAAGATCATGGTAGAAATGGCCGTGTGTTTCCAGTTTGTTCTGTGCGTGTTTTATTCCTCTGTGCCTTGCATATTTATTTATCAGGTGTTTCGACATCACAACAATGAGTTCAACCATTTGGAACAGATTGAAAGACCTTCAAAGATTCACTCCTTCTTCCGCAATGTGGAAAGATGCCATTTTCTAAAAATATCCTCCTTTAGGACGTCAGCTCACATTGTGTGCAGATGATGCAGCCGCTGTCCAAGATATGTCAGAACAGATGTTTGTCAATGTTTTAGCATTTTGATTTCACTCCAACCTGTTCTGGATGTACTGGGGAACTCTGCGTTAGAGGTGCGACATGTAGTGTTTTATGTTTTAAAAATGAGAGCCATATTTCTCATAAATCCTGCTTCCTGTCTCACTGGACATAACTATTTCTCCCTCCTCCCTGTTGTCACTTCAGTTGTTTTAAAGGACAAAATGAAGGATAAGTTAACATGCATTCAGGTACTATAGGAACATTATTATTGAGACTAAAATGAAGTTGGTTGTTGAAGAAATTCTACACCAATACTCTGTTTTTGAGTAGTAAATATGTCTTTTAGGCAAACAAAAAGCTTTCTCCAGGGAATGGCAGCCCTAGCTAGTTTGAATCTGCAGCATTTCAATGAATTTCAATGGCAGCAAAGAGTAAATAAAAAGAAAGAAAAAGGTGAAATGTCCATAAATATTTCTCAAACCACTTTTGCAGCATAATCCACAACATTGCATGTTACTTCCATGTCTCAACAGAAAAAGTTTGCTAATTAGCTATTTCATTTGGCCATTTATTGCCACTGGATTTATTTGTTTCTATGAACATTTTTTGATACATTTACATTTGTGGTTTGTATGTTTTTGCAACAACCAATTGACAAAATAACTCATTTATTATTGACTTCCAAAATATGACCAATTACTGGTATGATTGCCACCGATGTGGTTAGTTTGGTTTGGTTAGGCCCAAAAACAACTTGGTTACAGGCATAATGAGTAGGATTTGTCAGTTGCTATTTGTAAACATGGTCAAAACTTTATACAGAAGTTGCTTTGTTCTGGTAAAAATATATTAAATTTCTTTGGTGGTTAAGATGAAGAATTATATTCTTATTTATTCTTATTCTTATTTGTTTAGTATTCATGGTCATTTATTTATTACGCAAATGTTTGTGTTGCCTAGGGGTAAAAGTGTGGTATTTTGTAAATTGTGGGGGTTGTTTAATCAATGGGTCACATGACTGATCACCACCCTGATGAAGGCAAGCTAGCCAAAAAATGTTCTCAACGATAATAAAGTTGTGTAACCATTTTTTAAATTAAGGAGATGGGATGTGAACAGCAGCTTCTACTTAAGTTCGTCAACCCGTCCTCTTATCAGAGGTTTTGTTATTGCAACATTATGCTACTTCCGTTTTTGCACAACCAGAACACGGATTATTGATGTTGGTTTTATGGAGAGGACAGTCTATTTTTTTTTTTTTTTTTGCTTTGATGTAAGCTGGGTACAGCTGCTGTCCTCTACGAAGAGCCAAAAAAAGCAGAAAAATTTTTTCCGTGCCACCATTGAAACCTATGCTGGGGCTTAGTATTTGACACTCAGAAGGTTTCTTTAAAACATGGCTTCCTGTTTTTCTGTCTACAGGCTGTAAAACAACAGACACAATGTTGGGCCGTGTAAATTTCCGTGCTGCTGGCGCTGACAGAGGCTATCAACTCTCTTAGCAATATTTTGATTAGTTAGAAGTAACTCTAATAATATCTTGGACTGAATGTAGAAATAATTTATTGATTTTAAATTGCTAATAAAAGTGTCTGTGAGCGACAGAACGGCAACACAGACATTAATCGTCTTATAGCTGAAGGTGACTGTGCGTGTATCTTTATGAGCCGGTGACGTAGTCGTGTTTGAGTTTTATCGCCCGAGCGTATTTTAATATGTCTTTGCTTTTCCTACAGTGGGCATGTCTGTTCGCTTTTATCTTAAGACTTCTTTTTTTTCTGCCATTTCAGCTGACTCACAGTCTTGATTAATCTTGACAGAGGGAAAAACGTAGTTTGATTAGTGTCTCCATATACGTGCTCCCTGCTGATCAAATTAAAATTCTGCAGTCTATCTGTCAACCCCATCTCAGTCAAGTTTTCCGCATTCAGGGCTTGATATAGAAACCACTCAAGGAGGGAAAGAAACTGTACAGAAACATTTCACACTGATATTTTTGTTTTGCTTTTCCAGGCGCACTTTCTTTCTGAAATTGGTCGAGTAAAAACTGTAAATACCGTTGTTAAGACTGTGTTGTTTTTGCAGAAACAGAATTGCAGCAACTACAGACATCTGTACTGCATTTGGTGACTTGCCTCATCTCACGTCCTCCTCTTATGTCCTTTTGGTTTCTGTGGAGGATTTATCACTGAGGATTCATCTCTGACACGTAGCAGGAAGAAAACCCTGTTGCACTCCAGAATGTTTGAGTGGTGATAAGACTGCTGGGAACCACACTCCAGGTCCAATGGACACAAACATATGGTCCTGCTTTTTGACTGTGGTTTGGCTGCCAGTCTGCCACTCCATACTTTATGGTTTCAGCATTTTATTTTCATTTGCTTGAGGTCATTTTCACAAATGCTCTTGGGTGTTTTGTAAAAAGGGGGGGGATACTGTGCACTTCATAATCCTATATAACAGCAAGTCTGTGTAATGTATTGTGGACATTTCCTCAGGAGATTTTGAGGTCCATACGGTCAACTTTGGGAATAATTTGAATAATTTCCAATGTTTCTATATCGGAGTACAAACTCACTGAGGTTTCTCCAACCCTTTCATGATGTCAACATGCTTTTCAATCCTAAATCCAGTATGAAAATAAAGGACTTTTTTAGTTCGACATTTTCAGAAATGTTCTTATTCGCCTTCTTGCTGAGAGTTTGATGAGAAGATCAATACCACTCTTATGTCTGTTTAGTAGATATAAAGCTACTGCCAGCTGCTTGTTATCTTAGCTTAGCATAGAGACTGGAATCAGCTAGCCTGGTTCTGCCCAAAGGAAACAAAATCAGCCCCCAAAATTATTGTTTGTTTAATCCATACAAAAACAACATGTGGTTGTACGGGGAGAGGGGGATTATATGTCAGATTATTTATTATCTTTTCATCACCTTTAAATTGCCAGATAACAAGCAGAGACTCCAGGAAGTCATTGGTCCTGGCCAAGAAATAGTCTGGCACAAGATGCCTGTAAAACAGCAAATAGTTGATTTTACTCTTTAGTTTTTGTAGGCATTAAAAATAAAGCTATAATGTGTTAATTAGAGGTGTTGGTATGTGTGTCCCCATTTCCATAATCTTAAACATGTTTCCCAAAATGGGGAGCTATTCCTTGAACACATTAAACGTCAGATATGTCCGTAAATGTAAACATAGCCAGTTTAGCTACAAAGACACACAATGCAATGACATCCCTGTTTATTGTATTATAGATGCTCATTTCATTTGCACACATTTTTTTTTTTTTTTTTTTTTTTACATTTTATAGTGTATTTTTGTATCTTGTATCAACTCTAAGAAATTCACATTTACACAATGCATTTTACATTAGTAGGTAAGTACAGGTGACATTCAGCATTTTCGGGAGCAGGTCCTGACCTATCTGTATCAAGTTTGTAATAATATCACAGAGAATCACAGTGAACCCCCCTATAGATTTCATGTTACGGCATATTACATGTCCCGTCGCCTCTGAAATGGAGGTACACAATGAAACTTACTGTACATGCAAAACCTCTGCACAGTAAAGCTGATCTCTATCAACTAATAGCATATGTGAGTTTGGAGGAGAAGTCTTAGGTGACATGTATATGTTTTTGTAATGCTACATGACCCTACTAGTTGCCAGTATTTATAGCATGTTAACACACAGTGTAGGTTCATTGGTAACCTATTTGTACTGTAAGTCTCTCTATTTTAGTGCCAGGTTTATACAGTTTGCTTGAGTCTCCAAGGTTCATCGATAGCTCTGACTTCTGTTTACTAAAAACCTTCATTAGCTCTCAAAATATAAAAGAAATGCACATAAAATCATAAAATAAGTGGAAAAACTGCAAAAAAATAGAGTCAAACATCTGAACTTAAAGACACCTGACACTGTATACAGGCACTTGAACTGTGGTACACTCTTTGAGTGCATTCATATAACATCTAATAAGTGCTACAAAATAACATATCAGTTAGAAAAAATACTGATTTCAAAAGTGTAATACTATTTATAATATAAACCAACAGGAAAATGTAAAGACAAAAACAATTTACGACAAACAGAATGAGGGGAAATTTAAACCTTATCCTTGAATGTGTCTTGCATATTTCTGTTATATTCGGGTTGTACATTCTTACATTGTGTGTCTCACATCACAAGCTTCTAGGGAGAAAGAGAATAAGTCGGTTCAGGGTAGATGAGTGCACTGCTGGAGGGCTGATTGGGCCTCAGGGGGAGACAGAGTCGAGGACTATGTTTTTTTTTTTCCTTTAAATCAACACTCTGGTCACTCATACTGTAGCAGCGTCTGCTTTAATGTCACTGCCACAGCTAGGATCAGGATGATTCATGCCGGCTCTCTCAATAGAGGAGTGAATCATACACTGTTGCTCTGTGTGTGTGTGTGTGTGTGTGTGTGTGTGTGTGTGTGTGTGGTCACATGTCCACATCGCATGCCCACATCAACTGAGGAGCTGTGAGCAAAAATACAGCAGCATTTTATTTGTTTCCATTCATAACGCTGCCATGATACAGGATGAATCACAAGTGATGATACCAGAAAGTTTAATTGTCTTGCGATGTTGGTGACCATGTGACCGATCCACGCAGCATCACACAGGATATAATGACTCACTTTCTCTGTCTGCCTGACATTTCTTATCTATCTTTTGCGCACTAAACTCAACAGTCTCTGCTAACAAGTAAACACATCTTATTTCTCCAGTAAAGTAATAGGTTTTACACTTCTTGGCTTTATTTGCAGGAGTTACACAAGAAGATTGATACCACTTGTCCAGGGATTATAGTCCAACCTGTAAAAACCCCAATGTGTTGTGTCGTGCTGCTGGCAGTAGCATTATATCTACTGTACAGACATGAGTGTGGTATTGATCTTCTCATCTAAGTCTCTGCAAGAAGTGATAAATGTATTTTCCCAAACTGTCTAACTATTTCTTTTAAATCCCCCAGTGTCTGAATCATGTTGGAATTAGTTAATATGCATATCAACCCGTATCTTTCTACATTTTCTTTTTTCAACAGAACAGCTGCTTTATATCTGTACCTGTCTACCTACCTACTCTATCATACATCTACAGATTGTTTACAGAAATCCTCTACAGATCTCTTGATACTTTTTAGTCATACCACAACAAGAGGGACCCTGAGAAAGTACGTGCCCCTGTAGGAATGAATACTAAAGCAGTGCAGTCAAGCTCAGCTCCGATATACTTCTTTTTCAAGATATCTATGTCGACTGCTTTTACAGTTACTGCAAGCAGCAGGGGACAAACATAAAAGTGGTCCTGTGTGATAAAGAGGTGCCACCCAGCCTTGCTGCTAAGTGCTTTTATATCACCATGGCGATATAGTAAATGTCAGTGGCCTCGGACTTTGATAAGGGGTCTGTAATGTCATGTTGAGGATTCAAAGAAAGCCATGTCGCCCCTCTGTCGTCCGCAGCATTAATCCCGATGAGAAGTGGCTGAGCCAAGCGGAGTAGAGGGTAAATGAAGCTAATACCCTGAGGTAATTACTACCTGCCTGTCAGGACATCTCTCTAATGGGCCCAGTGTTGACGTGAGCGCCAACGCTTGTACATTAGCGCCTCAACCCTGTTCATCAGGCTCTATCACGCAGACAGAGCTGCATGCAAGACTGTGAGAGTGTGTGGAGGATGGCGGTGTCAGTCAGCTGAGGATAGTGAAAAAACCTTGCCTCTGAGGGGTATCCCAATTTTCCACTCAGCAAGTGTAAAGAATGACAGATGGGATTCCTTTCCACAAATTTGTTCTGTACAAAATTCATTTAAGCATCTGTTTAATGAGCAGCTCAGTATACTGGGTCACTGATGACGCCACAGCTCCTTTTTTGCTCATCAGAAGGCTTCGCTTCCCCTAAGACATGTCAGCTCATCACAGTGAGTCAGCAGAGCTCCACAGTCTAAAGATGTTTCTCTCATGTTGCACATCCAGGCTCCATAGAGGACCGTGGAGGCACCCTGCTGAATCAGCCATGTAACTCAAGCCACAAAATGAAAGTAATGCACCACAAACAGGAGACAAACATTTGGGTGTGTTACATTATAAGCATGAAATTACTGAAACACAATCCCTGGAGGCGCTGTGAAGGGGTCTATGTGAGCGAGGGGATGGAGACTGCAGAGTACAGGAAGAAAAATAGTTGATTACCGAACGGGCTACACAGCAATTGACCTTTCTTCCCAAATATGAGTCACTTGCATCAGTCGGTGCAGCTAGTCTCAAACAATGACGCACATTTTATAAGACAACATGCCATGAAATGTTTCTGTGATTAAATGATAAAAGAACAAGAAACTTCAGATGAAGTTGGGAGTGACTCACGGCTCCCCAGCTGCTTTTTGTATCGCTGATGACGGCGGGGGTCTAATAGAGTGAATCCTACAGAGAGAGACAAAGGATTACCGAGAGTGGGACGCCACAGAGGAAGATGTGAGAGTAGAAAGGTCTCTTTGATGCGCGAGGAAAAAGAAAGTGGAGATAATGGAGAACCTCGCTGCCTATTTACCTTTCAGGCACATACGTTTAATGGCTAGTGATTGTGGAATTAGAGGGAAAATGGAAAGCTTAGAAAGGGGCAGAGGATACTAAGTTGGCAGTTAGTGAGAATTATGTCAATATTAGATACTGGAATAGTCAGTTAATATGAGATGCACTGGCATATATCTAGGATTATGTATCTGCAGTGACATTGGTACAAATAGTGGTTGATATTGCCATAGAGGTCGTGTCCAGGCACACTGATAGAGTTGGACTCTATATGCGGGGATGAAGAGTCAAACTGTGGCCCAAAGGTGCTGGGAGGTCCATACAAGTCAAGTCTTTGCTCTGTGGCCACTTCACATATGAATCTGAGTCAGTTTTACATTCCCATGTGGCCCCCCTGCTTTCTTCTTGGTCCACGGTTCAAGTCCCCACTCTACTCTCCCTGCCTTCAGCTGTGATGCCTCCTCTTCTTCCTCCTCCTCTGCCTCAGACTTCAGGGGGAGGCGTGTCGAGCTGGGGACCGCCATCCACCCTCACCACTGAGAGAGATAGTGAAAAGAAATATGTCAGGCTCTGATTTGTGGTGATATCAGCGGTGGTTCATTCACACAATTATGCATATTCTCATTTGTACCAACACAGTCTTTTGTGTTTCCCACTGAGCAGCTCCTTATTTAGTGAGAGGGAGGTCGTTTGAGTGCACTTTGATTAGTTTCTGATTAATAGGCGAACGTTTCATTTAGCCCACAAATAACTTTCAATCCACCAAAAAACATAAAAACATTCTTTAAGTCCTTCTGCATGGGAAAAACTCATGCCCAAAGCCCATGGTAATCACACTTTTCCCTGCAGGGGGCCCTGTGGTGTCACTCACTCATCCGAACCTGTTAAACTGGAGTCATTAGCCGGATGAGGATGGGAGACAAATGCTCTCTTTTCCCACAAACCTCTTAACCTGTTGTCAATTGAGGGAAGCCATGGAAACGCCTCGGGAATGCAGAGGCGTTCCTGAGAGGACCCCCGAGTCCGGTGGGTGTATTCTCGTCTTTATAAATGCATCCTTGTGCCAGGGAAGTGTAGTACAAGAGGGTTTATTTTAAAGCTTCAGAAGAGGGGGATTCTTTTGTTCACTTATAACGTCATACCCTCCCTCTGTTTTCATTCCTTTTCCATTCCTAAAAACATCTTTTTCACATACTTTACTGTTCGAAAATACACTTGAATTGCCATACTCCGCCAATCTGCTCGCTGTTTCTATCCAAATTGATTCTGTCCAGGGACAGCCACAGTCCATAGCTCTCCACTCTCTTCCTTCCTGTTTAAACAGACACTCTACAGGCAGCATCAGTGACAAAGAGCAGAGATGCTTGCCAGTGCAAAGCCATCTGTAACCCAGGCATATACACAGTGGCTTCCACCTGTACTTCCACTTCAGCTGTTTCTGAACTGGCATTGCATCTCCTTTTGAAACGTTGATAATAATGGCTACATGGCTGTTCAATGTTTTATTGACCTCATTCCAAGAATGAGTGCAAGCTGTCTTTCGCTGTCCCGAAATGTGAATTGAATCGCAGCAAAGCTTTCTTACCGACTTCTTCTTCTTTCTTTTTTAATCAGCACATTCAGGCAATCCTGATTAGACCCTAAGCCTCAATAAAGCTTTCAAGTTTGCTGATTGGGATTCAATTTGAGATGGCTTCATGGCAATCACAAGAACTCCCGGGGAAAATTTAAGAGACATTGGGATTGTTTTACTAATTTGAAAAATATATTACTTGTTTCTCATATTTCTACTTTACTTATCACTCCCTGTAGGAAGTGCAGAACTTATTTTATTACTTTTCCGTTTAAACCCCAAATTCCATGGGCAGATAATGAGTCAACGGACCCCTGGGCACAGACACAAAAAGGTCTATCTAGCTATCTATCTAACAGTGATTTCACATACTTCCCTGCACCAATTGGCATTAAACAACATTTAACTCAGACTCTGATGACAGTCAAATCTGATCAAATCACATCCACTCAACCCTGATGAAGCACATTGCAAGCAGAATTTATGAGTGAAGATTTTAAGTCAAATTTTTAAGGACTTCTGGTTTTTGTTGTAAACAGATCCTGAACTTCAGTAGTTTAGTAGTAGATAGCCGGAATAATCTTACCCTGCCACAGCAGATCAACACTAACACGCCTCTCCACGGGTAACATACAAGGGAATTAATGGACGACGTGGAGAAAGGTCCGAGGTGAACATGAATGTTGTTACAGTCGCATTTCTAGTATTGATGAAATGTGAAAAATTGAAAACGAGAGGGTAAAGAATTTGGAGCTGTCTATGGGTGCTTCAAAGGCCTATCCAAAGGGTCTTTATTTGAGTATAAAATTGAAGGTGATTTAAAGCTATTCCTCAAACAAAGTGATGAAGTGATCTCTCTTTCCACCATCTAAAACCATTTTGACCAGCTGAATTTACTTCAAGCTGACTGGCTGTTGAAAGCAGGTAATGCCATCAGCCATATTGAGTCGAGCTAAGATGGAACTTTTTCCTGCAACTGTTAAGTCATATTGTGAATCTTTGGTGTAAATGAACAAGGGAAACTGACACTGTCTGAGTAATGTTGTTGTCATCCAACAATGGTGGGAATATTTCCACCCTGAGAAGTTTTATCATGACTCTCTAATGTGAGAGAATGACACCAAATTATGAGTCATCCCTCCTCTTATTGAATTTGCATTTGCATTTGTAATTCCGTTATGCATTTAAGCTACAACATTATTATTTTAACTTTCCACTGGATGATGTTACACACTGAAGAATGTACTGTAGAATTGAGTTCCAGCAGGTCCGTCAGGGTCTCTCAAGAATCACAAACATTCAGCAAAACTAGACTGCAACCCCTTGACAGTTGCTGATTGTAGTGTTATAATAAGGACCTCCCTCAGGGTTTTCAATGAGGTTTTCAGATGAAGAACTAAATATTTTACTGTATTCTGATAAATATCAATCTGTGTTACTTATATTCAGGACTGTACGCATGCTGCTGTATGAATTTCAATAGTTTTTTTTCTGACTGACATTTGCCTTGACTCCATTTTGTGTAGACTAGGGACTAGGGAGGTCAAACACAGGACAAGGATGCATGGATGGGTGATGTGAGTGAGGGCTTAGAGGGCTTGTTTAAATTTTAAACACATTCAATATGCACAATTCAGAGGGGGGAAGCAGGCAGCAGAAGAGATTGTGGGGGGCAGGGTGGGGTGCTGCACAGATAGACGGTTCTTTTTAATGGAGATGAGTAGACAGAAATGAGGCCGAGCACCCTTCATATAGGAGCTCTCACCCCTCAGCAGTGACTCATGCAGGGTATACCCTTTCTGAATGTTGTCACTGAAAACAAAAGACATTTTCATTGCTCTATTTTGCTTTTTAAAAGGCTTATTTGACTTGTTTCAGCTGGAGGTGTTCCCATTATTTTAGCCGGCAGTAAAACATGGTTCGTTGGAAAAAGGAAACCCCCTGAGATTATCATGGATTTATTGTGCATATTCTCACCCTCTCATGTATTTTAACACACCCACTTGGTTAGTAAAGAACCAACGACCCCCAGCACGAGAGCATTTGCTGCCTCTTTAATGGCTTCCGCGCCCACAGACGGTAATAATGCCAATTAGCAGGTGCTAAACGCTGATGCTGGATCAGATTTTGAAAGGCAGTAAGACCAGGCCTGGATCTCATCTCATAACACCTGCTAATGAGCCAATCAGTTAAATACGCGAAAAGGGTTAACGGGGCAGTCATCTTCTCAATGAACCAATCCCGAGCTGTTCCTCCAAAAGAAATTCCTTCTTTTCTTCGACATGCAGCAGACTTTGCATTTGTTGAGTGGAAGAATGGAAAGGGGGACTCAAACGAAACACAAAAACAAAATAAGCTTTTCCCAAGCCTCATTAGAATGTAATGGGTATCCCAAAGAAGGCACAGTGGTGGGGATTGTTTGAGGGAGGATTTGAGTGTTGTTTGGCTTGTTAGCACATTATTATCGCTGTATAACCATTTTTTAGGCCTTACTATAATTCACAATAAAAATAGGAAGGAAACATATTAGCTTCTTAGCAAGAAAGTCAGGGAGCGAAGCATGAATGACTGAAGGAATAACAAGATCATGACTGAACTTGAGACTTCTTCTTCAGGTAAAAAGCCTCTCTGGTTTATGAGTATAGATCGAGTGAGAATGCAGGTTTCATCTCTTTAATGTAAGTGCTATTTGAGTATTGAGGGAAGGCAGACTGCTCTACAGAGGTCACATCTCTTTCCCGCAGCACTTGCTTTTATTCTTCAAGCTGTTTAAAGGTTATCCTCTTTTTGCAGCCACTCTGCACAGATTCCCAACTATGCACCTCATTTATTTGTATAAGTGCCCAGTGTTGCATCACATACGTTGATTACTAAAAGATTTAAAGAATATATAATTGGATGGAGAGAGTGGACAGCACATTCAAAGGGATGCTAATATGTCTGTAATTCAATTTCTTTACTTTTTGTTGAAGTTGCTACAGTATAAAGGATGATGCTGTTGATGTTTTTTATGTTTCTAATTGTCTACAAATCCTATAAAATTACCAAAACCTGATATCGCTTATTTCTCGGTGCTATAGACCTTCATTGTTGTCTAAAAACAATCAATCCCACATGCGCTTTCCTGCTGCCATAAAAACTCATTAGAGCAACAACTGTGTATTAGTCTGCGGCTGAAAATAGTCCCCCAACAAATGCATTATCTGCTCCGATTTGGTTAATGTTTGCTAAAAACTACAATACTCTGCTGTTTTATGTAAATAGCTAACCTTTTTAAAAATTAAACTATATATTTGTGACCAGTTATGAACACATTGTTGGTTTTGGTGTTTTCATGGGATTTGTTGACAATAAAAAACATTTTAAAAAAAAGTCTGATTGGGAAATTGTGCATAATACATATTTTTTTAGTTTTCTTAATCCATTTTCATGAAGCAATTAACTGTAAAAAACAATAAAACAAAACATTGTTTCTCCCTCTCTCAATGCACTGCACTGAAAGAAGTAAATTAAGCGCATGGTAAATTGCTTTATAATAGATCAGTAAAGTGCATAATGTTGGTTTTATCCCTCCAAGCCAGACATGATCTACTGAGTTAATCTCATGAAACCTTTTAGATTTTGTCTGGCTTGCAAGTCTGCGTGGCAAAATCTGTCCTACAGACATACACCTAAAATACTTCACGAGTTAAAGAGAGACCAATATAGATATAGAGGAGTAGTAAGGGTAGTAAAGGCAAATATAGATCAAACATATGCAGTTACATACTTTCCTTACACATTACAATTCTTATACCATATTATTTCTGCGTCAAACGTCTGTCAGCACTGGATATTTTAGCCTCATTTTGATTATATACCTAAACATTTGTGATTAGGAAGCATACAGCCACTTCAATACATAAAGCATTCAAGCAAAATCTGTTGAATGTTTATTATGCGTTCACATACATTCCTGGAGTCGAATATATCATGAGTGCATATAAGACTTGGCTTCACCTATGTGCTCTTGGCAGCTAGGTGTCCTGCTCCTGGATGATATATTGTTTTTGATCTTATTCCCCAGGAATGTGTCTTTGCTCTGAGGGAAAGGCTTGCACAATGCCGGAAAACCCCTACACATGTTAAAGATCTAAGCAGAATACCTTGATGTAATCAACAGTGACTTTCTCTGGCAGCTAGAATACCACGGTGTGAGATAGGAATGTATTCAGTCTTGGATGAGTGCTGTATGATTATAATTATTGTACATATTAGATGTAAATATGTTTACACACCTCAGGGTGTCTGGTCAATTGATGCTTGGACTGGGCAATATGACTGAAATCCATATCACAATATTGATTTTAACATTTTCCTTTATCAATATCCACTCAGTGGCCTTTTCATTAGGTACACCTGTACAATCTAATGTAATTCAACAGCCCTGCCATAACATCTATATATACAAGGTTAATAATGGTCAGTTTTTGCCCTTCACACATACATGAATGAGGGGGACAGAATATCAGAAACACCTCTTTATATAATGTAATCCAGTACAACACCATTACTAACAATTAGCTCCATGCTAAAGCATATAATTTAATTACAACCTCTATATCAGTCTGTGACATGATAGTTATTATGCCAGAACAGTTATATTAGATTGTATTAGACTGTACAGGTGCTCCTACAAAGTGGCCACTGAGTGTATATCAAAATATGGCAAATGCATTGCATCAGACAAAACTGATGTTTTCCAATCTGCTTGAAATCTGCAGAATTTTTAAAACAAAGCTAACGCAATACAACCGTACAACCACAATACACTACAACAATATTGGAGCCCAGATTACTGCCTTGGTTCCATCATAAAGAGTGAGTTTTAGGCCTACCTATCTGTTCCTGTGTGAGAGAGTGTGATGGCTGAGCCTGGACTTCAGCCTGAGCCTGCTGCTGCTGCTGCTGCTGCTGCTGCTGCTGCTGCTGCTGCTGCTGCTGTTCCTGCAGACTCTGACTGTCCACTGAGATGCCACTGTCGCTGTGCAGCTTCTCTCCCTCCGGTGTCACCATCTGGTTGTTTGTAGCCGCACGGTTATTAGCTGCCTGCTTGTTCTGTTTGCAGCTATTCCACCTGTGGAGAAGTGGCATGTCAAAGAAAGATCCACTCAATATTATACAGTTATGTGATATGTTATGTGAGTTTTAGATAGATGGATTTCACAACAGTATAAAGCAATAACTGCCAGCATTTTAAAGGTCCAGTGTGTAACATTTAGGAGGATCTATTAGCAGAAATGGAATATAATATTGATATTCATTGTTCAATCACCTGAACATAGGAATTGTTGTGTTTTTACTACCTTAGAATAAGCCATTTTTATCACCATGGACAATCATTTCATTTAAACTCCAGCAATTCCAGACAACATTACAAAAGATAGCATCAGCACCTTTGTCAAACACATCAGTTAACAGTTTGTCTTCATCTTAAAAGCATTTCATCTTGACATTAGTAGTAAAAACACGCTGTTTGAAAAATACAAACAAGTATGTTAGCAAAGAAGACAAACAGCCTTCTGATATCATGCTAGGACTATAAAATTCGATCATCACACAATATCATGTCTTTAGCCATTGAGAGCATATTAAGTATTTATATTTGACAAGATTCTTTATAATGTGTGAGCATTATAAAGTCTAGGTGGAGCTAATGTAGCAAGTACTGGTTAGTAGGTGGTCACGCAAGTATCTTAAATAATGGACCCACTGTTTTAGTAGCTGAATGAAATCAATAGTAGATGATTATAACTACATATGTGCCTAAGAATAGAATAGGAACTATAATAAGATACTCATAAACCATTTGGAAAGCATGGAAAAACTTGTTTAGAAGATGAAACACTCAAGAGTATGTGATTAAAATATTCATGAGGTAGTGAGTGGTACAGTACAGTTAACACCTCTAAGTGTTTACTTATAAAATATTGCGCGTTGAAGGTATTCACATAATTTGCAGTCTATTTATGCATGAAGATAAGTACACGAGGAGTACTAGCCAGATGTGTGCGTGACTGATAAATCTGGCACTTGAATTTCCCCTGGTCGGCACTTTTCATACAATCAATGCCTCTAATGAGCTTGTTTACTTGCTTCAAATGTGTTTTAGTGCAGGCTTGAATCTGTCTCTATGAGTGCTTGCATGTGTGGTTGTGTGTCCTCACTTATGTGTTTGTTTGTGTGTGACCTCTGTAATGCATTAAGTGTTGTGACCTCTTTTTTTTTTTTAGAAAAAGCTCATCGTGGTACATTTGAGTGATTCTCTTGAACTGGGTCAAAACCTCTTTAACTATAGCAGGCCTGAATATTTCACCAGCCACCTACTGCCATTTTTTAGCCCGAGGCAACATCTGTCACTGTCTCCAACACCAGACGTCCATTTCCATCACTGTTCACCTACTTTGTCTACAGTGTGACAGAGGTTGTGCTAATGTATTTAACCACAAAGCAGCTTTTTATCTAATTCTTTTCTACTAACTGACCTCTTAAAAACAATGTATGCGACCAGGCCGACAACCACAGCGGCCAGGATGGAGCAGTAGATAGGGATGAGGTTTTCGTTGAGCCCATGGCCGAGGAAGCGAGGAGATCCAGCACTGGATGTGGTCGTCTCTCCTCCTGGCAACTGGCTGTCGGAGGCATCAGGGAGAAAGTAATTGGTGAAGGATGGTGGAGACAGACCCATATCGGAGGTGGGAGCAAAATATGTTGGGAGGAGAGGATCTGTACAGGAGGAAAATGGAGAGAATGGAGCATGTATGAGAAACGAAACAAACTTATATACAACTAAGAGAAAAAACATCAATATATTTACCAAATGCCAGTTGTGAATAATATATTAACATGGTTGTGAACCAACAGATCAACATTGCCATCCACAGAGCCATTTTGCTAAAATTATGACGAGACACTTTTATATCTTATCTCTGAAAGCTTTTTTGCTGGGATGTAGTCACAAAGTCCCCAACCAGATGTCTGATACACTGCACACATGCGGCAGCTGTTTCTGCTAGACAGATGGGTTCTGGCTGAGTTGCTGTGTGCAGAAAGAAAAGGAATGTTTCTCAACTGGGGGGGGGGGGCAAATATCTGTCACCAACCAGCCCACCATACACCAGGCCTGGGCCCTGCACGCCAGGTCTCTTCTCACCACGTCCCCATCCTTATGATCTCTCCACATTGCATGACATTAAGGCCATATGGATCTATGTAGAACAAAGTCTGGGGCTTTAGGGAGGTCATCACTTTGAGTGTAGCCTTTGCTGAGGCCAGAGAGGCAGGAAGGCTCTGTGCTACTGGATGGGTCTGGTTTCTATCATAGCAAAGCCTTGAAGGAAGAGTCATTTTCATAAATTGTCCTATTTCCTCTTTCTTTGTAAGCTCCATTAATGATCAGCTGTGGTTCCCCATCTTGCAGCGGCACCATGTCCACTCTGATGGGCACGACATGTCCTGAAAACACTGTTTATTCTTCAGATGTCCCCTACAGCCCTGTCACATTATGCTTCTGTTTGGAAAAGCACTGTAAGTAATACTGTAGTGATTCTGTCAGATGGTAGAAAAGCTTAGAGAGTTGCCTGCAAATTATTCCCTCCCTCAGGGTACGGTACAGCAGGCCGAGGAGAGGGCCTGTCCAGCCAAAACGAAAACTCCTCTGAGCTCAGCAGCCTGGTGGGGACGGAGAATGTGCAGCCTGGTTCAGATCTGAGCCTGTAATTCCCAGCAGAACCTCAGGCTGCTCCTCATTAGCTTCATACTGGCGCTCACAGGATTAACCCATGGAGACCCCTGAGGCTTCCTTCAAGGCCAAAGACTGGGACGCTCTATCCAATATACTTTAGGGGTCGTCCTACTTTACAATTGTTCTGTTTTTGAGGGGATATAACCCTAAAGTATGATGGACAAACCCAATACAGCGATTACAGTGAGTAAATCCGATTGCTAACTGGTTGCCAAGTATTGGAACTTGATTCAGCTTTCACTGAATCATATTTTTAATACTCACCAAGAACTCACACACCTACTACATGTATTCATTTTTTTCAATGTAGTCCAACAGCGTATTTAAAAAAGTAGATACACATTTACTGTACATACATTAATTAGTGAAAGTTTAAAAACTTACATATGTTCAAGTTTTCTCATTTATCTCCACTGATCTAGGCCAGCAACACAGATATTTCACATTTTATTCATCCAGCATTTGAGATATCCACCTCTTTTTGCCCCTAATTCACCCAATTCACTGTAGTTTGCAAACCTTAATAATTCAACAGCAGTGTGTCTCTTCATGTCCTGGTTACTCTGCATAATCCACAGACCTCACTATCTGTCACAGTTTTCATTGGAGCTACTTCAAACTGAAGAAATACTATTTACAGTAAAACTGAAGTAGAAGTAGTGTGTTCTGTGGATTATACAGAGTCATGGTGGACATTGTTTTTGCAAAAACATTTTTCCTTCGCCTCCATTCTATCGGGGTGACAGCATCAATTTGGGCGACAGAGATCTCAAAACCTGAATAAATAAACCCTAAACCACTACCAAAACCAGTTATCATTACATTTAAAAGCTGTCATCTCATTCTTGTACATGATGATATTCACCTCGGACGCAAACCGAGAATGAATCTCCCGTTATCATATAACTGTTGGCCAACCTGAATTCTCCCAAAAATGTAGTATATTCATTTAAATGAAGGACTCATCGAACCAATCAGGGACTAGTGATGTGGTTTGATGACTATAAGAAAAAAAAAAAGAAATTCAGTGGACCATCACCCCCAAATGCTGCCCACACATATTCTCTTTTCACTGACATGGCAGATAGTCAAGTTTCTCCACATTGATCTGTTGCATAATTTACAAACGGTTACTCCCTCTAACAGTCCGATGGGACCTTGATGGGCAAGTTATGTGGACACACTAGAAAAACTTCTGTTGGTCGTTACGAGTGTGCGTTGGTATGTCTGTCTGCATGGTGATGACGGGGCATTCCTGCCTCCCGCAGGGGGGATTGGTTTACTGAAATGGTAGAAAATATCTTTCATGGACACAAAAATACAGCACATGTGCGTGCCATACTTAGAAACACAGATATAATGCAGAGGTCTATTTAAAGCGGTGTTATTGATTTGCATCAGTCTAAAAGGAGGGAGCGTTCGGAGGAGTGGAACACGGGTGTCTGGATTACAAGCATTTCTTGACCTTTCCTGGGATGTAGTCAGGTTACCTCAGCCCTGCCATACATCATCCAGCTAATGCAGGGCTGGCTAATGGTATTAGCAATGCAACACGAGCTCGCAAATACAATAAATTGTGAATGGAAGGCGTGAAAATGAGTGAAAGTGTGCAGACGGTATAGGCCTTATATACACTTCGTCAAAGAAGCTACAATCCTTACAGCCTTTCCTTTACCAATCTGAGCTATCAGTCATCCTGCACTACTGTGAGTGTCTTGCTTTGGTGCAGTGAATGTTCTCTCCATGCAGATGTATACATGCATCAGTTGCACCTCAGGACTCACTGTAAATTGTCTTTCTCATTCTGAGCCAAAATGACAGCTCTCCTGGGAGTCTGCTTCACATAACACTGACTCGACACACGCGGCTGCAGCTTAAGCACAGTGTACTACATCTTTATTGTAACTCCCCCACTTTCACTCTATTTCTCTGGGCTAATGCAGAAAACACGTCTGGCTGTAGACCAAAGGATAAACCTGGGGCTCCAGAGGCTGCATACCTCAGTTGGAACAGAATAGGAGCTTAAAGGCGGCGGTGGAGCTTTAACAATTTCATTTTGGCTTCAGTGGGTTTAAAACACTCATGAAACAAAATAAAACTAGCCCGGGATTTTATGAGCGTGGGGCTGTGTGTGCAGGGAGATGTGTTTATTAGTGGGGTGTGGACGAGAGGGGGAGAAAAAAAGATTTAATTTTTATGAGCCATTGAGGTCTTTATGGTGAAGTTAACCCCAGGGTCTTGTGCGGAGGTTGATGTCTTGACTGCTGCCAGTTCAGGGTGGAGATGAGCAACTATCAGGCGAAGCACATGTACAATGACCCCTTTATCAGCCGCCAAACACTCTCCCTCTGTCTCAGCTCAGCCTCTATCTCAATCTTCCTCTGTGTTGGTCGCCTGGCCTGCACACATCCATCAAACACACACGTACTACAAATTATCCAAGTGAGCGCTCTGTCTTCTGTTAGGGAGGGTTAATAGGGAGAGCGGAGGGGAGGGCAGACAGAGAGGCAGAGTGTTAGGAGGGAGTGAGGAGGGGGTGCAGATGAACAGAGAAGCTGCTGTAAAGTGCTCTGATTAGCAGGAGTAATTATACTGCAGCGGTGAAGGCACTGAATGCACACTGGCCACCTTCCACCACTCCGCTAGCTCAGCCACTCGAGGGCTACTGTGGGAAGAGATAGAGAGAGCAAATGAAGAGAGGACTGGGGAGAGGAGGAGAGAGAGTGATGACTGAAGTAATAAAGAGAAAAGAAGTCTGTCTCTATCTGTTTTTTTAATCTTTCCCTCTCCTCGTTCTCGAGGACAAACACTCCAACAGACGCTCAACACTTCACGTTTAATGCAAATCTTCCCAACTGGAGATTGAACAGCACCTTTTTGGAAAAGCTCTACCGAGGCCAAGCGGACAGAGACCTTCAATAAAAGATGCAGGAGGTGTTTTCAATTTCAGATCATAGAAGTTCACACATGTGCGGTGTCCGGAGTTTAATGAAAAATGTCGAAGTAAAGCGCACTTGGCAGGGGGACATGCATGCATGTGCCGTGTTAGCCTGCTATCAGCTGTATTGATTTTGGATGCTCATAAGGAGTGTTTGTGTGTCTGAAGCTGAAGAGGACTAAGCTAGTGCGTGTGTGTGTGTGTGTGTGTGTGTGTGTGTGTGTGTGTGTGTGTGTGTGTCCTGCAGTCGAGTGTGGGTGCTCATAGAGGTCATTCAGCGAAACCTGAGCATGAGCAGAAGAAATCCCAGGACTCATATCGACCCATCAGCATAGAATACCAGCACAGCACATATGCTGCAGCTCTCTCTGTCTGTTTTCATCTCTATTTCTTTCTCACCCTCTTTCTGTCTCTGTCATTGTATCATGTAATTGACACTTAGTGACAGCTGGATATGAACTAGGGATTTAGGGATTTGAAAATACCCCCAATCATATCTTTGTTTACCACGTGCCTGAGAGAGCGAATGACAGCAGGATAGGAATTAAAAATGATTTCCTCACATAAAAACAGGATGAGAATTCCTGCGAGGCAGCTTCCTGTTTGCTGCAAAAAACATATCTGTATGCAAAGTCATCAAAGACCACCATGCAGGGCCTGGAAACATCATAACCACCACATGTGACTACAACCACTACCCTTAGGCCCATTGGTGCTATATGACAGGGCTCTCCTTTCAAACGGACGTCCCACAAGGTCACTTATCGTGCCATCTCCACTGCTACATAACTATTGCTCAGGACAAGGCAGGTCAAAGGTCAGACCATCAGCATGGGTGGGCGCTAAATGGTCAGGAAAAGGCTGTATTGTGACCTACTGTACATCAGATATGGGTAGAATACAGTAGATGTTCTGGGTGTTTTAGGGGGCATAGGGTGCAGTTTGTTCTGATGGCTGTCACGATAAGGCGTTAAGTCTTGGTCAGATATACGTGGAATATGGAAAACTAGCATCTCAGCATGTGGAATTTGCTATGCACACTTGTTTCCAGGACTGCAATCTTTTTCAAACTTCAGACTTGTTGCTTGATTAGGGAAATTTGAAGACTGCAGTTGTTTTTTCATCATGTCCTTGTTTAACTCTGCATGATAAACAAAAATCCACAAGGCTGAACTTTGATTTTAGCATGAGCTGGCACAGATGTGGACATTGCTTAGTGCAATAAACATTTCTTCCTGCTCAAATTTGAATAAAAATAAAAACATTTTTCCATTCTGCTCAATCATATAAAATTGTAAACAATGCTAAGAGTCTACAGCCATGCAAGCAGCTGTGAGGCTGTAAATAGGCACAGCAGTTCTATGAGCTAAATGCTAACATCAGCATGCTAATATCCTCACAGTGACACTGCTAACATGCTAATGTTTAGCAGGTGTATTGATTCACCATCTTATTTAACTTTTTCTTTTCTTGGCACAAACCAGAGAGTATAGCGGAGGCTGATCAGAATGTTATTATTTTGGTCATAAACCAAATTATTGGAAAAAATACTCATCTTGGTGCTTGATGAAAAGTTGGGATCACCAAATGTATTATATTTCATTATGTGCATGCCAGGAATGTGCGCAATCCATCCAATAGTTGTCAAGACATTTAACTCACAAATGTCAACCTCATGGTGGCTATTAAAGGAAAAGTGAGAGGATCGCCAGTGTCAGAGGAAGTCATCCTCTGGACCATGAATGTCCAAACAAAATGCCCTGGCTATTCATCCAATAAATGTTGAGACATTTCAGTGTGGACCAAACTGGTGTACTAACTAACAGACTGACACTACCATCATTAGAGCCACACAGCTAGGTAGAAGAACATTGCCTTTGTCCTGTTCCGTGCCATCTCGCGGGTAAATCCAGCAGATTTCTTGCAAAATTTGACCTGGTGGCACACAATTTAAAAATGCAGAGCAAAGCCAAGCAGAGGCCACTGTTCGAATAGTCTTGTTTGTGCTCAAAATTACTGTGGTGATGATTTATTGGGGATACAAATCAAAATGTAGCACCTTTGGTTATAGCCTATGTTATTAGCCCTTCTTCAACCTCATCTACCTTTCCTGCTCTTACCTTTCCCCAGTTGAATGCTCCACTGCCTCCCAGTGCTATTGCAGTCTATTAAAAGAGAAATGTACACCCTCCATGCAGGGTTACCATATCCACTGTATTACAACAGGGTGTTGACAGATTTTTGAAGTTCATTAACTTGGTGGATCCAAATTCCTGCCAGCATCTGAGGCCATGAAGTCGCAATCAAGTCAGCCTTCGAGAGAGAAATATTGCAGCTCAAGTCTAAATCCCAACATTCATATAAAAAAGCCATCATTTGAATGTTCATTTAAAAACGATGATGCACACAGGAGATCAATAAAAGGCACTGCATTAGCAAGTGCCTCTGCTGTTAAGTGCTTTCTTTAAAACATTTAATCACTCCACAATGTAAGTGCCTCTTTGGTCAAAGTTTGCATTTAAAACCCTACACGGAAGGAACAGAGCATTTCCTAAGAACAGACAATGAAGACTAAGTTATTTTACAGTCCTCGCTTATCTGATATTGATTTGAAGAAAGATAGCAGATTTTTGTAAACAAAACTGAGAGCAATGCCACCTAAGACATTTTACCTTCCAGATTTGAGCCGTGTTGCCCCCTGAAGAGGTCAATTTCATGCCTCATCCGGCTTGAGAGAATTTACAGCTTCCTTGGTTACAAGCTACCACTGCTCTTGAATACAAGGAGCCCGACTCTGTTCCTCGCCTGTTGCCTTCTGCTTTGCGGGAGAGCAGATTATTCACTGTGTTGACACCGCAGTAGTCTTTGACCTTTGAATGCTAAAGCTTTCAACATCCTGCCATTTGAAAACCTGACCAGCCGCGACCTCTGACTGTGACTGAGACATATATGATGGCTCCAACACAGCTTTGAAATTCCTGGCAACCACTGTGCAGTATGTGGTCTGTAATTGTCGCTGTGCTGTCACTTGAACAGCTATGGACCAAACCACACCAAGAAAGCTGGAAAAGGAAGGTCTTCGCCTCCGAGGACGTTATCAAAATGGTAAATGGAAAATCAAATGGTCCAAAACTAAAAGACAACAATAACCCTTTCTTTTCTTTGATCTGATGATCTGATTTAGCTGAACTAAAGGTGTGAAAGCAACCTGAACATGTGGCAGACTTACTGTGACAGACAGAGTCACTGGTTGGTGTGCACACAGACATCTCTATCTCAATGCCCTCATCACAGATGGTGCAGGGCAAGCAGGGGTCGAGGGAGCTTTCCCGGTCAGAGAAGGTATCGTCCACGCACTCCTCACACACCGTGTCGTGATCGTGTTCGCAGTGTGCATACACACCCTGGCCTGCCGGACACACCGTACATGGCTCACAATGGTCTGATTTCCTGTCGAAGAAATAGTTGTAGTTGCAGACGCAGATGGCATCGTTGGAGTCGGTGCAGGGTGTCTCCATCCGCATCAGACCGGTACACTGAGTGCAGGGACTGCATTTCTCTGTGAGACTGTAGTTCTCTGAGAAGGTCTCACCTGCAGAGGAGAGGACAGGTCGAAGGCGAGACAGAAAAGTGAGAGGGAGGAAATGAGAGAAGGGGCAAAGAGTAAAGGAGGTTAGAAGATGGAGAAAGCAGGAAATACGAGGAGATAAACAGGGGGATAAACAGTGAGTCTAATGACATTAATCATGTTTACTGCACATTCATTAGAAGGGAGGACACATTGATCCACTGGGCTCTTAGTGATTTGTGCTCCGGGACAAGAAAGGTGCTCTTGTTGGGGAGCGAGTCAAAAGCCTGCTGTGCTCATTACGATATCGATCCCAATGTGTTTGTGCTGCGCTGAGTAAACTGCTTTAATCTCAGTTATACACACAGAGTGAAGAGCAGGTGCATTGACGTGCTTAGATTGATCCAGAGATGATAAAAACCTGCATTTAAAAGTGATCAAGCTATCACTTGGGTATATTTAACGGCTTTAGAGGGATTTAACGAGTCATTCTGCCAATGAGGGAAATTTATCGGATGCTTGAATACATTTTTCATTCAAGTAGCTTGAGCTAAACTCATCTATAAACATACATTTAATCTTGGATCATCATAATATAATTTATAAAGATTTATTCATTGCTTAAACTTACTATTAGTTTTTAACTGGTTCATTTAATACTGATGCCTCTATATGATGCCTCAAAAATTCTACTGTTGTTAAAACCATTCATACAATAGATAAACATTTGTAAAAATTATATTTTACATTGCTAATCTGCTAATAGTATAATAATAATTAGTAATTCTATAAAATAAAAATAAAAAATTAATTAGGACCAATAACAACCTGAAACAGTGTTTTGCTTATGATTGGTTATGCTTATGTCTGTCATTTTAGTTAGCATGCTAACATGCTCACAATGACAATACAAGGGTGCTGATGATTAGCAGGTGTAATGTTTATCCTTGTCACTATCTAAGTTTAGAGTGTTAAATAAGAGATAGCAGACCACAGCTGAGTTGTGGAGAACAACGTTGAACAGAATGGGGTAAAAGCGGAGCTGACTAATTGCCTGCTGCTTTTCAATTACTTCAAACACTTCAGATTTACTCTCCTGGAATGTTTGCATCAGGAAGATTTGGGAGAGTTCATCGCCGAGGAAGTGATGACCTCAAATTAGCTTATTCTTTCATTGATAGTTCCTATGGGCACAAAGTAATCTATTAATATTGCATGTTCATATAGAATTATTTTCAGATATAATTGGATGTCTGCTGAATTATGCATGCAGTAAGAGAGGGGGGTCTGTGAGTGTACAAGTATGTTTTAGTGGTTGAATCAAATGGGTGTGGAGTCAAGAGGCTGAAAAAATGTACAGCTCAGATTCGCCACTGAGGCACTATTCTCCAAATCCCATTTTACTTTTTTCATGGCGTGTTTAAACATGAGAGCGGTCACCTTGCAAGAGCTGCAGTTCAGACAGAAACGACACAATGTGTGACGTTTTGCTCCCTGCTGCATACTGAAAACATTACAGGGGTGGCAGAGTGCAGCAGGAAGTTTATCATCCATCCATCCAGCACAAACACTTCACAAAATGAGATTATGAGTCAAGAATGTAGATCAAAACAGCTTTGTAAATTCTTAAATTGACACCAGAGACTGCCTGTTTCACTCTTGATTTCACAAAATGAAGCATTCAGCACGTTAACATTGGTTTAAACTTGTCTTGGTGGTTAATTGCTCTTTGTCTTACAATGAAATAAATCATTGGAATTGGGTGTAACTCTAAATAAAGCCACATGGATGTGTAGGACTTTTGCGCAACTCCTATCTGCATATGCATATGTCTGTGTGTGTGTGTGCTTTTCATGAGAACTGCTTAGTGGGTGTCGTGTTGAGCAACAGCATATTGTTAGTGTGAAAAGCCCTGCAGCAATGTCCCAGCACTTGCTTTGCACTGTAAGCTTCTCTGGCAAGTAAACACTGGCACAGACTGAAGCTCTAAACACCTTGTAAACAGCAGCACAGCTAAGAAGCCGTAGATGAAGGTTGTCACATTATACTGGCAGACTGAGTGGAGCAGACGGAGGTAATGATTTAGAGACAGGTAGGGAGGAGGCAGAAAGACGGATCAACAAGCTCAATAAGCAGGACTGGTCGCTCGATTGAATCTCAGTCTTCGAGGGTGGTCTGGTGAGTCCAACCTGAGTCTCTGGAGTCTCAAAAACATGATTTAGAGACCAAAGTGTTGAGGAAGTGAGGATGTACGACTGGAAGGGGAAGGGTCAGGGGAAATGAGGCAGTCGGGGATATAAGTGAGTTTAGTTTCCTCCTTGGATATACACATACACCGTCAGATTCAGTGTTTTTTCTTTTCTCTATCTGTCATCACCCCTTGCTCTTATTACTGTCTAGAGGCAGGAGTGGTAAAAGAGAGAGTGACACTGACTGAACAACCCAGGCCTGGACATATAACAGACCTCAGAGGTAAACGATTATTTGAATTTGTGAGCTTGAAGCTTTTGTTTTCTTTGCAGTCAGGCTCAACCGGGACTGCTCTGCTCATTCATTTCAATTATCCCACAGTGCGCAGGCTTCCTTGCTAATTTTAACTTGCATGCTTGAGCCCCTTTCCAGCCCTTGTGTGTAAACACATCTAAACACGACCATATGCACCGAGTGTTCAACAGGCACCGGAGAGGAGTGTATGCTTTGTGCGTGTGTGTCTAATCTATGTGTCAGCTCTTAAATCTGGGAGCTAAAAAAAGAAAGAAAGCGAAAGGCCATCAAGAATCAGGTGGAAAGTGTCTTTAATAAAATATGATCCTTTTTTCTAATTGTCCCCAATTGAGCGACGATCAGCACATCCCAGCAATCACTTTTCATGTTGGCAGTAAAAACGGCTATTGGTAAAGAGAGATGTGTCTGTGTACGGGGGGATGATGCACTTAAAATGTGCCACTTCAGCCCATGACGACCACCCCTCTCCAAACAGTGATGTGCTTCAGTCCCATTAGTGTCATCAATAATGTAGCTCTCAACGGCCATGAAACTACCCGATGATCTCCACAATCAGCACTTTAGGTGTAAGCTTTTAGCGAGGACAGCCCACGGCACTTTCTCACAGCGTGTCATGGGCCACGTTTCAGTGGAGACACCATTTTCTTACTAACCCGTTGCTGACTGTGGATAGATTACCAACATTTGGAAAGCTGCGTGATGGCTCTATTTGTCTTTTTGAACATGCACGTGTATAATTATCACCCCACTTCATTGGTCCACTTAGCTTCCCTCCTGATTTGAAACAGGTGTTTTAGGATATTACCAAAGCTGTTATTAAGAGACCGAAGGGGGAAAGTTCTATTTTAACAATCAACAGTCACTCTTGTATCAAGTGCTAAGCTTTTGTTCTTTGCCTTGTTGGGGTGCCATGTAGAGAAGAAGCTTTCTCCACAGCCACAGTGGACCTGCCAGATGACAATCTTCATTTCCCCTTTCCTCATCCCTCATGATCCAGTGTTGGAAGCGTTTCTTGTTGCTCTGTTTCAGCCTTCACCAGACGAGGCTGTGATTCTACTTTCCTTCCTCCTTTAAATCCCCAGTGATCCCCGTTCCAGTCGGCCAGCGGGGCTCTTCTTAAACGCTACATTGACTCGTGCCTTTTTTCTCTCAGATCTTCAGTCAGTTTGCAGGGCAAGTTTTTGTGAATGGTTCACTAAGTGAGGCTGGTCCGGTTGTCTTGTCTCCCATGACAGCAGAGAAAAGTGGAGGAGACTGCTAAATATTTCAGCACTGCTGACGCTGGCACTCGTCCCGAACTGGGATAGGGAGGCCATGAAGAAGGGGGAGAGGGGGTTATACTGACAGGAAGTGGGGAATTAAGGGGGGGGTCATTGTAAATAAAGATTCACCATGAAACAGGAAATAGATGTGTTGAATTTTTCTCTTTAATTATTAATTTCTGCACTTTAGCAAATGTATTTATAGGTTTAGTTTTTCAGGGAAGGTCAGTGTTTCAGCCTTTGACTCCTACTCCGACTTATTTTGGTGTATGTGCCTCTGTGGGCTTCAGGTACATTAAGATTTCATCTGCTGAAACAATATTGAAACCAATGAAAATGCATTCGCACCAGAAATTAAGTGCAACCTCCTGGGTATTTGGGCTTAATTGTTGAGTGTTTATCAGCGGTGAATACCGTTCCTGTACTGCAGAGCAAGATAATTGTTCACTGTTAGAGGCACAATAGGCTTTTCAATATGGTTTAATTAGCTGGATCAAATGAGTAAAGATGCACTGATGTAACAGTATGCATGATGAATGAGCAGATCGTGCCCTTTGGTGCCTGGTTCTCTAATACCATTTTATTCGCTAATACAGACGATGAGTCATAGTAACAGGGAGGAGGAGGAGGGGGATGCTGGGTGAGAAAAGCGAGTACAGGATGGAGAAAGAGGAGACACGACAAGAGTTGGTGGGATTCGCTGGTGTGGAGGGGTGGGGGATGAGGGGGTGAACGAAAAAAAAAAAACCTCATCAGAAGCACAGTCCTGAGGGCCAGCCCACATTATAGGAAAATGGAGCTGCGGTTTACCATCTATGCATCGCTTGCCGCTGTTTACGGCAGCAATATGAAAAGGAATATGACGTGCAAGACAAATTCCTCCTGACGTCAAACTAAAGATAAAGTCCAGGCGCTCGTGGGGCTGCAACATGTTCCTCTACAGACTCCAGGCACCTCCACTCAGCTAATTTCCTGCTCCAGTCTGTCATCTGCAACGTTGGATGATGACTATTAATTACCCTTCTTACTCACTCTCCGTATACTGTGTGACTGGGTTTTTAATGACACTAATACAAAAGCAAAGAGAAGTCCACTTTATTTCTCTTTTATTTTTGCACACAAACACATTTTTGTCAATTCCACGCCACTACCTTTTCTAACATTGACTTTGTTTGACAGAGTTGGTTTATGTGAAATTGATTTGCAGTGCTTTATGCCTTTTTCTTTTAGCCTGTGGCACTGTTGCGCTCTAGATGCAGAGAACTGACGCTGTGCCCCTGCACCCATTGTTGCAGCTCTGTAGTTCCTCCAGGCGAAGAATAAAGACTTAAAAGGGGCAAAACCAGCCAGAGTTGAGATTCTTAATAACGTAACACAACACAGAGATTAGCATCTGTTGTGCAAAGAAGTTCACAAGTTCAAGAGTATCAATTTTCTTTGGACAAAAAACATTCCTGCCAGTCTGCAACTCTTTCAGAATTTAATTATTTCCCTCAAAATGTCATCCAGTGGATATCACTGTGTTCTGTTTTGCACAAGAGAAGGTTTTCGGTGTTGGAATACTCTGTTTACATGCACCATTTGCTAGTGCTTACATGTGTCTGAATGGATTAATGCAGTCAAACCATGTTCGGGGCACTGTAAACGTCCAAACAGGGCTAATTTGGGATTGTCGGACACAAAGTCTCAAACTGCCACAATTAACGTGTGCATGTACATTTAAAAGGTAAGGAAACGTACCACTGCAGAGTGCCATTGCATCTATCTCGTCACAATTCTTCGGCTCCTCCTCATCTATGCTGCGATGCTCCTGACCTATACTTTGACGTTTACTTAGCGCTCTGACATACACCGACATCTTAAAGGGCAAAAAGAGCTGCAGGAATGTGACGCAGAGAGACCCTGAATCAAGAAGAACGCATTTGTTTGCAGCATTGGCTCTTGTTCTCCGTGATGTTACGGTGTTGGCACCTCTCCCAGCTCTGGTCTGTAGAGCGAGTGCTAATGGTTCACAGCCTGAGTCGAGCTGCAACACATTTGGACCCACTTACAAGCATCAAACATATGAATTCCTGTCTTATTTTTTGGGACACTTGATAAAGGCAAAGCCGACACTTCATACAAATGAGGAAATTGGACAATAGGAGTTTGTTTTGGCTTTGACGTTCTTTTTGTTTGGAGTTCAGGGCCCGAGCTACCATTAAAGGCACAGAAAATGAAGCGGCTGTATAAATAAAGATGATGTAAGTGCAGAAATGCAGACATTGCATTAATCGGGTTTGAGTGTGTGTAATGCTGATGATGACACGCAGTTCTGCAGCTGTACATCAGTTTTAATGTCTATATACTGTGTTTGATTGTCTCCAGATTTAATTTTATCCCTATTATGTTTCAGGAAATAGAGTTTCCTCAAAGTCAAGTTTTGGCATTCTGGTGTTAAAAGTTAATTTAATCTATTAAAGGGTCAGTCCAGCCAAATGAATGACATAAATAAAACATTTTGACCTGATTGTGAGCAGATTGGAAGCACATTGTACCAACGATGAACGTTTGTGGAAAGATATATTGCGGTTGAGTTCATTTGAACAACTTATAAAACTTATGGTACATAAGAAATGAGACAATGTTTTGTTGACACTGTCTAATAAAGCACCTTATTACTTTATTTACCTGCAAAAATCAAGTGAGATGATTTTACTTATTTGTAAAGTAAATAAACTTAGTTCCAATATTTTACTGAATAAAACTACAGATGTTTTATACTCAAATTGAGCTCACGCTAACATTTAGGAGAAAAAATAATTTGTTTGAACTGACAATTTGCAAAACAAACTTTAGAGGTAACTTGTGAATAAAATGTACTGAATTAAATTAAATAACAATAAAAATCCCATTTGGCTGGTGTATGGTCCATTCTTCAATTTGGTGTCTCAAATCTGTGAGCTCATGTTTTATTTGCTCTGGCAGATGTGTCTGGCCAACCTTCCTTTCAGACATATTTCCACCAGTCCTGGATCTGGTCGGGCTGATCACAATCTTTTATCTAATATGGGACGGGTTTTATACGATGATGCTACATCATACATTTTGTTGCTCTGATGGTTGCATTAAATTGCATCATGAGGCATTTTGGTCTGCGCCCATTGATGGAAATGAAAAATTAACTGAGAGGATGTGTATTAGTCTGGTGAAGCCAGACTATCTCTTTCTAATAAGCCATCAAGTCTGCAATAAGTCATTAAAGGGTATGTGCAATATTTCATTCAGTCTGTGGTTGTAAAAATAGTTATTATACAGTGGTAACAATGTTTTCTTTTTATTTGATTTGCATGTACAAATATACAATTAAAAATCTCTACTCACTGTCCGAACACTGGGCACAAACTGTCTGCTTAGCGCCGCATTCCTTCACCACTCCCTCTCCAGGCGGACACTCCTGGCAGCATTCTCCACTTCTGGTGTACTGGCCGGAGTCACAGGGGACCTGCACCGCTCGCTCCGTCTTAGATGCCGACACTAACACCACCTGGCACACCGGGACAGTGGTACAGAACATCAGAGCAGCACACAGAGAGAGCAAACTTTCACACATATACAAACACACACAGCACACACAGGGCCACTGTTAAACATACACAGCAAAACAAATTGATGAAAATTGCTGCCAGGTGTCCAACCTGTTCCTTAAATCCAACCGCTATCAGGATTCATCATAAATCATGTTGTCTCCACCTATATTAGACACACTTTGAACAAGGCAGTCGTCTAAACTGCCTTAATAGCTCCCCTGAAGGCACATCAGCTCTAATAGTAAACTTATGACACGCTCCAGCCGAGGCAGTTACCATAAAATCATGTGTGCACAACATTATACACATGCCCGTCCTAATTACTGTCTAAAGGTGAGACGAGCTGTGAACGTCAACCTCTGCTTCCGATCTGCACTGGCACACACACAAACACGTACTTCTACTCCTATACTTGCGAGGACTTTTTATGGGAATAATGCAGCAGTCCAAAAATGTCCTCAAGGCAAAACTCAAATTGGTTCTCACAAAGACAGAGACACTGTTTTTTGTCATTTAGGAGGACATTGTGTTGACTTACCCAAACTGTAACCAAAAACCATGTCTTAATAGTACAATTTAATGGTTTATCGTCAATGGGGGGGTTACGAAAAGGGAGATCCCCAAAATGTAAAGATTTTGGTTCCCAGGCAATAAATAGTACACATACACACTTTTCTTCTGCAAAGCAAACTTCACTCTCACTGCAGAGGCTGTTGTTGCAAATTTGATAGGAAAACTCTTTTCATTTGCATCTTCCTAATTTGCATAGCAATCACATTTTAAAATATATTTATATATATTGAAGCTTTTTTATGCCTTCATTGGTTAGGACAGCTCATGATAAGACAGGAAAGGGGAGAGACAGGGGATGACACGCAGCAAAGGGCCTCAGGTTAGACCCAAACCCATTGCCTGCAGCAAGGACTCAGCCCCAGCACATGAGGCACCAGCTCCACCAGGAGAGTGGTAGACATTTTATTTCCTTAAATACCTGCAGCATGCAGCTATTGTTCTGTTTCCAGGTATTTCCATACATGGTTTGGTTTAAGTTTGAAGTACTTCTCCCTCATCCAGTCTGATTAATCTACTCCAGTTATCACCTTCTTGTTCTCCCTCCTTCTCTTGTTGCATTTCCTCAGTCCTCTCTGATATAAATGCCATGCAGCTCCACTGGCGAAAGAACTGAGGCTTGTTCCACTGGTGTGTATACAACAGTGTTAAATAAGAGGAATTCATATCCAGACATTTTATAACAAATAAAATCATTATACTGAAACACTTTCATGTCTTGTGGCTCTTATTATTTCCACTTAATTCACATTTGCTGAGACATCAATTAAATCTTTCCTGTCTTTCTCTCTCTCATTCGTCTCTCCCCTCCCCTCTCTCCTCTCTCTGCTGTCCCTGCTTTCATTCAGAAACAGATGTACTGAGCAGCCAGCAGCTTCTCTCTCTCTCTCTCTCTCTCTCTCGCTCTCGATCCTCTTGCTCAATATGTCATTCTACTTTTGGCTCTTGATGTGCTTTCCATTTCTCCTGACTTTACAACCTGTTATCTCTACGTTTCTGCACAAATCTCAGCTCTTATTTGTGTATATTATCACGGTTAAAGGTATGTTTATGTCTGCAAAAATGAACTTTGAATGCAGCCCAAAACCTCAAGAGGGTTCCCTCCTGTATCTGCAGAGGAAAGATTCATATCCCTGACTGCTGCACCAGCCCCCTTTCCTGTGACATCTCCCTGGAATATCACTCAGCTCAAACACAGATTACAGGCAAAAATCAGTGGGAAAATTTGTTCACCAGCAGCAGGAACATACATCCGTACACGCACTCACAAAAAGAAACGTACGCTGACCCAGCTGTGATATGCTTGGTTTGTACTCTCCCCAATTTCATGGTCAATTTGAGAGTTTATTTCTAAATTTAATTCTACCAAAGTGCACCGACCGTCGCCACCCTTTAAACCAGCTGTCATAACAGTGTCCCCTCACGTCCAGGACTGCTCACATGATGACTGAGCTGCACAGCCCAATTAGACCAGCTGTTGTGGACATACCAGAGCGCTGGGAGGATGTACCCTCTGCTCTGTGCTTTATCACGACTGTCCTCCATAATCAACTTTTTCACATTATCAGAAGAGCCTCATGTTTTGTGTCAAAATAGCACAAAAGATTTATAGCTCATGTTGGATAAGAATTTAATGAATCAATTTACTTTACATAAGCTGCAGCATCTTTATCTCCTCTTATTTTAAAACCCAAATTAACTAAAAATTAGAAATTACTTCCACTCAGTAATGCTATTAAAGTCTGGGCCAAGGCGGATATCAGTAGACTGCTCCTAAATGTCTGGATGCAGCCAAATGTGAAACAGAAATCTCAATTCTCCAGAAACTAATCCGAGCAGGGCTGCCTAACTTAAAACCAAGAGGGAGCTGTGTGTGTGTGTGTCTGTGTGTGTGTCTGTGTGTGTCTGTGTGTGTGTGTGTGTGTGTGTGTGTGTAGGGGCATGTGTATGTGTGTAGCTAGAGGGGATATAGTATAACCTGGGTATAATATTATCTATATATTTTTTTTTTGAGGGAAACACCACAGCAGTGACACAGTATCTATTTAAACCCTGCTCATAATATCAGAGAAATGTCACAGGCATCACAAAATGGATTATAAAAAGCTCTGAAGTCAAGAAAAACTCACTACAGAAGTCCCAGCAGGATTGTAAATTAGCAATATCATAGAGAAAGGTCTCTATAAAATCTTCACACAAATTAAGCTCCAATGGGGATATTACAAGCATCACATAAAAACATCACTGAGAGGAGAGCTTAAAAAATAATATCACAAAGTGCAATAGGGGCACTACAAACTCTTCTGCAGAGTAATAAAGCAGCATTCTGAGAATATTACAGCAACACACAGTAGTTTCTGTACAGACTACTCACCAAAGCGCACAAAATCACCAGCGATAAGGTAGTAGTCATCCTGCGTCGCCTGCTGGAGTCACATAAAACAGATCTTGTGCAGAGAAGGCAGCGCTATGTGGAGGAGGAGGAGGAGGAGGAGGAGGAGGAGGAGGAGAGCCGCTCAGCGGGAGTGCTCATTTTAATTCCAGCGGCACGGATTTTATCAATGAGTCCGCACCATCACGCGTCTTTCCGGGACCTCTGGGCTGGAGTCAGATGCGACTGTCGGTGCACCCCTCAGCACCACCAACACACACAGAGATGAAGAAGAAGAAGAGGAGGAGGAAGAGGAGGAGGAGAAGACCGTCCTGTCCGGAGTGCTGCTCAGCTGCAAGTGCACTGCGGAGGAGGAGGCGAGAGGAGAGGAGAAGAGAGAGGGGGCACGTCCACCCTCCAGTTTATTACCCCTGATACTTCTGCAGTAAGACTATACAACCTGCTCCTCTCTCTCTCTCTCTCTCTCTCTCTCTCTCTCTCTCTCTCTCTCTCTCTCTCTCGCTTTAATCTCACGTGAGGTCTGATTCAATTCAAAAGTGACATAAAAATGATTTACATTTATTGTAACAGCATTATTTTCTGACACATTACACCCCCTACACATCTCTCCAGTTAGTGACATATAATGTGGCCAAAAGTATATAGACACCCCTGTTCAAGCACTTTTATGCCACTTTTTGGTCTGGAGCTGTGTTTCAGGTGTTGGGTGTGTCCCATTCCTCCCAGTTTAAGGGGAATCTGAATGCAACAGCTCACTGTAAAAAAACAATTTGGGGCAACATTTTGGGGAAAACCCTGTTTCAATATGAGAGCCCCCTCATATACACAAAGCCAGGTCCATGCTTGCTGTGGAAGAACCGGATCAGACTGCACAGACCTCAACCCCATCTGACACCTTTGTGATGAACTGGGACGTCGACTGTGTTGGACCACCCTAATGCTCTTTAAGACCCTGAGAGAGGAGGCTGTTATGGCACAGAAAGTGTCCACATACTTTTGGCTATATCTCTATGACATAATCTAAATGAATTGCTGTTGACACTTTGCCAGAGGCTATAGTTTGTGCTGTTGTTGTGCTGCGTTGCATTATCTTGACGTGTGTTCCTAATATTCTTTTCTACTCCACATATGCAAATGGGGCTCTGAAAATATTAGAAACACCTTTCCATAAAATGCGCTCCAAGACAAGACCACAACAGTACAGGCTTAAAACTTGTCCTCAGAACTGGGTCAACACACAAATAACTAAATAAACCTCAAGGACTGCAGGGATAACAGGTGTTTCTATTTTTCTACTTTTTTACTCTCCATATCTGATGAATCTGTTGTACAAAATCTTGCTTTTTAAAACAACTTTGTGATGTTATGTTGCAAAACAAATGCATGTGTGTCTAATTACTAATTACTAAGCAACATCCAAGTCCAGTCAATGCATTACAAGGAACATTATCATTGTGTACCACAAGAGGGCGACTCAGCTGAGCTGAGATCAGCAGCAGCTCACACATTCTGTGTAATGATCTTGAGCTTAACAATGAAGGATGAGGTTGTTCTTCCCCCAAAGAGGAATCACTTCACAGAGGGATGTGCGCTGTGAAAAGGCTTCATTTTCACTGATCTCAGGTTTCACATGACACTTTCATACTACAACACAATTTAGCACTGTGCATTCAAAAGCTGCCTCCTTTGAAACATGTGTTCCAGAACTGTACTGTGAATTAATGGTGCTCTCAAAAGTGAGAAATATTATCCTTCATCCTTTTTAAAACAAGACATTTATTTTAATTTTCTTCTTTTTAGAGATGTTTGAATGGTATTCTATTCTATTAATTCTAGTAATTGTATGTTTCATGACACACTGTACACAGTATTGTACTGTTTTTCTGGAAATCTGCTGAACATGTTAAGGTTCATTAAGGGTTCGAATCACACAAATCCATTAAGCTCTGCCTGCTGCATTTCAGGTACTTTTTTATTTTTTATGATCAAGATGATACTAAATTTGGTGCGACCACTCCAAAACCACTAATGCACGTCTAAACATTGTAATTGTGTTTGATGCACATTGAGGTACTTAGCCTTTATGCGTAAGGAAAATCAGTGCTGATGGATATTGATCCAAGACAATGTGACGATGAAGCAGCTGTAGTCACCAAAAAAGTGGACAGTTTTATCTGCGTCCAACCTTTTCCCCCAATCTCCTCCCTGTAAAATCCTCCTGACCCTGCCACTTCCACCTTCTCCACACTGATCATCAGCTCAGGGGGGCGCAGAGGCCAGTGCCCCTGAAGAAGCTGCAGCAGCAGCAGCAGCCACAAGGTGATTTAGTTACACTGTTGAGATCCGAATGCTCTCCAGTATTGATCTTGGAACACATCAATTTTCCCACTTCCTACATCCTCCTTTGAGATCACCCCTGCAGCACCTCTGACTAACCCCCATTCTGATGACTCTGACAGCACTCTTCTCCATCAATACAGTCTTCTTTGATATTGTATTCACATGTCAAGTCCTTTGAATGCAGTATTTAGTGTCCCTAATCACCACAGTCTGGGTAAAGCCAGTGTCAACTACCTGCACACCAGTAGTCGATGATGAGCTGCAGCTCTGACACGTCTATCAATAAATGATAATAATTAATACAAACACTCTCCAGCCATGTTGTTGATATTGTTTGATTCCAACAACAGTGTAACAGAGATGTAGTACAAATCTAGGCTGAAATGTATCCAACAGCCAGAAATAGAAAAATGTCCTCTGAATGTGAGCTCTATTAGTAGTGTTATGGATATATGGATATGTGCTGACAGAGTCTTTGGTAGGATACATGTATTTTTCTCTGAGTGTATCACATTTCCAGCCATATGACTGGTCAGCAAAAGGAAATGTCATGTCAGTCTGCAAGGTCACTAATAAAATACAATCTTGATGAAGATAACTTGCCACCCGGCCACAGTGGGCAACTCAAGGGCAGCACCACATGAAGTTCCCTGAAACTGTTATTTTGTACTGAAATGTCTTATATGTGATGATCATCTGATGAACGTAACTCTGTGTTTACATCCATGATGCTTGTTGCTCTAATGCAGTCACAGTGGATGGACAATGTCTCTCAAATATCAAACTTTTTTTATGTGAAGATGAAACCATATTATCATCTCTATCTTGTTGCTGCTGTTTACGTTCCCCGTAGACCCAAATTCAAATTATACTGCAGAATTATTTCCTGAGTGTATGAGTGTATGTATTTATATATTGTTTTATTATGTATTTATTTGTTTTGTTTTGTAATAAAAATGTAATTATCTTTTTCTATGTGTGTAGCATGAAGGGTAAAATATATGCAACAACATTAAGTCTAAAAAAGGTCTAAAAACTTTAATCTTCATTTAAAGGCCCAGTTTGTAACATTTATTTATTCATCTATTGGCAGAAATGTATTTGTGTATAATAAAATAAGAATTGTTATGTTCTTGTTATCTTACAATGAGCCTTTTATCTACAGACGCATGTTGAACCGCCATGTTTCTACAGTAAGCCAGAACAGACAAACCAAACACTGGCATTTGTCAAGTTTCAAGGCCACAATAGTTTCTCCTTCGTGCTTAAGTGCAATATGAAACTATAGATGCCACTAAATCCTATACACTGGCTCTTTAACATTTTCTATATGTGTCTATTGTGCCACCAGTCGTTTTGTTTTGGGGTTTTTTTGTTTACTGCTTACCAAGCTAGCATTATACTATCTGTCTTTTTGTGTTGCTAATACAACATTCTGTTGATTTACTGTCGGGTTAACTGTTTTGTTTTACTTTGTATTTTACTCAACAAGTTACATTTTATGAACCATAGAAGCGCTTTGTTCTGACACGCTTATCAACAAAACTATATGAATAAGTGGAGGAACCTTCATCGTCATGGTGACAGTAATAAACACTGCAACTGGACCTCCTCCCAATTCACTTTGTTGTGCTATAATAACATCACAACTTCCTCTTTTGCTCCGTCTTAATTCCTGCAGTTTGTCACTTGTCACAACGTTTCATTGTCTAGTCTATGTGTGCTTATTTATACTTTATAGTGCAGTACATTTAAAATGTGTCAATGGGTGTTTAGGCTACTTGTGAACGACTAATTTCCATCTCTTTCTGATGGACAATAAAGTTTTTCTGATTGTCATTCAGATTCTTAACCTGTACAATAAAACTGTGTATTTTTTTTGGCCAATACATTGTTTTGTTAGACGTGAAAATGCCTGCAGATAGCACAAGGATTTGGACACATTGTTTAGGCAGGGTACCGCAGCATGTTGCATTTGAAACAAACAAAGACTTAAAGTAATTACTCTCAGCTTTAAGGGTCTTTGAAGGTTTTCACATCCATGGTGGATGAACAGTGTAGAAATTGTAGGCCTTTATATACATATTCCCTCTAATCCTTGAGTTCAATTCATATACTCTTTTCCTCCAATTTAGGTGCAAGCGGCCGCAAATTTAAGTTGAGAGTCAGGTATTTATCCTGATCAGACTGGGTTTCTCTGGTCTGGTGGAACTCAAACGTGGTAGAAGGATTTTTGGTCATGCATGTAAAGAGCAGAAATGATCCACATAATCAATCACCTCTTGCTCGTTCACATCCTGATTGGAGAAGTAAGACAAATAACGTCCAGGTTAACACCACTTAAAAACGTGGCTAGAGATCTAAAGAAGTCAAGTATTCAAACTGGAGGAATGTACTGTAGTTCTTCTCTTTAATGCATCTTGCTGGACATAAAATACAGATGTTGTACTGTTTAGACACAGATAAGTCCAGTCAAGACACAACGATTCTCCTTTTGCAGTTTAAAGACAGCTTGAACCGGGTATGATGTTACGACAGTACAGTGATTTCTTGCCTTTGTGCAGTTGTGGTGACAGATCGGGGCTGATATAAGGGTCAGATGGCCACTGTATAAAGTTATGGCCCAGCATGCGTTGAGGGGAACCGCTGGGAGAGGCGTATTGAGTCGAGAGGGTGGACACCACATGTTTTGAAGAGTCTGCCAAGTAGAGGATAGAAAATCACCTGTGACTGGTTACACATCTAAAAACATGAATTATAGTTCCCGTTTAAAACAGAGGAGGAGATGCATTCACCCTTCACAAATCGTTTGCAAATATAAACCACAAAAAGTACGCGGACCGCTGGAGCTGAGCCAGAGCTGTAGGGGAATGTACACTTTTCTCCTGGCAGGCTGTCTTTACACTGTCATATTCATGGTTGGGGTTTTCTCCTCCTTGGTTAACTTAAAACTCTGAAAGATTGCCCACGTCCAGAATGTTAAGCTCAAATATCAGAGGTTCAAAGAGAAGAATAAAAATGGATTTTTAAGCAGATGATCCCATCAGAGTCATTTAACTGGTCTTGTTACAGAATTATTACAGAGAGCTTTTCCTACAAAAATGTCCCTATATATCACATATATTTATGTAAAGCAGATATAGTAAATGCCAACTGAGCATTGTGAACTTTTTCATCTCCAAATCCCTGGTTTATTTTTTACCCCAGACGGGCTCAAGCTGTAATCAATGGTTTTAAATATTTTGCCAGTGTTAGTGGTTTCTCCTTCCTGTGGCTTCCCTACAATGAACAACAAATTTCCGGCTGATATATTTAGTCTTCCAGCAGTTGCGTAAAGTTTTGAGTTGTTACAAAACACATGTCTGAGCTTCTTTTACTCTAATAAGTGCTAAGTGAATTAGTTATCAACTTCCCTGCTAATTACAGTAGGTGAGTGATTACAGACTTCCACTGCGTTTGGATCCACTGAGCAGGCTGAACCCTAATTTCTCCTTATGTTATTTTCATAAGGATGGTGTGTTTCTCTGTTTATGGAAGAAGCTGTCCCCCTGGGTAATGTGCTTCAATGAATCATGTTTACTCTACATTTTTTACAAAGCCAGATTTTTTCTTTGTGAGTTCAAGGGCAATTTATTGGAAACATTGCTCTGCACAAAATCAAAGCTGGGAGTCAAAATTCAGGACTTTTCGTCATGCTGTTTCCCTCTCATCTGTTGTTCTTGGATGTTCAAAGCATTGTTTTCAACTTCCAATGTACATTCCATAGTGAAGGAGCAGGAGAGCTGACCTGCAGCCAACAGCTCACGTGGGACGCCAAGTTGGAGACAGAAAGTCAGAAAGTATAACAGTTTACATAAATTACACAAATCCATAGTATATGCTAAGAATGCTACTAAATGCAAAAAGCACCAAGTAGCCCCGGCTTGAGTCTGAATTAAGAATATATACAGCAAGAATGAATACTACTGACTTTGATGATCCCCTGTAGCTCCACCATGAGGGTAGATGTTATTATGACATAGGTGCATTTGCAAAAAAAAAAAACATTCCAGTGCCAGCATGTTAAACTTGGCAAGGTTGTGCCGCATCCAGAATGCCCGCAGGAAATGAAAGCTACATTTACATAGCATTTTCATAGCCTAGCCTATTAGATAAGCTTTACCTCTGCATGCACTGCAATTTTTCCTCAGAATGGATGTTTCAAATGCAGCTTCATTTGATCAGCACAAGTAAATTAAATCATTCAAAATACAAACCACTTGTGTCCATACGCCCATACAGCGCTCTGGTACTAACCCCTAACGCTAACTACTGACATTAGCATTTAGCTCAGAGTACTGATCTGCCTAAGTACTCATAAAGCACGTGTAGACTCTTAATCTTGATGCCTTGCGTCATACATTCCCAGTACAACCATAAACCCCCTTGTGGCCCATATGTGACCATTATTAAGCCCATGACTTATTTTCCAGCTTGACTTAGTGAAATTAGTGATATGGGACTGGGCTAGCTCATTACAAATCTGGTTTTGATGATGTACTATATATCTCTATTTATGTGTTGAATGTTTTATTGTAAGGGTTAGGGTTATTTTTTCAATCAGAACACTAATTTGCAATAAAATAAAGAGAAAGGTTGATTTACTCCGGCACAACTGCACACCAGATTTCCAGAGATGTATTTATGCTTGAGACAAAAGGGTGGTTTGGAGCAAACAGCATATTTTGCAGCCAACGTAAAGTGTTTTTTCCTTAAAAAAACTTTCCTGCAGAAAAAACAACTTGCAGAGATCTGGTATGAGGTGAGATTGCAACTTCTTGACAATAAGATTTAGACTAAAATGAATGCTGTTGTTTAGGTAGCATCACCAAGTAAGAGCGAATGAGTGACCACAACTTGCAACTGGCTATTCATTTATTAACAGTTATTCTCCTCACTTCTTCCTGGGTAGCTACTCAGGTTGTTGTTCATCAGTTGTAAAGTATTACCGCTAATATTTAAATTACAGGTCCTGCAAAAGCACCTCCATCATAGTGGTGCTTATGCCCCTGATCCACATATGCAGGATGGTCATATCTCGTCAGAAAGCCCATATTTCCTGACGAAGTAGGTGGATTCTCTGTAGACCCAACACACTAAGAAATCAAGGTACAGGAATGGACCTAAAATGGTACAAATGCTTTGTCTCTCCAGCTAGCACTGTACCTTTGAACATGGTAGATTTTTGTACCTGCTTTTCTGTAACTCTAAAAGAACATTTATGTACCCCTAGTGACAAAAATGGACCTTTATGTCCTGGTAAAAAAATTGGAAAGGCACAGAATTGCTAATGAGGTACAGCTGGAGCAACATGCCATTTTACACCTTTATGTGATAAAAACATATCCTTAACTTACATTTTTTTCATCCTTTATTTATTATGGGGAGGTTCACTGAGCTTCAGCACTTGCCACGGGCACAGCAGTCTGCTGGGGTAAAAATTGGTTTCCCAACTGTGCAGGAGCTCCATACAGGAGGACAACGGCATAAAATAAAGTAAAAAAAAAACCAAGTCCCTGTGGAGATCAACAATTAAACAACATTTAATACTTACTCTATTTAAGTCAAGATTTTGTGATCACTGATTTGCTGTAACATTTTTGTTAAAAGTACAATTATGAACCCCTTTCTGCCTTATTTGTATCTTTAAAATTAAACAAAGGTCAACAGTTATCACCTTAAGGCCCATTTTCGTACCTTTCAGGTTACTTTTCTGACAAATGTATCTTTGGGTATATGATATCCTTATTTTTCTGTGTGCAGAGGCTCGTGTTCTGCTCTCCCTCTGTGTCCCAGACAGCCACAGGATGTAACAGAGGTGCAGTTAAGCATCTGAGTCCAGCTTCAGCCTTGTCACACTGCTGACCCAACACACACAGACACTAAACACCAATCTTTTGAGTCCTAACAAAACCAGACAGAGACATACAGAAGATGGTATCTTTGAGCAGGTGTACTGTCGCATTCCCGGACACCCATAAAAAAGCAGTCAGTCCTCTTCCTGTTTCTGTCTCCACTTGGCTGGTGGTCGGAGCGTGCTCACCTTCAGACTCACCCTCAGATCCCCCGCTGTCACGGTTTGGGGATTGCAAGCAGCACGAAAGCAGCAGGTTGTAAAACATGTGACCCCTCAGAGCAGATGACCCTGATGTACCCAGGAACAAGAAGCTGAAAGGTGCAGAAGAAGAACAACCAAGACAGGTTGTATTTACACAGCTGATGCTCAGGAACCTTGTAGCCTATACAGAGCATTTTACTGACACACTCCCTGCCGATAAAGTCCATCTTAACAACTCATTTAATCTTGTGTTTAGTTTTTAAATTATTTTTCTTGGTACAAGTGGAAAATCTCTCCCAGGAGACTATTTAGATGTTTCCACTGCAACGTCAGGAATTTGGAACATGTGTCTTTGTTGTAGACTAGAAAGAAATAAGCAGATTGTGAATAACTGGTACAGATTGATTTGAATTGGTACAGTACAATTATCTCACTTTCAGGTTCTGGATGGATCAATTCAGTTCAGGTTTGGTCTTTCCAGAAACAATGTCGTGATCAGTTGGAACTACTTTCTTATAAAGAAATAGTCCCTGTGAAAACAACTGTTGACAGTGAGGTCTGTGGATTATCCAGGCTGACCAAGATATTGAGGAAAGTCAAGCTCCTGTTGAGGAGCTTTGAGCATTTACTCTGATTGAATTGGGGTAGCAGCGGAAAGATATAGATCTCTCCAAACCTGGGAGGATAAAACAGAATGCATCATAAAGGGTTCAGATAATCCAATCTGTAGTAGACTTAACCATAATAGTCAGGAGGGTACTATTTTTTTCAGCGTTGGGGATCACACAGACATTACTCTGCTGCACTGTAGCGAGATGCAGATTCCCATTTACAGTAAGCAGAAAGGATCATATGCACAGATCATCCACTGTCCTCTGCCAATAATTTAATTGAGTAAGGAAATCATTTAAAAGGTTTTGAGGGGAACGTTGTGTGGAATTTTCCAGTGTCTAAAAGAGATGACTTTTTACCTTGCTTTAGATAAGATAACAAAAATCAAGCTTGATTAGACTTTTACTAATTTACTAGGTTTCTGGAACACTGTAATGGTAGATCACTTCACTGATACTGTTCAGGAGACCAAAGGACGCTTTTATTGTTTTCGCCTTTTTTATGTTTTTCATCATCTGTTGTATCTTATTAACTTTTTGACGATTTCCTTTTATCATCCTAGAGTGGTTCTTTATAGTTGTTAGATTTTATTGTCTAATTGTCTGCGTTGATCATTTTGTTCCTCTTGAAAGTGACAATAAAGATAAGGATTATTAAGTGGTTTTGAGAGCATCCTTTTGCTGGTAAGTAATAAAACAGTTTCTTTATTCGTCACTCACTCGTCTCCCGAAGTGAAGTGAAGCACTGCCTCAGATAAGAACATTTACGATCCACTGTAATAGAGAGAAGTAGTTATTATCTCCTTTTTTTTACCTCCTTTCTCTGTCTTTTTCATGGTGACGCTTCAGCTAACCACTATAATCAGTCAGATGGATGAGCCGCCTCACTCAAGGTGATGGTGATGGAATATTGATGCTGTGTGATTTTAAACCTTGACATCTATGGAGACATTGCTGCTCTTTGAGTGCATCAGGCACCTCAGTAGATAAATGTGGTTTCCTCAGCATCAATCAGAAAAGCTATTGTTACAACGCACAAAATGTGATTCAAATATATTCAAGTTTGAGAATTGCAATTATATTCTCACTGTTTGCTCAAATAGAAGAAATAGAACATCTACCCCTGTAGGCTGAGACATTAACATTTCACTTGCCTTGCACACATTTTGTCTCATGCAGGCACAAAGTCCTGGGATCAAAGGGAGTTTAATTTATGTGAATAAGGCAGGACATTGTTTTTTTAGGATTCCTTTGGATCATAAAGGCCACCGCTGTTTTGACTTCTTAAAGCACCTGGAGGAAGGCAAACATCATGTGGATAGAGACAAGAGAGGGACGCATGAGACGAAGAGAGAAATCGAAACAAATGAAAAGAGGTGTTAAGAGCAAAGAGGAGGAGAAAAAGGTAGTAAAAAGTGAGCTGTTGACTGAGAGCAACCTGAAGATGAGTATTGACGGCAGGGCACTGAAAGGGGAGTAATACGATTAGCTTGTTGGATGGTATTGAATAGCAATCATAGATAACCTGATCCTCTTCCTCTACCTTCCTCCAAGCATCCTTTACTTCCAGAATGTGATCGTCCTGAGCTCTGGACTTCCACAAACAGCTCAATACTACTAAATAATATTGAGAAATGAAGGCTTTAATTCCGATGCTTAATCACTTTTTTGTACATGTGAATTCACGTGTGCAGTTTAGGCTTTTCCTCATCTTGATTGGATTTTATTTCTGCATGCAACATGTCGAGTTAAGATGTGCATTTGTGTGTCATGTTTGTTAGGTGTGTAGTCATGTTGTGTTTCCGCCCCATCATGCTTTCCGTCTCATTGGCAGTGATCAATGGCAGCAGCCTCGTGTGGGTCGGTCATGTTCACTCAACCAGCGAACATGGCTGGCTGCTAATGTCCTGGAAATCCTCAACAAATAAACCGTTGCAGTCTGTGTGTGCTTGCTTATATATGAGTCCAAGTACTGCATGTGTCAGTTCACTCTGAATTTTCACCTCTGAACATAAAGCCTGTATTCGTCCGCTTTTCTTTCCTGTTCTTGTTTTTTCCATTATCTTGTTTTCCAGTAAGCACCATCATATATCTCTTTTTACACAACATGCATCCCAATAACCTCTTTACACGCCTTTATGATGTTGTCATTCAAGCCACAGAGCTCAGGCTTCTCCGCTCAACCATACATTTTCTTCCTCGGGGAAGAACGGCTGCAGTATCATATAGCTACGGATGATTACAGTCAGGCATCCAAATATACCATTAATGATTTTATCAATGCCAGACTAAACTCATGGATGCTGCTTTGTATAAAATAACCTCTATTAGTATGTTAATGTAGCACAGCAAATGAATACATGCACATTTTAGCATATAAACATGGTAGTTCTAGACTCTTTGTCACACTGTGAGATGTGCAGTTCTTGGTTGAGTTATGTTTGAATGTGGTTCAACCATTAAGTGATTTGTCCTCTGGAGATGTTTCATTTGAGTAGATTTGAGGTCATTAAGAGGTAAAATTGTTCAGTATTACACAAGAAAAGAGCAAAGACGTGAAAAACTCTTCTCCGAAATAATCTATCGACTACTTAACCAGAGCATCCAGGTTTAGTAACACTCCTTATAGACAATCAAAGTCCAGTGTCTAGGATTAAGTGGCATCTAGCAGTGTAGTTGCGGATTGCAACTCCCTCGCTTCACCCACTCAGAAACTACGGTGGCCGCAAAACGTGCAAAAAAGAATCATGGCAGCCTCCGAGGAAGGCGACCCAAGGCGTCTGCCGTAAAAACGGCTCGTTCTAAGGTAACAAAAACATAATAATTGTTATTTTCAGGTAATTATACACCAGTGAAAACATACTATTATATTCCATTGATGCCAATAGATCCTCTTAAATGTTACATACTGGATCTTTACAACAAGACTAGGACTATACAGGGAGTCAAGTTACTACCTTCTCAGATTTACATGGCGTACATTGCTAGAATGGCTTAAAATCTGATATTAATTGATCTTGTGACCCCTTTAGGGTGATCTCCAGGTTGGAAAAAGCTCCTCTAAACACACTGAAACTTCAAAAATCATCACATCAAAACGTTGGTTTTTTTTAGCCCAAACCCTGTTGTCACACCGTTCATGATTTGCTGTTATACTCCAACCTCCAAGAGCACAGATGTTTAGATTCTCTATGATATATATCTTATTTAAGTGCTTATGACATATCGAAGTGATAAAATGCTGTGAAAGCATTCTGCCTCGTTGGCCATCATTGGGAGCTAAATGTCTGAAGGTGAAATCGACTTCAGGGTCAAACCACAAACCCAGTAAGCCTCCATTGATTTACAGAGGGCTCTCCACTCATCCCTCTCTGTAATAGCTCTTGTAATAGCCACTTGCAAAGCAGATGGTGTTTTTTTAATTTTTGACATACAACCATGTTGCTTTTCCTCTTTTGTGGTCTCCAGTCGTGGGGTTAATGATTTAACGAGTTGGGACCTTCTGAGAAACAGACACATATTCCAAATGGAACTGGAATTCGGTCCACTGGTGTGCAGTTATTTCCCTTAATTGTTTCCTGAACTTTGCCCTTGAGGTTTTCCCTGACCCGGCATATCCTGACAGGGCTCAATGACAGACGTGGATTAGAGAAGACGGAAGAGGCTGGATGTGTGTGTGCGTGTGTGTGTGTGTGTGTCTGTGTGTGTGTCGTTGTTCTGGCCCAATCCAGGTGGCAACAAAGCCAAATGTACCTCATTTATTTCTGACACACAGTCCTCCATCACCTCCACACTTAAAGCCTGGACGTATTCAGACTACTCCTCAACCATTCCAGTGAAATTGTTCCCAACAGGCTAAATGTGACGTTGTAATGGGCCCAGAAACTGCCATTAATGCCTTGTGTTTCCTTGATTGATAATAGTTTGGAATCTGAGCTGAAGACTTGAGACATGAACTTCACTAAAACAAGGACTTGACATGGAATTGGCTGCTGTGAGACTGACTCATGAAGACTTAACTTGATTTAAATCCATCCCAATACAACTGGCAACATGTGGGCTTTGTGCAGCATCTTGCATCATTGATGTTTTGAAGTAAAGATTGGCTGAAAGATTGAGTTAAACTTAAGTCACAAAACTTAGGATTTAAACATGGGCTGCCATCTAGATGTTACAGAGTGTCTTCTGAAATTCAAAATGTTTCTACCTTTTCTGAATGGTCGAATTTGAAGATGAAGTAAAAGCCTGCCGTTGTAGAGAGGGGCGAAATGCAATGACTTGTACAAAATAGGATAATAGCACACTTCTGGAGAGTCTCTTCTTGAATTCATTTGTGGCACGGCATAAGACATTTTGTGAAAAATGAAAAAAGAAACATCCCCTCAATTCCAGTGTCAAAAGGGTGTTGTGGATGACATGAGAAGTAGTTAGCCTAAAGCACAATTTTGTCTTAGAACTTGACTTACTTGAGACTTCACTCTTAAGATTTCTGACTTGAAAACAAAAACATTCAAGCCCTCAAGAACTTGACTTGCCTTGAGACCCAAAAGACCCACTGTGACCTGGAAACACCTCTGTTTTTGAGAGTTGACTAGGATTTGTTTTGAATTGCTTGAGATTTTTACTTGAACGTAAATGAGACTTGATTTGGAGATGTGCCAAACAAACAAAGCTCTGGTTGGAAAATGTTGGTATATGGAGCCTAAAGCGGAAGAATGTCTTATTCTTCAGAATAATCCCATGAATACCCTCAATGCACCGAAGCCTCTCCTTCTCTGTTGATTATCACAGCTTTGACCTAGAGCCTTAGCCTGATTAGGACTAAACTAATCACACATCCATGACCTGTCCTGTTCACCTGATACAGCTGTTACTGGCCTGTACCTTCTCTGTTTTAGGTCTTAAAAAAAACCTGTATCACTGTGAGGTCATGATGCAGACTCTCTTTATGAGCTGGAAAGGGTAGAAAAGTTCAGTCCTCCCACTGAGGTGCACTGGTCTACACTGTACCGTGTCCCAGACATCACCCCCCAGGGGATGTCATCGTATCAGAGCATGGAGGGAAGGGGAGGATGGATGCTTTCTTTACACCAGGTCTAAATCATCCCTCTCTTCCTCTTTCTCCATCCTTGTTCCCAGCCTCTGCCCAACTATCTGTCCTGGCTTTCTTTTCCACCTGGAAAAATAGGAGGCAGTGAAACGTGATACAAGGCAGCGAGTGGGGGGTCGTCCCGGTCGCTGCGCTGTCACGCTAATGGAGATGGATGTGGGCTCAAAATTGTCTCCCAAACAGCCTCGACGATGGAGAGAGAGAGAGAGGAGATCCATTTCTCTTGAGCTTCCTCCGCAGGCTGCAGAACTCCTTTAATGAGCGAGGGTGGGAGGGAGGGCAGAGCGCTCACGACTTCATTCGAGAGAAGGAGGGGAGAACTGCAGAGAGAATGGGATGGCAGAGAGAAAAGACATGAGGGGAGATAGAGAAGAGAATGGGTCGAGAGAAAATGAGCAGCAGGAGAATGGTGTGGAGGAATGACATGTTGACAAGAGAGGAAGATAGATGATAAGACAGCAGGGAGAGGGGATTGAAGGAGTAAGGGTATTCAAAGAGGTGTAATGCAAAGAGAGAAAGCCCCTAGATGAAGACTGACAGAGATAAATAGACCATGATTGCCTACAAATCACTCCTTTGCTATTATGCTTCCTGTAAGTCCATCCTCAAAATGTCTCCGTCCCTCTCCTGTATCCCCACAGTGGAGATTTCTCTTGTCTTTTTATCACAGTTGTCTCAACATTTTGGCAGCTTTTGGGCTGAAGGGTTATCTGTCTACAACATGGGGCAAGAAAAGTTGAGTGTAATATGATTACCTCTCCGTAGAAGCTCCATCCCATTAGATGGACACACATTTAATTGTATAACTAATTGCACAGACATTCATGTTCCCAAATTACATCATCTATTAGAATCATTTTTTTTTGATCTTTTGCTAGACTTGAACTGTTTTTCCATTAGACTTAAGCTAATTAGCAGGTGTTAGCAGGCTGAACTAAGATGGTGAATGTGAGTTTAACTGCTAGACATACTGTCAGAGGAATTTATCTGTAGAAACTTGGTGTTTGAGAACGCACAACTGTCATTTATCTGTAAAACGCAGAGCATTGTATGGTGGGAAAATGTGCCATGGACACTACTTTTTATGTCTTTGTGGAATTTCTGAGGGCCCTATGTAGTTTATAAATGTGCACAGATCAGTTAAATATTTTGATATATCTTTTAATTATGAATAAATACATTATTACTTTGACTTAGAAAGGTTAACTCTGCATTTCTATGTCATAATTGTGACTCATCCTATTTATTTTAGTCCCAACTTTTCATTATGTTTTTCTTTTCTTGGCAAAAAAACAGGGCTTGCATATCTCTGTGCCTACAGGGAGCAGCTCAACAAAACTGCCAACTCCTAAACTCCTGAGTGAAACATATAAAGCATCACAACGTAGGCAGATTGTGTGTGACATCGCCTTTCATGGTATCTGGTTTTTGAGGTTTAAATTTTTCAAGCGGTTATCTCTCGCTGCCATGCGGAGCCACCAACGCTCAAACAGACCTGAGCAGAGATAAAAGTGAACATAGAAAAATGATGCTTTCATATTGTTTCTTATGTATACACACCTCCGGATTAGGAAAACTACATCAAACAACTTCATCAACATCATAAAATGGCCATCTGCCTTCCGCAGTTACCATACTTTTTTATTTGGTAAAAAACGGCCTTGACAGCAGAGGTTTTCCACAGTGTTTACTCTGCCAGTCCTATCAGCCTCTGTATGCTGCAGTAGTATCTGTCTCTGTGTGACTCACTTGAAAGTCCTTTGATTCTGGAAAAAAAGGATTTGAATAGAAGCCGTACAGATCTTCTGTTTTCTGAACAAAGAAAATGGTATTCTGGATTGTAAACTGGGACAGACACATATATGGACTCTTCTGCACAGATGAAAACGATTCATTTCAACCTTTCAAGGCTTTAATATTTGTGAAGGTGAGTGACTTATCAGAGAAACAATCCCTTCCTTCGGCTTTCAGTTGTATCTTCTTCCTAAAAAAGGTTTAACTTGTCTTGGGGCCAAACAGATGTGGAATAAAAATGTGTTTTTTCATTTCTATTTAGATCCTGTATCTTCCCTCTTCTAACATAATACAGATATTTACTCCTAAAGCTGTGAGCTGTTTGAGTATTATAGTATGGCCAAAAGTATTTGGACACACCTACTGTGCTTCTAATATGAGGTGAAAAGTGTGTGACTGCAACTTGTGACATCGTTAAACACACCATGATATCCATAAGATCATAACCTCTGGCTATACTTTTTAACTTCTTCCCTCTTCCTCCTCCTCTCAGAGGTCAGATAGGTGTTTGTTGAGTTGACTGCAATAAATACTGCAAGACTTGTGTGGCCTGCACAGAGCCCTGACCTCAACCTCATCCAACACCTTTAGGATGAATGAGAATGCTGTCTGTGAGCCAGTCCCTATCACACTAACACTCTTGTGGCTTAATGGGAGCGAATCCCTGCACCCAAATACCAAAAACTTGTGGAAAGAGAGGAGGCTGTTACAGCAGCAGACAGATGCCTGTGATTTAATAATCACATATGGGTGTAATAAGATAAGATAAGATGTTCCTTTATTGATCCCCCGTGGGAGAAATTCAAGATGTAATGCTCAGAGGTAATGCTAAGGTGTCTACATACCTTTGGCCATATAGTCATATAGTATCTCCTCATCATATCATGCATATTTGAATTGTTGTTGAAACTGTGACAACTGTTGTGTTCAGAGTTGTACTGCATTATATGAAAAGGTGTTTCTAATATTTATTGAAGCAAAAATATTAGAAACACTCATTATGCTTACAACATAATGCAGTACAAAACCAGAAGACCACAAAGTACAGGCTCAAGAATTACCTGACATTTGGGTCACACACAAAAAAATGAAAGAAATCTCTACCAAAATCTAATGTTCAGGGCTGTCCACAAAACTTTGGCCTCTCACTGTAGCGCATATTGTGAATATGGAAGAAAAAACCCCAAAAAACAAACAAAGTGTACTGGTGGAAAATAATTATATTATCAAGTACCATACTTAAGTACAATTTTGAGGTACTTTGCTTGAGTAGTCTTTAAATACAAATATCGGATTTATTTCTTATTTTGCAGATTAATAATATAAAATATAATTAACAGATATAATCAATAGATTATGATGTATTATTATAGGTTAAGATAAAACTTTTTATTGGGGTAAATTCACCAGCTACCAACCAGCATATAAAGTACTTAAAATGAGTCCCACCTTGACCAGCTGCAACATTAAAGTGACAAACACATCAGTGCATCGATAAATATAATTCAATAACATATTCTAAAATTGCTAATACTTCCGTACTTTTACTTACATTTTGAATTACTTTTACTTGAGAATGTATACACTGTGGTGATGTTTCAGTGGCGACATAATATGAAGAACTTACTCTTATACAATTGCTCCCCCTTGTGGAGAAATATTATGACAAACTTGTGGTTCCATCAGTCAAAGAAAGTGATGTTTTTACTATTTATTTTTTACTTCTTGACATTTAACTAGTCAGGAAAAAAATCGATATAAATTAATTTACTCCATCTTTTATTATCCTGAATCAACAAGTATTACTATCTACATCAACTTTTTTCTCTGAGTTCCTGTATCGCCTCCCAGCTGTGCTCCAGACTCTTCCTCAGCTCGGCCAGATCCCTCCGGATCTCCTCAAGGAGCTCCAGCTTTGAAAGTTTCCTGTCAATGGACGAGAGCACTGCCTCCTCGACAACAGCATCCAGCTCTGTGGTTGGACACTCAGGTTCGGATGCCCGAAACGACCCCATTGTTTGCTCCCAAACCATCTCAAAGTACGAGTCAATGAAGGCTTCCAGCTCTTCCAGGCTGCTGTGGTCCCACTGGTCGATCAGCGCCTGCAGACCTCCGGACTCACTGAGCCTCCTGAGAGTCTGCTCCCTCAGAGCAGGATGGCAGAGGGAATTCACCCTGATGCTGTTTTCCTCTGCAAGAATCTTGCATTGCGTTTGAGGTAAAGCCAGAAGCTTTGCTGGATGTCTGGATGAGAACAGATGCACTTGGCTTTCACCATTCAGTCTCAGGTGAAGATCATCAGTAGGACACTGGACAGGCAGATTTATAGTCCACCTCAGTCCTTGTTTATCAGAGAGCATGGAGGCTAAACAGGACATGACGCTGTCTCTGTCCAGGATGAGACCAGTCTGTCCTCCTGTTCTTCCTGCCGGCAGTGCCACTATCTGACCTCCATTATCTGGGCCCTCCGAGCAGTTTAGTGGTGTCTGAGCAGTGGAATTGGCTGAGTGAGTCACTGTAAAGGAAATAAAGAGTGAGTTCATGTGAGCCATAAAAATTCCAACCGTCTCCACCAGTCCTAACATATAAATTATTTTCTTATCTCTCTGCTACAGATACTGTTGCCTCACTGTTTACGCCTTAAACCAGCTTTTATTTGATCCCTCCCCATGTTACACCTGATATGACTTATTTTAGATATACTGTACGTGTTGCTTGCGCTTTGGTTTATATACTTCTCTCTTACATGTTTAAATTAGTAACTGATAATAAACAGTATGGTTGCATCATAGATATAGCAGTGCACATCTTTGCAGTGTTAGCAACATTGGTAAATGTTTAATAGGCTGCCTTTTTATAGTTTCATCCTTAATGGTATTAATTTAGAAAATGGCTAATAATAAATAATAATAAAGTTTTTAAACATTTTTGTTCCATTTGTGTTGTGTGACTGCAGGATCTGTGTTTTTTTCCCTTCCCCTGCTTCCCTTGTGTGTTCTCTCTGTCTCTCTCGTCACCCTCCTATCAAGCGCAGTATATCTGCACTGGTTCTTCACCCACTCATCGCCAGATTGTTCAGCCAGCTACCGTGATCGTTTGCTGTCAGGCTCATTCCTTCAGTCAGTCTCCCTCAGTCACAGCTCACCGCCCTCCGCCTTCCCCAACAACATATCAGCTTCCTCCATCTCCATCTCAATAAATAGGCTTTTATTATTTATCGCATGTGTCTCAGTCTGCTTCTGGGTCCTAAATCTGCAAACCATAACAATTTATTGTATTTAACTTTGCTATTATGGAGTCATATTCTTATTTATGTCACACTGTCACATTTATTAATACTGAAATTTCTGATAAAACACCTTCATTTGTTGTTTTACTGTAAAATATCTTGCCTTGATAAATATTTTGGTCGAAACTCTAAACTTTAAAACTTTAAATCCAAATTTTAGGGACCAATGTCACCAATGTTTAATGGATGTTCTATATCATTATCAGATTTCCTTCAAAATATCAGTGGAACAATGAGTTTGTCCTTTGGTGTTTGCCTTGTATCTAAACTTATTTTGATTGAGCTTTGTTTTACTGAAAATAAAATATAAAGGGATAAATGCAGATTCTCTAAAACAGTGGTTCCCAACATGGAGGTGGGGGTCCCCACTAGGGGTCGCCAGAGCTTCAAGGGGGGCTCGAAAGGGCCTTGATTTTAAAGGGGTTCATTTCTGTGACGAAAACTAAATTAAATTGTTATTTTTAGATTATTATTTAGCATATTTTTTTGAAGACATGATCACAAGTTGTAGTCACAGAACCTGTGTTGGAAAAGTACGCATTTAAAGCCCAGTTGTATACGATTGTTAAAAAATACATAATACAGACAGCGAATAGTATAAAAAGTTAGTAAAAATATCAAGAAAACTCATCTCTAATCAATATTAACAGGAAATAATCTGCTCAATATTCATCCAAATAGCTCATTTTAAACAAACTTCCTGCAGTTATTGTGTTCACTACTTGGGTTCATTGCACAGTTTATCAGTTGTTCTGTCACTCAGTCACGGGTTGCCAAACCTTTTTGGCTGTGAATCCACAAAATGAAGTATGTTTCCTGGTAAACCCATTATCAATGGAACTCAACTAAGAACTTATTGTTTGTTCAAGTAATCTTTAGAGGCGCATTGAACTAATGTTGTCCAGTAAATCACATGAAAAAAGCAGTTCAGAACAAACTGTCTGAACCTGAAGAGACAAAACATCATTGCATTAGGTTTACTTACAGTCATGGGACAGCTGAAGTCTGCAGCTCGTAAGCACCTTTAAATCTCTTTTACACAGTGTCACTGCTTTTGAAGAAACCCTTTTCCACATGTGATCACCTCTGTGAAGAACAGTCAGCCTTTCTTCAACCAGCATCACCTCTATCAGTTCGATTAGCTCTTTAACCTGAGCTCCGTTCCCCCGGTGTTTATTGTCCAGGACGTGATATCTGTTCCCACACTTCTCAACCAGGCTCTGCAGCGGTTCACCTTCACTCTCAATGCGCTGCTCGATGCTCGTGTCGCCCAGCCAGTCCCCGTGGCTGAAAAGGACCACAGCTCTGCTCCACATGCGGCCTCCTCCTGCCTCCAGCTGTTTCTCCATGGCCTCCCTGTGGGTGTCTTTGAATGAGGAGCTCACATTGACAACCAGGAGGAGAGCACAGGATGCAACAAGGAGGTCAGAGGTCAGAGAGAAGCATCCTGGCGTGTCCAGCACTGCCACCGTCTTGCCGCTGACGTTGGCTCGTTTGTCAGAGCAGGAGGTTGTTTGTGTTTCCGTGTGGAAGCACTCTCTGCTCAAGATGGTGTTTCCACATGAGCTCTTGCCTGTTTTCCTGCCACCAACCAGCACTATTCTCAGATTTGGAAGAGGGTTGAGCTTCTCTGTTGAAAAGACGTTTTTCAAATCTGTTAGAAACATGGCAAACAAACTCCTTCTGGTTGACTTGTGTCCAAAAATCAGCTAAATTAAATAGTGTTTATCAAATAAGTGAAATAAGATCACCCTGACATTGTTTGTCACTTTAAAATGCATCTAACTCACCCAGCTGAAACCTCGCCATCTGCCTTTGTTTCTCCTTCTTCATCAGTCTCTCTATGGCTCCCTCCTTCTCTCTCCTCATCTTCCCCTCCATCTGTTCCATCACCGTCCTCTCTATTTCATAGTGTTGGACGTTGTTGCAGCCAGCCAACATTTCCTCAATCTTCCCAATTAGTTCTCTGACTTGGAATCCATCCCCTTTAGTTTTATTGTTCAGAACATGATACCTGTTGCCGCACCTCTCAACAAGCCACTGCAGAGGCTCTCCCTCACTCTCGATGCACTGCTCAGTAGTCGTGCCTCCCAGCCAGTCCCCAAAACTAAACAGCACAATGACGCGACTCCAGATGTGTTCACTGATCAGCTGGAGGTGCTCCTGCGCTGCCCTCCTGTATGTGTCAGTGAAGGCTCTGTCCACACGGATCACCAGCAGGAAGACGTGAGGCCCCGGAGGGCAGAGAGAGGAACTGAACGCTATCTCCCTCCGGTCGAAGATGGGACTCTCGTCACAGAAGTAGTTCCTCCACCAGCCCGGCGTGTCCACCACAGTCACCTGTCTCCCAAACACCACACCTTTTCCAACCCGACACTGGGCTGTTCTGCTCAGTTGCTGGCTGCTCTCTCTGCTCAGGATTGTGTTCAGTGTGGAAGTTTTTCCAGAACCCTTTGCTCCCACCAGCACAATCCGGATATTAGGGATGAGCTGCAGCCTCTCTGAAAGAGTGAAAGTGGAAATGTAGAGGATACTTTTTTTTTTTTGTAGCTTAGATGTTATACAGACTTCCATCAACCTTTTTCACAGCAACCATTATGACATGAAATAGTAGGGTAAACACAGGTGTTGCCGATGATACTAATTAAGGCTCCGCTCTAACAGAGTCAACCTTAATTAGTATCACTGGTAACACCTGTGTTTACCCTACTATTTCATGTCAAAATGGCTGCTGTGAAAATGATCTATTCAGGACATTTTCCTCTAGGTTAGAGAAATAGTTCAATATTCTGGAAAATACACATATCCGCTGTTAATTTGCTGTTGTTCGCTGAGTTAAATGAGCAGATCGATACCACTCTCATACATATTTGTCTAACATGAAGGTGGAGCCAGCAGCAAGTTAGCATAGCTTAGCATAAAGACTGATATGTTTTGTGCAAAAATCTTAATTTGTAAAGTAACTTGTATCTAAAGCTGCCAAATAATTGTAATTATAAAAAATAATAATAACGTAAATGTAGTAGACTAGAAGTACCTCACATTTGTATTTAAGGAAATGGAATATAATATGCATAACTATGTTTCTATTAGTGTATAATCGCCTAAATATAAGAATTGTTATGTTTTTGAATCAGCCTTTTATATGTACAGATGCCTTTGGTTGACTTGCATTGAGTCCACCATGCTAAATGTTTCAGTACAGTAGCTTAAAAGGGACAAACTAAATACTGGCCCAAGATAGGGTAATTCGTGTATTTCGTGTTCTGTGTGTATTTCGTGTTTTTCATGTTTTTTTGTGGTCACCAGTTTCCTTTGTGATCTGTAACTTCACAACTAGATGCCATTAAGTCCTACACACTGGAACTTTTAACAGCCAAAATAAGCAAAAGTTTACGATGAACTCACCTCTCATGAGAGATCTGTGTTTCTTCATTCTTATAAACCTCTGCTGAGCCCTCTCCTCCACTCTCCTTTTCTCCTCTGCAGTCGCCTGTAAAATGTTTTCCTGCATTTCAAACACTCTGTTTCCATTTTCTGTGACAAGTTTCTGTATCTTCTCCAGCAGCTCTGTGACTTCAGCATCATCACTCAAGATAACAGTGTGACACCTCTGACTGCATTTCTCAGTGAGCCAGCAGAGGGCCTCTCCCCCCATCTGTACGAGCTTTTTTTCTTCTGTGTGTTTAGACCTGTCAGCAGAGATGAAGACCACCATGCAGTGACTCCACACACTCTCACCCAGCAGGGCCACGTGCTCCTCCACAGCCCTGCGACGCTTCTCTGAGAAGGCTGAGCTGGCCTTGATTGTAATCAGGAATACATGTGGGCCCGGTGAGCACAGAGAGACGCTGCTTACAATCTCCCTCTTCACCAGCTCAGATGTGTCCTGAGCACTGAAGTCGCACCACCAGCCGGGGGTGTCCACCACTGTGAGCCACCGTCCGGCCACCACACCCAGCCTGCGGGAGCAAGAGGTCCTCTCTTTGGTGACAAACTCCTCTTTGCCCAAGATTAAGTTCCCCACAGAACTCTTTCCAGAGTTTCTGCCACCAAGAAGGATAATCTTTAACTGTGCTATACAGCAGCCGTCCCCTGACAAAGACAATGACATACACACACAGAGGGTAAAAGACGGAAATAAGGCTGAGACGGGTTAATATTAAAGCTACATTGACTAAAATCACATTTCTTTCATTCAAATGCATCAGTTCACATTTGAGGAGGACAATATCAAAGAAAAATAACAACAATTGTGATTGTTTCATTTATTTTTGAAAGCCAAATTGACAAAACCTCCCTGGTTTCAGCTTCCTACATATGAATATAGTAATAATAATCTTTGTCTTTTGTTATAGTAAATTAAATATCTTTGAGTTTAAATAAATTTGACAGAAAATTAAGCAGCAACAATTTTGATAATTGATTGGTTAAATTGTTTTTTAAGCAAAAGTGCCCAAAAAGAATTAAGATAAACTGATAATAAAATATTTTAACATTAAAATAAATATTTTTGTCACAATCCTCAGAATCTACCCCCAAAATGACATAAAACTACAAGTTAGCTAATCAATGCAAAAACAATGCAAAAAAATAACGATATGTACAAAGATATGTAGTATGGTATGTAGTATGTACTCTTAGAGATAAGATACTAAGAAGACATTTAAACTGATTATATAATTATTACAAAGTAGGAAGCTGTTTGCATTTCCATAACAACACCTTTCAAATTAAAAATAAATACATGATCCTGGATATAACGTGGTTGTTATGAGACATCAAGAATCAAAACTTACATGCTGACAGCTCGCTGGTTGCCATCTCACATTCTCATCTATAAGCAGCTAGATTTTAAAACATTTATTCACATGTGGAATCCGTGTTTTCCGTGTTCTTTCTGAACAACGAGTGATGGCAGAAGTTTGTGTTTTATGTGTTTATGAGTCTGAAGGTTGTCTTTAATGAGTAATCAGACACATGCAGTGTAGACAGTAAGAACCACACCTCTCAGCAGCGGGTCGAAAGTCCACTCTGGAGAGAAACAGAAGAGTGTGTGAAGCATTTATACTGGACATTGAATTCCGACAGAAATAAGCACAAAACAAGGAAGGAAAATCCAAATACTGGACTTAAAAGGCTGGTTTTGGTGAATAATGACTGAGCTTTTGTGGCACCCAGTAGAGGTGTGAAGTTCAATGGAAATATTGCACTTTTTGTGTATTTTAGTACTATATAGAATCTGAATTATCTTTACTATTAATGACAACTCTGACAGTTGCGACATGTTACACATTTCAGTTAGCATTAGCCCTTCATGTAAGAGGTTGAAACAAGTGTCTTATATGTTATTTTAAATTGAGTGACAACGATTCCTCCGGTCTGATTCCTAAATAATTACATAGTTTTATCATTGAATTGTACATAGTTTTCAGGGACATATGAGGGTCATAGGTCTTTTAAACTATTAGGGGGAGCCCCAGGGCAAATATTTCCTGTTGGGTTCATCATAATCCCCATCCCAGCTCCCAGCTTCCCCCTGTATGTACAATGTATATTTACCTTGTCACCTCTAAATTACAGAGACAACAGGCTGCAACTACTCTGATGCTGTATTAAAACTATCTGGGAACAGGTTTTGTGTGTCTCATTTGCGGTGATTTGATTAAACACAACTTTACTTAGGGATAAGCACCATGCGAGCACAATATAATCAGAAATAATGAGAGTATTAAAACTACATTTTGACACCGTTGTCCTGACGAAGGAAATAATGCAAGGACCTGTCGAAGATTATATTCCTGGAATTATAATTCCATCATAATTTGCAATTAAATCACCAACCATCAATTGACATGAATTGAACCTGGGACCTTTGTGGTCCTTTAGGGTGTGTGGCAAATTTTGGATAATGCAATTTACACTTTAATGCTACTTCGGTCACATGATGACCATGTTTAGATAAGTTCCTGAAATGCCATAAAGTTTATCACAGAACAAATTGAGTTCCCATGGGTTGCATGGGTTTCGCCCACAGGGATCAATCATTGAAGTGTAGATAGCCTCACAACAGAGGTCATTGTTAAGACACACAGAAAGGCAGGCAGTGGTAGGATGTGACTCATCCTTTACTGAAGCATTTTACTATTTTGATTTTACTTTGCTTTAGCGTTTTCAGTTTCAGTTTCTTTATACTCCAATTCATTTCAGGAAGAAATATAGCCACTACATTTATTTAAGAGCTATAATAGTTGATGATCATTTCATAAAATATGATCAACTAACCCAACAGTATAAAAAAAGTATTTTAAACTTGCTTTACCTCAACATTAAAATGTTGCTTTCATGTTACGGATCAATAATAATCCAATAATAATAATAATATAACTCAGGAGAAGCCATTCCTCTGCTGCACAATGAGTACTTTTACTTTTGATACTTTGAGTAGATTTTGCTTTTAATACATTTAGTTTTAATGTTTTATTTTGAATACTGGATTACTTTGTAATGGAGCGTGTTTACTAGGCTACTACTTATTCCACCACTCCTGTGTGGTCCAAATGTTTTCATCCTACTCATTATGCTGAAATGTGTAAAGTTAGAATAAGAGAATAAAACTCATGGTTTGCAGTGATGCCTTTCAAAATAATATATATATGGAGACCCATTATTTCTGCTCTTAGAAACAAACAAACATAAAGTTTAAATGAATTAAAATATATTTTCAGGAATAATTAATCTTGCCAGTATACAAATATAGGCTGTACTTAAAGTATCAAAGTAAAAGTACCCCCCTCGTTACCCACCAAAACGTTACTTGAGTAAGTACTTAGTTACATTCCACCAGTGGCTGTAGGCCCTATTTAAACAATCAGTTTCCCATGTGATAAGGTTTTATTCTTCCTCGCCCTTTACTCTTTGGTTTCGGTCTGTCAGCTGTCTTCACGGAAGTCTCCGAGTTTAAGCTCCGCCCCTTTCCGCTACTAAGCGATAAGCAACGAGCGCTCCGCAGCACACCGAGCTCCGCACCGCCGACAGCTGACAGTCGGACAACAACAACAACAACAACAACAGCAACAACAACAACAGCAGCAACAACAATGGGGGTGACAGTTAAAGTGGAATACTGGTAAATACATCTTTTAGGATCCTGGGTTTCATTGTGTAACCTCTCAGCTAACTGCTTAGCTAAGCTAAGCCTATTGACTTTGCTGCACTGATTGTAAGCTAATGTAACGCCTTTTCTTCCTCCCTCCCTCCCTCCCTCTTCCTCCTCCATGTAGCGGCGGATGAGGTTACGGACCCCGCTATCAGGAGCTCGCCCGCGTTGTTAAGGCTGAGTTTCCCGATGCGGTTTTGTCAGGCTTCGTGGGAAGGCAAGGTAATTCCTATCCGAGCTGAACTGATGAATGTGACTGTGTCTATCCACCAAAGAGGGGTAAAGTTCATGTTCTTTCTCTTCTTTTTTGTCTTCCATAGGCAGCTTTGAGATTGAACTCAACGGGCAGCTGGTCTTTTCCAAGCTTGAGATGGGTGGTTTCCCATATGAGGATGATGTAAGTAACAAACACTCTCAACCAGCTGCTCCATTAAATGTAAATCAGAGCCTCTGATTGGTGCAGTTCTTCCTCCTACTCCAAAGGGTTTCGCCCTGCAGACGTCTGTCATTGAAGTGTAGATAGTCTCATTGTTAAGACGCACAGAAAAGGGAGGCAGTGGTGGGATGTGGCTCATGCATTTCCTGAAGCGCGTTAATTCATTTTCCGTTACTTTGCTTTAGTGTTTTCATTTTCTGTTTCTTTATCCACCACAGCCTCTGATTTGTGCTTTTCTCTTTCCCCTCTGTCGCAGGTCTTGAATGCAGTCCAGCTCGCACACGACGGGAAACCTGTGCAGAAGATCACCAAGAGCCGTGCGCCGTGCGTCATCATGTAAACCTTCCTCCTCCGTTCTGCTTTAACATCAGCAGCAAGACAAGACAGGACAGTGCGACTGTATACTGCCAATGCCACCTCTGGTCCCGCCCGGCCCTGCTGTGCTTCAGCAGCAGGCCGGGGTGAGGACCTTGCTTTATACAAACCCAACAGAGATGCACTATGACCACTAGCTGCTTTGTTTGATGCAACTCTGCCCTCTGGCTCCCCTCTCTTGTTCTCATTGTGGTGCTCCAGGCTGTTAATGATTACTGTAACCTAAAAGGTTAAAGGTTATGGTATGATGAATCCATTCCTGGCTGTGCCCTCCTTATGGGAACTGAGATTGGGAGAAGAGGTTGCAGAAGTGTTGGAAGGGAGCTCAATATTATTTTCCTACGGCCTCATTGCCTGGCATTCTCTAGCTGCCTAATTATTGTTTTACCAAGTATTTGTTTATTGATCTCGCATGCAATTAACAATTTTCTTTCAATGCAAAGGCAGCGCAAAGCAGTCACATTTTTTCAGCATAAAGGGAGACTCTTTGTTTCTGCCTCTGCACCGCTCTTTTAGAAGCTTTTTCAAACACTCTGATTACTGTATGGGTGGTGGATAGCGATGCAATGTCATATAATTTGTGATTGGTGAATGCAAAAATTTAGTTTTTCTTTTTTTATACATATCAAATTGGAATAGTTTTAAACTTTAAAATGATGCAATTGTTTGCAGCAGCTCAGCTCTGCCAAAAGTCCAATATGAATCTGTTGCTCTGCTGTCAGGGTATTTTTATTTTTATTTTGTTTTGTTTAAAAGATAAGCTCTCCTGTAATTAAAACTGGTCAGGTACTAGAGCGATCATCAGAAGTGCTTCTGAGGACCACCACCCACTGGTCCATCAGCTCACACTACTTTGATGTCAGCTCATTTTACACAAATCATCTCACTTTGTTTACTCAGATTTCCAAACTGTAGACTTTGAATAAAGATAATGGTTGTTTAAATGCTTGTGTTTGTCACTTTTTCATGATGTCACTGTCTTTTCTCAGTGTCAGCGTACTGGGAGGACAGTGTGCATGGTTATATATGGATATAAAATGGTTATTATGCAACAATCTTTTGTAAATGCTCTATAATTAGCCTATCTTTATCCAGTGAGGTCTGAGTGTTAAACAACACACGCCTATTATGTACACATTCCTAACTGGGTGCGGTGATGCTGTGCAGCCTTAGAGGCTTGTTCCTGTGAGAGTCATCCCTGGGTGGTTATCAGAACGAGTCTCTTGGAAATGTTGGGCAGCAACTACCAATCATTTTACCGAACGAGTCAAACAGGTTTTCTTATGTTAACAGCCTGCATGGCAACAGTTGCTTGAGCTGATGAATGCTGAACCTGAACAACAGTGCTGTATTTATGCTTGAGTTGCACCTACGCAGAAATTACATCACAATACAAATTAAGATTTATTTCATACTTTAATGCTGTAGTTGTTTTTAAGATTTAAGGTATAAATCTTTACTTTAACACATTAGGAAACAACAAAAATACTTGACTAGATAGAGGTTGCATTTGTGAAAAATCATGATTTCAACGTTTGTCATGAGGATCATTTGTGAAGCAGAGCATGAGACTAATCATTCAGTCATCCAGTAGTTTTGACACATTTGTTCCACTGCGGGGCGCCAAACCCAACAAAGACTGCCATCTTTAGTATTTGGCCTCTGGCATCCCCTAGCAAGAAAATAAGACAGTGTCACACTGAAGTCAGATACACAGATAATTCAAATAAAGACATGAATGTGGAAGTGGAATGAAATGCTACAAACCAAGAGGGTGTTTTCACAATTTGTACTGCTATAAATAGATTTTTATCATGATAAATAAATGTTCAGTGAATATACTGTTCCATGTTTGTGACATGCTACAAATATTATTAACCCTGAAAGTTGTTGTAAGTTATAATAAGTAAATATAGTAAATGAGCTAAAGGTAATGTTGTGTATCATTATTTGATGAGGAGCCCAGAGACCACTGAGCACAAACATTTAGGAATATAGAAAATGAGAGTCATTATACATTTGATTACAAATAAAAATGAGCATTTATAAGTATTCTGGATTGAATGATTGGAATACTGGTTAAACTGTGTTTTCTTAACGTAAAGTCACAATGAGCCACACTGTATTTTCTACTTGTTAATGGACAGTTCAGTGTAATACACTGTGACTAGGTGGGTCTTTGCTGCTGGCTCTGGCCCTTAGTGATAACTCAAGGCAGCCTGCTTGTTGTGATGCTGATAGAGGCCATCTGTGCTGCCTTAGTTAGACCTCCAGTTAGAGGTTTGAAATTGTGCCTATAATAAGTATTCAAGTTGGTTCAGTTACAGGTGCATTTATACTACAATCAGTGGAAAGGACTTTACTACACACAGATGATTTCCAGTGATGATTTAGGGGTGTCCTAATAAAGGGGGTGCATACTTTTGCATGTATTGTGTATCTTTTTTCACATCTATGGTTTTTTTTATGTTTTTTTGTGTTGATGTGAAAAAAGCCACGTTAAATCTACTCTGACTCAATGTTGTATGGCAATAAAACATGAAAAGTGCAATGAATGAGTGAAACAGATCTTACATCCTTTTGCCGTTTTCCTAATTTGTATCACATTTCATCCACATGCCTTACGCTGTTAGCTGCCTTATGCTCTATCCTCTTAAACTGGATAGACCATACCCTACACGTTAAATGGTTTGTTATTTCACACACTATTCAAATGTTGCACTCTGTTAAGCATCTCAATTTGCCTGCTTCACATACCATAAAATTCCCCAAATAATGTAAAGACTAAAAATTACAAAGATGTCTGTGTATGAACATGTCTATATGAAGACTAGGAGTGTCTGTATATTGTATGTTGAGGCACATGGACACAGCAGATAGCTTCCAAAACTGGTGATAACAGACTTGTGCCACAAGTGTTTTTAGCTGGGGCCCAATGTCCCTCACTATGTGGTGCATGTATGTTTTTTTTCTCTGTGTGGTAAGTCTTATCATGGTGGTGCACTCCAGTATGTGGACCCTGAGGTTGACATTGGTACAGACATTGTCCCCCAGACTGTAACTTTTAAAAATGTTTGTCGAATACTTTGCAACCAGATACCTGCATTAGCCTCAGCTGTACTTTGTGTTTAGTGTTAATTAGCAAATGCTAGCATGCTCAAATAAGATGATGACCACAGAAGACGTACTTCTTGAATACCAGCATGTTACCATTGATCACTGCACAATAGACTTCTTCTTGTGAAGTTACCTAGTAAAGCATCTATGTAGCCTAATTCCTGACACATCACTGGGTCATATGGCCTTGTTGAAACTGGAGGCTGAAATCAATTATCAGGGCAGTTGTGTTTGATTTCATAGACAGAATTGAAGCTTTTGTCTGTAAGAATCACAGCCTCTGGAGAAAGGTGTTGTTTACCTCAGTTCTAAAATGATTGGCAAACATAAAGATCCCTTGAGCAGCTTAACAAATCCTCAACTTTTCTGTTTCACTTTGAATTTCCCCTTGAGAGATGAATTAAAAGCAATTTGAATTTCACTGAACTCAGTCATGACTCCAATGAATAATTTGTCCATTCTTGCAGCGCCTCTGCAGAAACTGTCACCATAGACAATGATGTTTTTTATTTAGTTTAGCTTGTTTTTTGTGATAATAATCAGTGTCAACCTCTGATATTTTCCTCTCTCCGCAGTCTGTGTTGCATCCTTGTGTCAGTGTCTGTTATCAGACTGGGTTGGACCCCTAGCATCCACTTCCAGTCAGCTGCAGAAGATTTCTAACCCTGTCGCTACCGCTTCACACATACTAAAGACAAACTAAGTGAGCTTGAAGGCTGCAATGAAAAATCTGGGTTTAATATGTTTATCTCATCACTTTCCTCAAGATAATCAAGTGTAGAGGAACTACCCCCCCATCGCAAGGGAGTCCCCAGTACGTAAACAAGATGACGTACCAAGATGTGTTCCTTCTGATACTATATGTTGCCCCCTTTCCTACCCTCTTTACCCCCTGTGTGCCCCTCAGTTAGGACGACTTTAGGCTTGCTGGTCCAAACAAGACAGGTTCCTCTTACTGCCCCCGGACCAAACTCAGACCTGGTTCAAGCTTGGGAGGGCGGAGCGGGCAAACTAGGGTTGGGATATCCCTGCCGCAAGGTGTCCCTGACCGATAGGGATGCTTCTCTGTTACGCAGGCCTTATCTCCATTACCCCCCCGCCAGGTTGCTCAGCAACCAGGGGGGTTGTGGGGTACATCACTTCTGTGGGACGACGTAGTTTCAAATGGGTGTTCCCGCTCCTGTCGTTCTTTCTCTGTACTCATCTTTTGGTTTGTCCTGGCTCACTTTATCACCAGGCTCGTCTAGGCTGACAGAGGTTGTCCTGTTTCCAGTGCCGGAGACCAGGTGGGAGTACCTGCATGCAGGTAAGGGTGTGGCCTTCTCTGGACAGGGGTCAGACATACTTTGTGGTACTGCTGGACTAGAGTGTAGAGGTCAAACAGGATGGATATCTGAAGGTTCCCTGATAGGAGAGGAGCTTATTCTAACCTGTTATGTCTCTGCCATGTTCGCAAGATAAGGGCGGTAGTTCAGTCTAAATTCTTTTCATGAGCTGAAATAATGTTCTAGGAAAATAATATTAACCTTTTCAAACAAAGATGTTTGTTGTGCATATTTCCTGTCAAATTCAATTCAAAGATTTTATACTCATTTGTGGTCAAGGTCAAGTTGAATTATTATCTTCAGTTAGTGAAAGCCATTGAGGATTTTCATCAGCTGTAGCAGTTTTAGAAATATTTCACCTACTTATTTTGCCTTTTTTAAAAATGTCTTTATATTCTTACCACTAAATGGCAATGTCTTGTTAATATGTGGCACCATAACACGCTCAGATGTACTGGCCATATTTGTAGATTTGTTTCTTTCAGTCATTACTATCAAACATTTCTTATCAGTTTTGTACATGTATGAAATGAAGCTGTAAAACTGGCCCTTCATCCACTAAGAAAAAATATTTAATTGCAATTGTACAAAAAAAAGAGCAAGGTTTGTTCAGTTGTTTGTTAAATCCACAAAAAAATATCACACAATGTTACATTATAAGATTGTGGTGATTTTTCAGTATTTCTGTCTGAATGTATTATTATTTTTGTATTACTTGATATTACAGTAGCGGCATTTAAAGCATTTCACTGTACTGTTACTGAGGAGAACAGAGAAGTCTGGTTGAAGAAGGGTGTAACCCAGAGATAAGGCTATGTACGTCTTCTATTTAAACTACAACGCAGTTCACATTCTCAACGGCTAATTGACTATCTGTCCCGAGCCGTAGATCTGCAGGCAGACTCAGAGCAGCTGTCTGATGGTAGATGGCGGTATCTTCACCAAAGCTGCCTAAAAGCAGGTCTTATTGGTTTCTGTAAAGTAACAAACATGTTCCTTAATAGTTAAAACACCCTGCCAAGTTTGCTACAGAATAATGGTACGTTTGCAATGATTACTATAAGAATATAATATATATTTATAGCAGATTCTGTGCTTTGGATGCTGTAGGTGCACCTGTCAAAGTGAAAACCCTCGACTCAATAATCACCAGCAAAAATAATTAACAAAAGTTTAATGTTTTAATGCTTTGGTAATTTCTAACTATATAATAATAGTGTTATATATGTGTTTTTCATGCTCATCCACTCATTTTCTGTCTTAGGGAATGCATAAAAGTAGCTGAGAATTCAAAGATTCAACACCTGAAAAATATCAATGGAAAACAATCTCAGTTTTGAGGAGGTGGGTCTTTTTTTCTTTAACTTCTCAACAGTGTAACATCTTCCACATTTAGATTCAGTACATTTAGCATTACAACTGCCGCAAGATATATTGTCATAACTCCACAGTAGTGTGCTCAGATGATTCTGAAAAATTTGCTCTGGGTGGAGAATGTGGAGTTTTATATGTTCAATAAATCTCCAGTAAAACCTATTTTCCTTTTATCGTTTCATTTTCATCCAACTTTCTTCAATTAATTCCTTCTCAACTTTCCCTCTCGTCTAGGGCAGTGACATGTCGTATGAAGACAATGACTCAGCTTTCCCCTCTCCAGTGAGACTGTGAGTCCATTCTCTCATTTAGGCCTCTCTGTTTCACCACTGCTGTGCAGGTTAAGTTTGCATGCCTACACCACTCTGTATATGTACTGTAAATATGTGCAGGAATTCTGCATCCTGTGTCTGATAAGATAAAGGTATTGGGTCTTTCTTGCCCTGAATTGAGCATTTCAGGCAGTGCTCCCAAGATGTGTACCACCCCAACAAATCCCTCCAATCAAATGAAACAATATATATATAGGTTTAAGTTATAGGAGTTAAACTGCTCTAAGAATTTGTTTTTACAATGTATCAGATTACTTTAGAGAATTATGACCAAATCTGCTGTCCCTACCAGCTCTATGGAGCATTTTAGCCACTCTTGGCTCCTTGTTTTTAAAGTTTTGATGTATTCTAGCTGGAGCAGGCAGCTATTTTAAGTAAAAATGTTCTGATAATCACCACTGTTTGTTACCGGGCCAGCTGTATAAACAGCTTGTGGTAGATAGCAGATACCTGACCTAAAGGGAGAGCGAATACATTCATCAGGTGACCAGAAATACAAATTCCAGGGCAAGCTAATGTTGCTCCGTGTATAATAAAGTAACTGGATAATGTTATGTCAGCAGCTTGTTTGCACTGCCCTCAAGTTGTCAAAAAAGAAATGAATGCAGGTTTAAGTTTAGGGTTATGCTGAAGTCAAGTCACATTCCTATGCTTAAGCTTATAAAGCATTCAATCCATCTGTTAACTATACAATTGTTAAGTATTATTAAGTATTTACCAAAATTTAAATAAAATCAGGAATACTTACCTTGAAGTATGCACATGGACAAGGTGATTTAGCTTTTCCATTCATTTGCTTTCAGAAAAATTTCTGATTTACAGACTACAGGGTATTTTCAGCTAGTGATAAGTCAGAAATAACTTTCACACAATGTAGCAGCTTTAGGGCCACAGCTGGGGAAGGCTTAGCCAATCCTTGAAGGAAGCTTTTATTTTTTATTAAGCTCATGATACATATGCCTGAGAGTCTTATCTCAAGGCACAAAACCAAACTGTACAAGCAGTCAATGATAAGAAATAGGTTGAGCAATATCGCCCTCCTGTGGCCAAGGAGAGAATAGCACTGATCGCAGACTGAAAAATTTAAGGCATTTGCTAACTACAATTACAGGCTTCAAAGCCAGTTTAACTTACAGACACGATTATGGGAGTGCATTAAAAATAATAATAATAATAATAATAATTTACTCTCCCTGGCTGTGTTGAATCACTTCACAGGCACCAAGACCAACCTCTGACATGATGTGTGCAAGTTCTGGTGAGACATTAGGAGATGAAGCATTTGTTCATCCCTGTTTCTGTTTCTCCACACCACCAGGACTCCACCTCGCCTAAGCGGCATCTATGACCTGGAGCAGGGGAGGCAGGAGGAGGAGGGCGAGAATGAGCCACCTATGAAGGCCGTCGCCATCCCCAGTGTTTCAGAAGGTAGGTCCCCCTCACAGGCCATGCAGCTGTTGGTGATTTGACTTTTTATGTCTGTGCACAAATCACTTTTCTGTCACTTTATTTCAGCTTACCTGAACCTGAACACCAATGCCACCACCAGGGGGGATGCTCAAGTTAGTCGGCATTCATCAGATATAAAAGTTCATTAATAGAAACCAACATTATCTGCTGGTATATTTATTAACCACGCTGCATTGTCACAGGCCTATGTGGAGCTGAATGAGCTCCAGGGCAACACCTGGCAGGAGACTGGCCGCTGGGTGGGCTACGAGGAGAACCTTAATCCTGCTACAGGAATATGGAGTCCTTCTCATGTCTCTTACCTCACCTTTAAGAGCCTGATCCAGCTGCGCAAGACCATGAGCACAGGTGACTTTGGTTTTCTTAAATTAAACAGAAATTGTGTTTGATGAATATGTTCAATTAAAAGCAACTCAAATGCACTCAGGGGCTGTGATCTTCGACATGAACGCCAGCAGTCTGTCTGCTGTGGCCGAGAAGGTGGCCGATGAGCTACTGAACAAGGGTGAGATCCGCGCAAGTGATCGTGAAGGCCTGCTGAGAGCTCTCCTCATGAGACGCAGGTAACACACAGCACCCACCATTGATTTCTATAAAATCATAATGCCATAAAAATGTGTGCAGCATGTACCTTATGCTCATTTTATTTCCCCTTCCAGTCAGACTGAAGGACCTGTGGTGACTCCCTCTGGAGACATTGAGATGCAGACTTTTTCTGTAACCAAGAAGGTATACATTTTGGGTCTTTTTTACACAGTTTGTCCATTTTCATCCTTTGAGTGATAATCAAAATTGTGTATTCACATAACAGAGCTTACATTTTGTTTTTGCAGAGAGACAGCTCTGACAACATGGAGGCCTCAGTTGTCCTCTCAGGTATGTTCACGTCATTCAGATGCAGTTATGTGTCTCCAGGTTTTTGTATTCTGGAGCAGACATGGCTAAAAGAGTGTTTTTTCTATAGGTGCCCTGGACCTCCTGGAGAAACCAGTTGTGGCTTTTGTGAGGTTGACTGACTCTGTGGTGATTGAGTCTGCCCTGGAGAGTCCCGTCCCTATTCGCTTTGTCTTTGTGTTGGTGGGCCCCAGCCAGAGCGAAATAGACTACAGTCAATGTGGCCGCGCCATGGGTGCTCTGATGGCCGACTGGGTGAGAGAGATGCGGCAATGAGACCACACAATCTCACCAACCTACTTTGTTTGGCGCAGGTGAATTGAACTTTTCTGTGTTTCCGCTCCGACAGGTGTTCTGTCTGGAGGCGTTCTTGGCCCAGACCAACACAGATCTGACCAACGCCATCGCTGACTTCATGGACTGCAGCATTGTGATTCCTCCCACTGAAATCCAAGATAAAGGAATGCTTGAGCCAGTTATTAATTTCCAGAAGAAGATGCTGCGTGAAAGAGTCCGTCCCAACGACAGCCGTCTGGCCTTTGGTGACAGGGTCAAAGGTCAGTTTACAGTACAAAGCAGCCAAGACTTACAGCTTAAATGTTATTCGTCAAGGCTTTTGTGTGTTTACGCTATCCCTACTATATAATGCTGACATGTGGTTCTTATCATAGATTTATATGTCTGTTTTAAAGCAAAAGTAATTTTTTTAAGAAATATGTGTATTTACTTTATGTTGGAGTGTTAGATAAGATTTATACCTCTCATACCTGTCCATTAAATATGCAGCCACAGTCATCTGCCCATTAGCTTAGATATTAGATGCTTAGATACCCACTCCATTATGAAGGATTGAAGTTTGAGAAATTATTGGTGAGCAATTATTGTAATTGTTGTGAACCCGATTTACTATAGGTTAACAAACCATCAGCTGGATTGCTGAAGTAAATTATTGCATTTTTTTTAGCATTAAAAGGAAAGGCAGATTTAGTGATTTAATGTCTTTGTTTGTCTAGTTGAGAAACCTCCAGAGGAGCCGCGGGAGGACCCTCTGGCCCGTACAGGCTATCCTTTTGGCGGGATGGTGAAGGACTTGAAGCGCCGTTTCCGTCACTACATCAGCGACTACACAGACGCACTGAACCCTCAGGTCCTCGCTGCCGTCATCTTCATCTACTTCGCCGCCCTGTCTCCGGCCATCACTTTTGGAGGCCTTCTGGGTAAAAGAGAGCTCAAGATAGAGAGTGTCTATTCTCTCAGTTTATTGACCTTTGATATTATTAATTATTTTCTCTTTTATCTAACTCTAGCTGACAAAACTGATAAAATGATGGGCGTGTCAGAGCTCATGATCTCTACCAGCATTCAGGGTGTCATCTTCTGTCTCATCGCCGCCCAGCCTGTCCTTGTCATCGGATTCTCCGGACCACTGCTGGTGTTTGAGGAAGCTTTTTTCGCTGTACGTATTGTATGAGTTGTCAAATGTTAAAACTCCTGAAATAAATCTCTAGTTTTTCTTCGTTAACATCTACTTTTCTACATTCATTCCATACTAGTTCTGCAAGTCCCAGGGCATTGAGTACATTGTGGGTCGTATCTGGGTGGGGATGTGGCTGGTAGTGATCGTGATCATCATTGTGGCCGTGGAAGGCAGCTTCCTGGTCAGATTCATCTCCCGCTTCACTCAGGAAATCTTCTCCATCCTCATCTCTCTCATCTTCATCTATGAGACCTTCAATAAGCTCATCAAGGTTTCCTCACCTCCTCTCTTCATTCATTTCATACCACATTTCAGACACTTTTTTCCCTTTTAGTCATCGCTGCAATCGCCCGCATTTGTTGTTTCTTATTTTGCTTCCTCTGACTTCTCATCTCAGATCTTCAAAACCCACCCTCTGATTCTGAACTACGATCATCTGAACGACTCAATGGAAAACCCCTTCCACCCGCTCGTCAAGGAGCACATTGAGTACCATCCAGATGGCAACGTAACCATTCATGAGCTTGAGGTTGAAAGGCCCTACCCCAACACTGCCCTGCTGTCCATGTGCCTGATGTTTGGTTGCTTCTTCATTGCATACTTCCTCCGCCATTTCAAGAATGGTCATTACTTCCCTGGCCCGGTAAGATCAACTTCCTGTGTCTGTAGATTGTGTAGTTTTGAAAAGGCTCTAAATGGAAAAACCAATTAAGTAGGTTCTGTGATTTTGACTATGATGTATCTTTTGCTCTCTGTCTCACTAGCTTCGTCGTTTGATTGGAGATTTCGGTGTCCCCATTGCTATTTTCTTCATGATTGCAGTGGATATCAGCATTGAGGACGCTTACACTCAGGTAAGTGTTTTGTCGTGGTGAGATAAGTTTTTTGAGTTAAGTCTCTAAAAGAAAAAAAATCTATTTATCTAGTTATCTCACATGTTAGTATTAAGGAACTATAGGGGGGCCTGGTTCCCCTTATTTAGATATGAGCTCCCCCAAAAACATGGTTTGTGAAATATTGGGGGGTGTCTTAAATACTTCCATTTTTGCCCTGCATTTCTCTGTATGTTCATCATCATGGATCATACGTAAAATTAGGATATTATTGATGTATAATTCATGCATTAGGGTGATTCCTCACTAATTCACTTTCATAAGGATATATGCATGCATCTTTGATTGCAATTTCATAAACTTCACATCACAATCATCTTTCTTAGTCCCACTCAGTCTGTACTGTAAATTGCCACTTTTAATTTCTCTGTTTTTAGTCAGCGTGCTGTAAGTTAACCCCCCCGAAAGCCACTGTATAGTTCGCACACTGGGTGTGGTGGATTTAGTGTGGTCAACGACAAATGCAGTAAATTTGAGCCATTAAATTCAAGAATTTTCACTCTGGCCCCAAGAGTTTTGTTTCAATAAAATATCTAAGTTTTATTCAGTTCAGTTATTTGCATTTTTATTTTAACAAACAGACCATTTACATTTAGCTTTATGATGGACACATACAGATGCTTGTAGCTTTTGTCTGATGTTTTGGCCATTTGTACAGTCCTGAAGAAACAAAACACAGTTTCAGCTTTGATTTTTATTTTATTTTATAGTTAATGACAAATGACAAATAAACTTAGACTTGAAGGTTAGTAGTTTAAGGTGACAGTGGATCGAGGCATTCCTTGTAGCATTTTGGATCACAAGTTTAAATACAAATATGGCCAAACTGAAACTATGCTCAGTTCTGTGATTTTTTTGTTGTTGTTATAAATGAGCTGATTAAAGATCTTTCTGTCCCCTTGTAGAAACTGGTTGTGCCAAAAGGTGTTGAGGTGACCAACCCCAAAGCCAGGGGCTGGTTCATCAGCCCCATGGGAATAAAAAAACCTTTTCCCTATTGGATGATGGGCGCCTGCTGTGTACCAGCACTGCTCGTCTTCATCCTCATCTTCCTGGAGTCCCAGATTACTACGTGAGTGACACTATAGTTGTATATTAGCCTTCAATATTACTCCATGTAATCCCATCCAGAGTTTCTTCTGATATTCTCTGTGGATTGACAGGCTGATTGTGAGCAAACCTGAGAGGAAGATGGTGAAAGGATCTGGTTTTCACTGGGATCTGCTCATCCTGGTCACCATGGGAGGCATTGCCTCTATTTTCGGGGTGCCATGGCTGAGCGCTGCTACTGTGCGATCTGTCACCCACGCCAACGCTCTCACTGTCATGACCAAGGGCCCGAAACCAGAGATTGAGAAGGTGATAGAGCAGAGGATCAGTGGCATTCTTGTGGCCATCATGGTTGGTAGGTGCTGCCATCTACAGTGCTGATACAGACACAGCAGGGTCGCATACAATTTTCATTTTTTTCTTAATAATCATTCACTTTCTGTGATTTTCAGGTGTTTCTATTTTCATGGAACCTATTCTGAAGATGATTCCTATGACAGCCTTGTTCGGCATCTTCCTCTACATGGGTATTACCTCTCTGAGTGGAATCCAGATGTGGGACAGGATGCTTCTGTTGATTACACCAAAGAAATACCATCCCTCTGAGGCCTATGCCACCAGGGTATGCAACCTCCTGAAATACAGGACTTTGCTCTGATTATTAATATATTATACACCCTTGTGTCTGAAGTCATATAGCTGTACTGGGTATAGACTGAAATATGATCATTTTGTGTCTCTTTGTGGTGACTTTGAATCTGTTTGTGGTCATTTTACATCTTTTGGTCGTCATTTTGTGTCTCTTTGTGGTTGTTTTGCATCTTTTTGTGGTCATTTTGTGTCTCTTTGTGGTTGTTTTGCATCTTTTTGTGGTCATTTTGTGACTCTTTGTGGTTGTTTTGTGGTCATTTTGTATCTCTTTGTGGTTGTTTCACATCTATTTGTGGTTGTTTCACATCTATTTGTGGTTGTTTCACACATTTTTTCAAAGTAATTGAACTAACTTTCCAACAAGTAATGTTAACAGTCACTTCAAACTGAGGCTCTGGCCCAGGGGTCCTGTGAACCCTTGGACTCCTGGGTCCAGTAGACCCTTTCAGAAATCCTTCCATGCAAAAGACTATCACGTTAAATTGTACATGCGTTGTTTTTTCTTATTGCCTATAACAATCTCCCCGTAAATTATCTTAGCCTGAATTAGCATTCTGTTTCCACGTTAGTCTTTGGCTCTGTGTTCCCTGTTAACCCTGTCCTCTGTTCATTTGTGTAGGTGAAGACCCTGCGTATGCATCTATTCACTCTGATCCAGCTCGTGTGCCTGGCTCTCTTGTGGATGGTGAAGATCAGTCCCTTCTCCCTGGCACTGCCTTTTGTTCTCATTCTCACCATTCCTCTGCGCATGGTCATGACCGGCACGCTCTTCACTCCCATGGAGATGAAATGTGTAAGTACCTCTCTGTATCTGTTGCATTAACCTCTAAGGTCAGGCACACATTATTGTGTTACTTGGGTTTCTCTGTTGTAACTGGATGTGTGTGTGTGTGTGTGTGTGTGTGTGTGTGTGTTGCAGCTGGACGCAGATGATGCCAAAGTGACATTTGAGGAGGAACCTGGGAAGGATGTGTACGATGAGTGCCCACTCCCATAAACAACACCATATCATTCATGTTTCATTCACAAACTTTCAAATGAACTAATTTCATGACTGCCATTAATCTTTAAAAATATGTATTGTTGTAAACATACAGTTTCAAACTATTCTGTTCTGTTATTATTATTTGTCTTTAAAGGAAATTACCTCTCATTTCTAGAATTCATACATTATTCCAATAGCTGAATCTGTGTTTCTTCATCTTTTAGTTTGGGGTTTATTGACAATGCTTCCCTTTTTTTGTTTCTTAAATCAGACTGTTTAGTGATTTTATGATGGAGAAACATTTGATGTATTTAAATCAGAAGTATTTTCCCTTCAGACGTGAAGTAAATCCATTTATACGTTTTTTTCTTTAGTGCATAACTACAGTATAGCTTTAGAATACCAGTGGTGCCACATTGTAGATCTGCTCATGTTGTAATAACATGACTGCACCTAACTTAATGTTCCCTATTTAAGTTAAACACATTTGATCTATTCACTTCTTTACACATGCACAAATAATGCATTTTCATGGGACTATCACACCAGCCTTTAGCCCCATACAGTAGCCTTCCTTTGTTTATTTTCAAAATGTGTTTTCAATTACCTAAGTGTTCCCCATTTGACATATTGTGTATGGTTTTCCTGAAGAATTTGGTCTCTTCTGTTCCTGTTTAGAATGTGTATAGAAAGCTGTGTAACGCACTTATATCCGATTGATTATTGCTTTTATGATTATATAATGTGATAAAAAGTGATGGGTGGATAGTGTATGATGAAATATAATTATTTGAGCCGGATGTCGTACTTATGATATAATCAGGGAAAAGCTTAATTGTAAATGCATCCTATTATGCCTTTTTGTGTTGCCTACCATGTGTTTGTGTGCCTGAAACACTGTACATGCTATGGATTTTCATTTTATTAAAAATAAAAACAGCCTATAAAGTGCCTGTCTTTATTAATGCATTAGAAAATACAATATTTCACATCACTCACATCGTTTTTATCATTTCATCCTATAAGTAACAAGAGAGGGCTGTTCAATTGCGTGCCACTCAGCTGAATGATGCCTTCAATGTTGTCCAGTAAAGTACAAAATTAAGCAGCATGTCGTTTTCTAGTGGGGCAGCTGGCAAAATTAGCTCAGACATGTTCACGTTTGAATTACTTTATTTAAATCAGATCTGATTAAGTATTAAAAAAACAGTATGGGAAGGTTTAATAACCTTTACACGGATACCAATACCACGTCCAAATCTGTCATGGAGAACCAGAGTTTTAATAAATAAATAAGTAATTACTTGTCAATACACAACATAATGAAACTCCTTCAAACAGTTGCCATTTATATCTTATTTCAGTTCATAACGCTACTTTCATCAAAAAGTCAGATAGCCTATATGATTGAACGGAAAGACAGAGTGGAATAAATAAATAAATAAGGAAACAGGACATTTGACAATAAAAACTGATGAATATGAAGAAATTAAATAAAAATGATCCGCAATAAACACGGTATGTCAAAATAAACTGGATGAAATAACATTTCAAGATCATGAGCTGAGCTTTTAAAACTGCTTGCATTAATTCCCAATCTATGGTTACATTACGTCTCATATATATCCTCTCATGATTTATTTCATTTTATTTTAAACACGGTCAAATTAACACATCCACATCCAATGTTTGTGCCCGCAATGAAGGCAAAATTTCCCACAGCCACGGAACGCAGCACACTTTAACAAGGCCTGAAAGTCATTTGTTTTCCTCGAATCGGACTGACTGGATTGGACGGCCGCGGGTTCCGCCCACAAACACACAAGGTGGAGTTGAAAAGAAAAAAACATGCAGGGCCAAAATGAAGCTGTCAAACAGCCTCTTACTATTTGCTAAAAGAGAAATCGAGCAATGTGAAAATGCATGGAGGCTTGCTTAGAAGACCATTTTAGATCTCTCTAAAGTGGAAGTCTGACATTGATGAGTGAAAATTAAAAACTTTTATTTTTTAAATGAAAAAAAAAAAAATGTTAATTATACTAAGTTATGGGAGTATGTGAGATAAGCTGATTGTATTTATATTAGATAACAAGTGGCACAACTTCGGCTTTCATGAAACTTTCCACTGCCATGTTTAGAAATATTCGTGGTTCAAACTTCGGGCCGGAGATCTGACAGCGTCGGGCTGCGGGAGCAACAAAATAATGGCTCTCGGTTAGGGTTCAGAAACAACGGCGCAAGGTCGGAAAAAATGTGGATGTTCCGGCGTGGCGAAATGGTTGGATGGAGAGAGAGGAGCTGCTACGCGCTGAGTGGAGGGAGACAGCGAGTGAGATGGAGGCGGGGGGGAAGGACCATCTCTGCGGGGACTGGAGCCCAGGACCGACGGCGCAGTGCTGGCTATCGTTCAACCCTCCCCTTCTTCCTCCACAACGACACCGAGGCTCACGCCGAGAGACAGGTAAGCCAACAAAACAACCGCTCGGTTTCATAAAACGGCGAGAGTGTGCGATAAACAACCCCGAATAAGGTTGGGGGTTTTTTTGTGTTGTTTTTAAAACCGCGCAAAATCTACCGTTTAATGTTTATTTTGTTGTTAAAGCGCCGCGGTCGTCAAGCCTCTTTGTGGTAGCGAAATAAACCAACCGCTGTGGCAGGGTACAGACGAGGTCGGCCATAGCCGAATTTCTTGTCCTCTACAGCGGGGAAGAAACTGGACGTAAGACCCGGAGGTAAATGCGATAGCGGCTTAAAATGTACACCAAGCGACTGTTTTATGCTAATTCCCGTTATCGAAACTCGACTGTTCGTGCTTGTAGCCGGGGTATTTGCGTGGGGGAATTAACGGTGGTTTCCGCGCCGAGACCTCCATGCGGCTGTTGGCGGAACAGCCAGCCGCCTCTCTCGGTTAGCCATCAGGGATCTCGGTTTAATATCTCACCGTGCAGAGACTCGCCCTCTCTCTCCCCCTCTCTCTCTCACTGACTAGCCCAGAACAACCGACGATCGAGCTCGGAGAACCCGCCTTCTTGATCTCGTTTATGCGCTTTTGGACCGAGGGAAGGGAGTCTGCAACGCCCTGGCTTTAGTTTTAAGCTCCGTTTTTCTGTGTTTGCAGTGCGCCATTGGACCTTGTCACGGTAGGTTTCCTCGTAGAGCAGAGCTGAAGCATGGCGGACCTGGAGCTGTTTGTCGCGCCAGTGAAGCTGCTCTTCCTCGGATGTTAACATGTTTCCTTTGAGCTTTTTTTTTTTTTCTCTCTCTTTCCCCCAGCTAAACAATTTAACTACAGTTTATCCGCGACACTGTAGCACAAACCGTTAACAGCTAACGTTTCCGTTGAGACGAACTCTTCGGTAAAGTGAGGTCGAGGCTTTAACGTTTAACCGTTAAAAAACATTTTCCATTTTCTTCTTTCTTCCTGCGCCTCCGCAAGTCCTTCCAACCCACCACCACGACATTTATCTCGGACGTTTACCCAATTTGTTTAAATGTAATTTTACGGAACTCCGTTAAGTCTATTGTAACGAATTTTAAACGTTTAACGGTAGCTACATTTTTGCCGTTATAAGTGTTTTTTTAAAACGTTTTGTTGTAAATAGTAAAATTATGTAGAGGTCTACCAAACCGGAGATTATTAAATGCGGCTAGCTAAACGCAAAGTTTTGTATTAAATGGTAACATTTTAAAATATATTAAGAGAAAAGTGCCTTTTTAAATTTTTCATCTGTCGTGCCAAGTTGCCCTTGGGCATGTAACTTAATGCTTGAGCTCCCAATTTGTTATCATCCATATGTTGTAATATTATTATACTGAAATTAAAGATATATTTGATGTTATAACGGCTCCAGGTGTGCGTTAAGGTAGCTTTTTAGTCCCAAAAATACTGATAATGATAGTTTTTACTGTAGCCAGGTCACACCGTGGACTCCACAGTGAGCTGCGGCCACCAAGGACACGATGAACAACGAGCAGCCGCCATCATTGGAGCACAGCTCGGCTACGCCTCGCTGAAGAATGCTCTGGGTTTTGCTCTTAAATCGCCATATTTAACGCCAAAAACCCGAATAAAGCGGTGTGGGAAATACTCTTGGAACACATTTATTAACTGTAAGCGAATCTTATATCGATTTCCTCGCTCCAGCCTGAGTAAACACTTGAAGGGAAGATTATAGGGTTGCATGGCGGAGCTAGATCCGCGTCCATCGGTGATGAGGCGCCTCTGCCGAGTGGCGCATTTGGCTGCAGTACTTCCAAGCCACCATTCCCCCTTGTCGGAGACCGAAAGCAGATCCCCAGTCCGTGGTCAGCTGGTCGCCTACAGCTGCCTGTCCGTCCACTTCCATTCGCTTCCTCCTTCCGTGTATCCTCCCCAACCTCCGACAGAAAATCCTCCATTACCGGGCGGACCGAGAGAGAGAGAAAATGGTCGCTCCTGTGTGTCCACGATACTTTTGTTGTGGAATAAGGATTGTAATAATACGCCAGATTCCGGCTGGCAGAATTTGCTCGACCGAGACTCCTGTTGTCGCTCTAGTTGTGCTAGTTGAAGCCCTCCGCAGTGTTATTTGAGATTTGAAGCCGTCACAAGCAATAGCCTATGTCTCACCATGTAGCGTAAACGTTTAAGGGGCGGTGTAATGAACATAAACCATTATGTCGAGGCAAATTTAAATTCCACGACTTGGTTACATCGGAGTTTTACTTTTTATATCAAAGACAAAATAACTGTTTTGAGAAATCGTATGAATCATTTGCACATTAAAATAACATTATCATTAAATTCTGTGATTTAATAAACAACTATTATACTATATAAACTACTATGAGTGTAGGAGCGAAGTATGAACCTACGGATTTCAATGTTTTTTCTCTATTAAAGTTAATGTTACTGTTTGTTAACTTGATTTTTTAAAATTCTTTTTGTAGATACAAGACAGTACACTCACAAATGAATGGGGAAATGGAGGCAACCACCCAAGTCCAAGGTGGGATTTTTTAACAGCTTTGTTAACTTCTTATTCCACAATTAATCCATAGAAACAATATATTGATTATTCTTTTTAAGACACACACAATTACAATAAATCTGCTATTATGAAAACTTAATGATATAATGATGCATTTGATTAATGTATTTGACATGTCCCTGTAGCAATTATAGTGATCTTCTAAGATTATACTTACTATTTAGCCACAGAAAACAGTTTATTACACACACAATTAAAAAGTCAGTATGTAAAGGGACTTTATTTTATTAATGACAGCTGCAAAAGTGTTTTTTTTTTTTTAATTTATTGTTTTTTGTGTTATCACAGTGTGGGCGCAGGATGACCTATTAAAACTGCTGGAGGCCATGAAAGTGGCCCTGCCCCAGAAAGATCTGACGAAATACAAAACGTCCGAGTCCCACCTCGACTGGCAGAAGGTGGCCTTCAATTCCTACACAGCAGAGATGTGTAAGCAGAAGTGGCAGGAGGTCTCTAAAGAGGTGAGCCACGTTTAGCAATATTGATATTGATTGTTGTTTATTGTCTTTTTTACACTTAATTGAATTTGCATGTTTTTTTTTTATATCTGCCTTATCCACAGATTCGTAAATTCCGGACCCTAACAGAGCTGATAGTCGATGCCCAAGACTACATCAAAAATCCTTACAAGGGCAAGAAAATAAAGGTGAGTTAAAATCACACAAATAATGAAAAACTAGTCGTCTGAGTGGAGCTTAAGTCTCAAGTTTATTCACTCTGCTTTTCCCCCCACGATACACAGAAACATCCAGATTTCCCCAAGAAGCCACTGACGCCGTACTTTCGCTTCTTCATGGAAAAGAGGGCCAAGTACGCAAAGTTGCACCCTGAGATGAGCAACCTAGACCTAACTAAAATCCTCTCCAAGAAGTACAGAGAGCTCCCCGACAAGAAGAAGGTTAGTCAGAAACAGAGGCCACTGCTGATACATTTGACACTACTTGATACAGTGTCTGAAATTCCAACAAAAACATTGTTTTCTTTTCATGTCCACAGAAAAAATATGTTGACGACTTCTTAAGAGACAAAGAATCATTTGTTATAAGCATGATGAAGTTCAGGTGAGATTACTACCTTTCACAATTAAGTATTATTAACCCTGGGGATATAAGGCCTGCGCCTGCAGTATATTTAAGGATGCTAATTGTGCTTAAATGTTGGGTTATGTGTAAATGCAGAGAGGAACACCCAGACCTTGTGGAAAGCATGACCAAGAAAGGTTCAAATGTACCAGAGAAGCCCAAGACCCCCCAACAGCTGTGGTACAACCATGAAAAGAAGGCCTTCCTCAAGACACACCCAGATGTAAGTTAAAGCACCTACTACACCACGTACTCTTAAACCGTGACTGCATGATACCGCAGATGTTAATTTTCTCTGTCTGCCACCAGGCCACCACTAAAGACATTAAGGACAGTCTTGGCAAACAGTGGACACAGCTGTCTGACAAGAAGAGACTCAAGTGGATCGGCAAGTCTCTGGAGCAGCGGAAACTGTATGAGGTAAGACTTGGCTGTTAGAATTACGAAGGGTGATGATGACATGCCTTCCTTCTTTCTTCAGTGTTAACTATGTTTTTGTTTGCAATATTCTAGGGGACAATGCGGGAGTACATCCAGCAGCACCCAGAGTTAAACATGACCCAAAATGATATCGTAAAGTCCACCCTGACCAAGGCCGAGAGGCACCTGAAAGACAAATCTGACGGCAGACCCGACAAACCACCTCCGTGAGTCACAGCTGCAAATCCCCCGCTGACACATCTGCAGGATGCTGGTTGAGTTGAATTTGTAAAAATATAATGTATAATGTGCATATGCTTTCAGAAATGGTTACTCGATGTTCTGTGCGGAGTTGATGTCAAACATGAAGGACGTACCCAGCACAGAGCGCATGGTGATGTGTAGCCAACGGTGGAAGCTGCTGAAACAGGCTGAGAAGGATGGCTACCAGAAACGCTGTGAACAGGTGAGTTCAGAATCAGCAAGTGTGTAATAAAAAAAATATATTTATTTTTTTGACAATTTTGTCTAAAAAAAATTATTTGGTTTTGTTTCAGAGGAAAAAGGAGTATGAAATTGAGATGAACAGATTTCTCAGCGTAAGTCTTTGGTTTCTACTTCTACATATACTGTACATATACTATATGTCAGAGCTATTGCAGTTCTCATTTGCGTGCTTTGCTGCAAGAATTTCTTATGTATGTTTTCTTCTGCTATTCCATATGGATCTGTAGAGTTTGTCAGAGGAGGAGCAGCAGCGGGTCTTGTCTGAGGAGAAGATAGGTTTTAGGAGGGGCGCCGGAGCCAACAGTCCTGCCTCCAAAAAGAAGAACACTAAAGCAAAGGTAAGACCAAGTATAAAACTTCACATTAGGCCCATGAACTGTGACCTCACTGGGAAAAGTGGATAAGATCAAGCAGCAGCAGCAGCAGCAGCAGCAGCAGGAGGAGGAGGTGGTGGAAAAAGCTGCAGTTAGGTCAGTTAAGTTTCCAGCAGCCTTCAAAGAATAAACAAAAGTTCCCTGAAATGTTTACATCCCACTAGACCCATCTCTACCTCTACCTCTACGCTTTCAGACCACATTCAGATATATAAATAAACGGTATTGTTATTATTATCATCCACACAAAATATGTTTAATAGATTAAACCTTCATTGCATGAGGCTAATACCCTGAAATCTTGCATTAAATAATACAATTACTCAGAAAACGTGGTGCTTGTGGTCAAGACTTAGAGCCAGTATATTTGATCAGGCAACAGGCAGGTGTTTCCTGTTATGCCCTGGGTCTTGCAGATGGTGTAGAGTAACTGCGGTGCCTAGCCCTAAAAAAACAGCAGCTGTCTCAATCTCATGAGTCAGAAACAAGTCTAACCAGCATGCATTGTGCACCGATCACTCTGGTTGATCACAGCATAATTAATTAGAATTATTGTGAAACTCTAGTGTGTTAAGCTCAAGTCCCATTTCCTATATGTTTAATTCATCTTACTATTAAACAGTAAAAGTTCAATATTCTACGGGCATTTAATAAGTTACTCAGATGCTGTGCTATTGTTTTCTGATATTTCCTTGCTCTGTAACTTGCAGGCCAATCCGGAGAAACCCAAAAGGCCGATTTCAGCAATGTTCATCTTCTCTGAGGAGAAACGTCCTAAACTGCAACAGGAGCGGCCGGACCTTTCTGACAGCGAGCTCACAAGACTCCTGGCCCGTATGTGGAATGAGCTGCCAGATAAGAAGAAGGTAACCTGTCAATGCAATGTAACATATACTGCTGAGGAGATGTCAGGTCACAGAATCATACTGATATGTGAGATTTTCTAATTATCTTGTTGTCTTGGTCATTTAGGAGAAGTATAAACGCTTAGAAACAGTCCTGAAGGCAGAGTCAGAGAAGAAGGAGAAGGAGGATCGTAGTCGTCTGCCGGACCCACCCAAGACTGCACAGGACATCTGGCAGCAGAGTGTCATAGGAGACTACCTGGCCAGATTTAAGGTACGCATCTCTCCTCTCAATTCAAACTGGTAATTTAGTTTTAGCTCCATAACATCATAAACACGGATTGAACAGGTGATAATAAAAGTGCATGTATTAAAATATGTCCTGAAAAGGTTGATCACATGTATTAATTCCTCAAAGTTAAAAACCCGGAATTAATTAATTTGTGTCATTATTCGCCAGTCGCCACAAATGCATTTAATGTGAGCGTGTGCTTTTGCAGAATGACCGGCAAAAGGCACAGAAAGCAATGGAAGCAACCTGGAGCACCATGGAGAAAAAGGAGAAAATTATGTGGATCAAAAAGGCAGCAGAGGACCAGAAAAGATACGAGGTTTGTGGCAATTCACTGACAGTGTCCAGTATAAGACCACAGCGTCTGTATACAGTACCGGGGAGAGCTAATAGTTGACTTAACTCTCCTCAACAGAGAGACCTGTGTGAGATGCGCTCTCCTGCTGCTACCATTGCCTCAGGGAAGAAGATGAAGTTTGAGGGTGAACCCAAGAAACCACCATCGTAAGTTTGTCACGTCCAGCTCGTCTGTGCAACCTGTTGGGTGCTTATTCTGTGGACACCTCGGTGGTGACTTGTGCTTCCTTTTGACTCTCTAGAAACGGATATCAGAAGTTCTCTCAAGAGATGCTGTCCAACGGAGAGCTGAATCACCTCCCGATGAAGGAGCGGATGACTGAGATCGGCAGCCGCTGGCAAAGGTTACCACTAAAGAACAAGGACAACTACAAGAAGATCGCTGAGGAGAAGCAGCGACAGTACAAAGTCCAGCTGGAACAGTGGCTCGCTGTAAGAAGTGGTTGTTTTGTTGTTTGACTGGGGGGGGACGGGGGATCAAAACATCTTGGACACTTATCTAACATGCATCTCCATCCTTCCACAGAGCTTGTCTTCACAAGAGAGAAACACTTATAAAGAGTATAACTCACAAGTAAGTCAGTTATTTCATTCCTCTGGTTAGCATTGTGCTGTCACAAACTGAATTAGAAAGCATACGGTTGCTCTGAAATGTTTTAATCTTTCTAACATGTTACGTTGGCACATTTTAAAACGGTTTAATCCCTTGACGTTTCAGAAACGAAGAACTACGGCAAAACCAGGAGGCCCCAAGGCAAAGGCCAAGAAATCTGTAAGTGCACGCTCTCGTTCTTCTCTCATTAATCAGACTCAGTATTTTTGCTGATGTTTTGTTGTCGGCCATACCTGAAAATCTCTCTTCCCACAGGACACGGAGGAGGAGGAAGAGGACGACGATGAAGAAGAGGACGAGCGGAAGGCTTCCTCTGAGGCAGAGTCATCCAGCGAGGATGATGACGATGATGATGATGTGAGTGGCGTCCGTCTTTTTCCAGTACACAGAAAAAACAATAAGAAGGTGACTGTGCTAAATATATATTGTTTATCGTTGTTGTTTAAAGAAGGAGGCGGATGAAGATGACGACGACGATGAAGAAGATGACGATGAGGCAGAGGACAAGGAGAACAAGTCGGAAGAAAGCAGCAGCGAATCAAATTCACAGGGGTCGTCGGACTCTGATTCGGACTGAAACTGGCCGTCGTCGTCGTCGTGAGACGAACTGAGCAGCGCTGAGCTGAGCCAAGAGTCAAGGGAGCTCTGCCACTGTGCCAACCCTGCTCTCCTCCCACCACCAGAGGGAGCCCCTGCATTGCCTCATCCACTTCACACTCACCCATTTTATGTTGCTGCGTTGGTGATTCTCAAGGAGGGAACCTGCCCTTATGTCCAAAATCAGTTTCATTCCCTCCCTGGTGTGATGGTCATCTGACAGCACGGGCCGCTGACGTTATGCCAAAAACAGCATCCCACTGGTTTGGTGATGAACATTTCTGCCGCTAGTTTAAATTTTGACTTACAGGTTCAATGGTTTATGGTTAGAGTTTTAATGTTGAGGGAGATGAATGAACTCTCCAATGTTTATTTTATTATTCTGGTAATTAGTTGAAAACAGGTGGCTTCATAGAGCCAAAGAACATAGTATGGTGGATCACTTTAGGGAGGGGGGTGGGGGGGGTGTGTGTGCAGGGTACTGAAAAATTGCACTCTTCAGAATGTTTCCATGAATTTTTTTTTTCCAGAACCTTGTTGCGTTGTTCTCTATTCTCAATTTATGATGTAGATTTTATCATTTGGTTCTTAAAGAGGTGGTATTTTTTCAGGAAAAAAATCAAGCCATTATGAATGTCTTTTTGTTGCTGGAAAATTTCAGAACTTGTTACTTACCCATGTTCTCATTTAAAAGATAACAGTGTCTACATAAAGTATTCACCCCCTCTTGGACTTTTTTCATGTTTTATTGTTTTACGATGTTGTACCAAAGTGGATGTAATGAGGTCTTGATACTCGTTAACGGAACATGTATCTTTAAAGAAATTTTGCAACATTTAGGTCAAAATGACTCATTTGCTTGAGAGTAAACCCAACCACATCCAGCTGCGACGTCTGCGTGTAAAACTGAAGCAGAACTGAAACTGACATTGACCTTTTCCAAACGTTTCCTGTAATGTCACGAGTAAGACCAATCTGTAAGCGCAGAAACCCAAAGTGATTACATACGTTTCACACTGCAAGCATCTTTGGCAGCAGTTACAGCCTGCAGTCTAACGTGGATCAGTCTTTATCAGCTTTGCGCACATGGGCGCTGCATTTCCCGCCATTTGTCTTTGCAAATCTGCCAATCTGTGGACTGTAAAGTGAGCAGCAGTTTTCAACTCAAATTCTCTACTTGGTAGTCCAACCCTCAGTAATGTTCTTTTTGTACCAACACAGCCTGCTCTAAGCAGATTTACAGCTGTGCCATATTCTTTACATTTCTTCCTACTGATTGACATAACTGTACTCTGAAGGCTATCCTGTGCCTTGAAAATGTTCTTGTATTCTTCCCTCTGAGTGGTAGTTTCCAGTAAACTTTTTGATTCATAGTGTTCCTTTGTCTTCACAATGTATTTTTTTTTATTAGACAGTTGAATAACAAGCTGTAGGAGCTTCCGGAAATGTGTATTTACAAGTCACTCTTTTAATTATACACGTGATCTCCATTCAACTTATGTAACGTATAAAAAAGCACCATTCAATACTTATGTAATCAGTTATTTTTGTTTAATATTTGGACTTAATTTAGATCCGTTTAGAGCCTGTTGATTTGTATATAAAAAAAAAAAAACCCCTGATTACATCCACTCTGCTTCAGAGTTGTGAAATAAAAAAAGGTCCACGGGGGTGAATAAGTGTTATAGGCACTGCAGTATCCATTGCCATGTGTCTGTCATTCATCAAGCTTAACTGACATGTCTTGTACACAGAAATCCATCAGTCTGAAACAATTCTGTCTGACTCAGCAGTTTGTTCTGGCCTGGCAGTAATAAACAGTGTTTACTGTGTGACCAGAGCAGTTTGTCGTTGAAGGGATAACACTGGTTTCCCACACTTTGAGCTCAATCTGACTCTGTGTTTTTAAAGGATATGTCACACAGTCGGTGTATGTTTCTCCTCTGAACTGTCGTTTTACATTTCGTTCGCAGTTTAATTGTTAATAGGTTTGTTTTTAATTGTTGTGTTCGGATCCATCTGGAATCATTTGTTGGATGTTGAACTGAATGGCGTTTCCATCAAACATTTTCAAGTTCATTTTGAAATTCTAATGGTATTGACTGTAATCCACATGGGTTTTAGTCCGATGCTTATCCCAAAAAAGTGTGCACTTAACGTAAATCTGTCCCTCTGTGTGAGTTTGTGTGCATGCATGCACAGAACTGTGTATATATGAGGGGTGTGAGTGTGTTTCTTTGCTTTAATGTGTGCTGTTTTTACTGTTTTTGTTGCATACCATGATGTGACTGCAGTGTGCATGTTTGTGCCTGTATGGGGACATCTTACCAACACCATGAATGTAGATATTGTTAAATCTTTTTTTTTTTCCTCCAAAGGTCTTTAGTAATTTTTCTGCTCGACGCTGTCGTGTCATTGGTTGCCAGAACACGGACCAATGACAGGACTTTTCATTCATGACTGTCACTTCGGGTCCACAGACATATGAGTACATGGCAACTATTAATAATCTGTTAGTAATGGACTGATTTTGATCATTATGAATCTCATCACTGTCTGAAACAAAACCAGCGTGAACTATTTAAATGATTTGGGGAGGGAAAAGGAATCTGATTGCTGATATTGATCACTGAGAGTTTGTAAAAGGGATTTGGGGGAACTGAGTTGCCAGAGGAATTGGGGTTAAAATCTTGTAATTTTTCTGTAAATACTGTTTTTGTATTGAGTGCTTATTGTTTTGTTAGTGCTTTAAGTTTGCAAACCCTCATCTGTGACTTCTGAGGCCAGTGAGTTTTTCACTCATGGGGGAGAGTTTTTGGTTTAATTCACCTGTTTTAGTTGTTTCTTCTCTCCCTTATGTTGGTTTATAGAGATATCTAAGACAGCAAAGCTTTACAAGTTTGTACTGCTGACCATTTGACAGAATTTGATGTTTTCTATAGCTGAGGGTGTTCTTATGTCCTTGTAGTTAAAGTCTTTCGGCAAATAAAAAAAATGATCTTTAACAGTTAGAAGTGTGTGTTGTGTTGTAACCTCCTATGAGCTGAACTAATGACACTAATGTCAGAGCACTGTATATGTGGCCCAAAGGCTGCTGCTGCTGTACTTCTGGTCTGGGGCTGTTTTTAATGGTAAGTTCCACAATACCACGCTTTGGATTTATCAATTAATGAATTCATTGGAAACAATTTAGATCTAATAATCATATAAGTGATTTATTTAGCAAAATTCACTAGTTCCAGCACCTGAAATGATCCGATTGTCTTGATTAAAGACTGATTAGCTTTTGGTCTTAGACTGTTAGGTGGACAGAACAACAAATTGATTTGTCAACTTGCACTGAGGGAAATCATACTGGGAATTTTTCACTATTTTAATTTTAAAAAATGATTAAATAATCAAATATTCTGTAATAAAAGCCAAAAGCTTGTACGACCACAGTAACCTGCTACAACACAGGAAATGAGCTACTAATAACCTCCCATTCCTCAAACTCTCTGTGCAACATGCACAGTTTGCTTTACCGCAATACTCCAAATTTACTGTACAACAATTTAATTAAACACATTAACTCACTGGTTTTCAAACTTTTTTTGGGGGGTGGGGTTGTGTCCCCATAAAACTAAGCATCATGACCATCTTAAATCAAATAGTAATCCTGTCTCAAATTGTTTACTAAAGGGGGGAACTAAAGAGAGAAAAGTCAGGGAAATAAAGGAGAAATATGGTTTTAATTAGAGCGTCTCATTGCCACTCTGGGAGTCCTGCCCCCAGGCAGGGAAACACAGAGTTAAGGAATATGCAACATATAGGCATTAAACCAAAATAATAAAGTTTTAACTAGTTTTTAATGAAAGGATCCTACTACAAGGCCTTAAGATCAGGAAATAAGAAATAATAAGCACAAACTAGTTGATACACAGGAGCTCCTGGTATTCTGGAAACATGACAATGGCTTCGTGCACAAAGCCAGCTCTATAAATAAATGTTTCTCATAGTTTGGTGCAGAAGAACTTGATCTCAACCCCATCCCACAACATTTAGGATTAACTGCAACACTGCTGGAGCCATGCCACTCACCTAACATCAATGTGACCTCACTAATGCTCCTGTGGCGGGAGCAGCCGGGTACCAAAGTCCGGGTGGGAAGCCTTCACAGGAAGGTGGAGGCGGTTGTAGTAACAGATTAAACCCCCCATTGTTGTTAAAACGAGGTGTTTACAATCACACATGCATGTGATGTGCGCTGTCCACATACTTTTGGCCATATAGTGCGCATTATTGGTACCGATGACCTCATTCGACCGTCCAGGCACAACCAAGTGATCCCAGATAACAAGGAGCAATCTCACGTTCATTTATTGATGTCTTAGGTGGATGGGAAAAGTCCGCCTGCGTCAAGCCTGTCAGAAATACGGGAAGCACGCACAGTGTACCTTCAAAATAAAATAATAACACCCCCCCCCACAGCTACGTCGCACAAGTCTCCTAGCAACCACGGCTTTTATTGGCTGGTCTCCGACAGTAATTGGCTAAATATAGCTGGAGCTGTGTGTGTGTGTGTGTGTGTGTGTGTGTGTGTGTGTGTGTGTGTAGGATGCTTTTGTAACAAATGGTTTGGGTAACAGTAAGGATGAAATCATATTAACATCTTTAAGCAAACCCAGTGCAACAAGTGTGGCCTCTTATCAACTATATATATATATATATATATATATATATATATATATATATATATATATATATACATATATATATTACATATATTTATGTAAAAGTAGTGTGCAGTTGCATTGGACTGCATCATATTGAGAAATGTTCCTCACTTACATGTGGGGGACAGAACAGGCCTTTTTAATCCTGTGAGTAATAACAGAATAATAAGATAATATATAATAACGTTATATTATTATTACTAACGCTTTAATGTGATTACTGATGATTTAATGTTGTAGCTGGTCCAGGTGGAGCTCATTTTAACTACCTTGTACACAGCAGTTTACTCTATTACAATATATAATCTTTTATACACTGATCATGTGTTGTGTGTGTGTGTGTGTAAAATCCATCTGCAAAATAACTAGTGTAGCTCAGTAAATTAACTTAGTTATATTCCACTTCTGGTAATGATCAGTTGTGTAAAGCGACTAATTAAATTTACTCAAGTACTATACTTAAGTACAATTAAACTTGAGAGTTTCCATTTTATGTTGCTTAATGCTTGTATTCCACTACATTTCAGAAGAAAATATTGTACTTCTTCATTTATCTTAAAGCTGGAGTTACTACTTACTTTCAGATAAATATTTTCACAAACTAAACATACGCCAAAGCTTCATGGGGTGTCACGAGGCCCCTGATATTAAGGGGTGTAATAAAACTCTGTATTTTGCCCATGTTGTCTGCAAAGCTACAAAGCAATGTATATATGTATATATATATAAACACTGTAGGTCTATATCTCAGCATTTGCTTCACTTGTGTGAAGAAATGTAAACGTAGATTGTTTAATAAATGATAGAAAAAGGGTAAAAAGGGAAAAAAGCTGGGAATCACAGATTTATATAATATGATAGTTAACGACTAAACTAGCCAGCTGTATATAAAGAAATAAAGATTAGCACCACACCCACCTGCTGTGTATTAATACTTCAAAATATTCAAACACTCACATTATGCCTATAACCCAATAAGTACTTTTGCTACTTTAATCGAAATACATTTTGCTGACTTTTGTAATTTTATCTTGAAAGTAAGACCTTTACTTATAACACATAACACGGTTTTTTTCCTATTTCTACTTTTTACTTATTAAACATCTCAGTACTTCTTCCTCCACTCCAGGCAGGGCTTTTATTTTGAAGGTTAAAACCGGAAGTCCGTTTTCTGTTTCTGTTTGGTTCTACGCTGTTGGCCTCCGCGGTGTCAAGCGGGTTTTGCAACGTTAATTTAATCGACACCTGCGACAACAAACCATTTTAAAACGAGGATTTTTGTCTGTGTTTTCTATTTACAGGAGATAAGAGGATGGATGTGGCTGAACACCGGGCTTCTTGTTAACGGATTTCAATGCGGACTGACGGTCATGTCGCCTCCCTCACAGAAACTGCCTGGTTCAGGCTGAGTTTGTCGGTATGACAGGGTAAGAGGAAACAGTTTGTGGGGTTTTTCTTTTTAAAATTGGATTTAATAAAAACAAATGTAACGTTTGTACGTTGTGTCACATCTTCCCCTCCCCTTCATCTCAAACAAACTACCAAGTAGAGTCGCTAACACATGGTGGAAAGTAATGTTAGTTGACGTTAAGTGTCATTTATTGCCGCTCTGGTCTTCTTCTCCTACTAACGTGAGCTGCCGTTGGCCGTTGGGGACGTTGTGTTAACGGGTGTTTTTATATTTAGAAATGAAGCCCTGTTTACAGTGTTTACAGTGTTTGCAGTGTCAATAAAAGACTGTAGCTACCTCTGTTACCCACACCTGACGCATTGACATCATTGAATGGTGATCGTCGTCGATTCGCTACCCGAACCCGATTGGACCCGACACGACCCGCCGGGTTCAGGCCCCAAAAAAGGCTTCCCTAGGTCGGGCTCGGGTCGGGCTATTAAAAAAATTAAACAAAATAATAATTATTTCTTAATAATAACTGTAATTAAATGAGTAAATTTGTTATTAAATACATCTAAAAAAATATATATATTCATTTATTTTAAGTGGAAAATCGGGGTCGGGCCCCTAAACTGCTTCAGTGGTTCGGGCTCACACAGTTCGGGTTTGGGCCGGATATTATGGGCCAGATCACAGCTTCTGCTTACTACTGCAACAACAACATGTGATGCATCTGCTGTCTAATAAAATATTAATGACGATATGAGTGTATGGTGGTGAGGTATGTGGAGTTGGATGGATGTTTCCTGCAATTAATTTAAGAAAAACAAAACATTAAAACCCAACATCTGACTCTTATTCATTTATATATTTTCTTCTTTTCAACAGAATGAAGACATATCTGCAACAAGTGTTGATAACTGTTTTAAAAGTAAGTATTTTGCAATAAACTGGATCTTTGATGACAGATTGGATTTGTCATGTTCATCATGCTGATGTTCTCATGATCATGAGTTGGTTTGTTTTTATGTTCAAAACCTGCAGGTCAGCATCTCATTACCCTGCTATCAAGATTTCCCATACAGATTTTCAAATGAAAATGGAGGATATGCCCCTGTCAGGCCCAGACAACACCAAGCTGGAGGTGAGTGTATGTGTGTAAAATATTTAATTCTTCCTTTAACCGTCACACACAGACAGATGTTATGTCTTTCATCTGTTCTCATGTTTGTATTTGGTTCATCTTTTGTGTTGTAGGCCTTGGTCCATGACATCTACTCGGAGCTGGTGGAAGATGCCTGTTTGGGCCTGTGTTTTGAGGTGCATCGTGCTGTGAAACAGGGCTATTTCTTCTTGGATGAAACGGACCAAGAGAGCATGAAGGAGTTCGGTTGGTGCCGTGACTTTCAGTTATTTATGTTTTTCTTGGTTTTCTTTGGTGTGTTTCTTTACACTGTTTTCTTTGTTACTCTTTCAGAAATTGTGGATCAGCCAGGAGTGGACATATTTGGCCAAGTGTACAATCAGTGGAAAAACAAAGAGTGTGAGTGCCCGAACTGCAAAAGATTGATAGCGGCCTCTCGCTTCGCCCCGCACTTGGAGAAATGTCTGGGAATGGGCCGCAACAGCAGTCGCATTGCCAACCGCAGGTCGGTCAGTTAAAGTCTTTCAGGACTGTTGTGTTAATCTGTGGCTTCCACTTTAGGTACCATGAGCATCTGATCTGATTGTTTGATTGTTTTTTGTTCTACCCTTTTAACAGGCTAGCCAGCAATAATAACATGAGCAAATCAGAGAGTGATCAGGAAGACAATGATGACCTGAATGATAACGACTGGTCGTATGGGGCGGAGAAAAAAGGTAAGCATGTAAAACTGGTTTAACTTTAATTTCCACTGTGCCAAGAGCATAATTAAGGAAACCTCCCTTCTTCCACATAATAAACAAACTTCTTATTTCCATGTTGCAGCCAGGAAGAGAAAGTCAGATAAGGTATTTTTGCATATGTTTTCCCTTTTAGTACATTTTACATGTTTTAATATGTTTAATGAAGTCAATCTAATCTAAGAGTGATTTTATTTGTGCAGAATCAAAATTCCCCAAGAAGATCCAAATCTATAAAACATAAAAATGGTGAGTCTATCAGCTGTTTCTGAATGCGGGGTAAATGTTTGAACTGATTTCTGGGCTGCACATGCTGCTGGATGTTTTGTGCTCTGGTCTGTTCAGCAGTCTCGTGCTGCAGATCAGGACGTTCTGTGCTCACAGTCACAGGAAGTATATATGGACACCTGCTGTCTAATGTCAACCACAGTGTTGTGTAGAGAGATTACACACGCCAAGGGTTCACCTTTCTTAGATTTACTGATCCAGGGCCCAAATGTTAGCACAATGCAGAAAAAAGGTTGGGAGAGTGTTGCAAAAAAAATGTTGTTTTGTTGAGTAAAAGGAATAGTTCGACATTAACCTGCGAAAAAAAAGTGTAAAAACAACAAGTTGTGGTCTTACGGATGGCGTAAGCTCTTGCAGGAGTGACTTCTTCTGCCCAGGGACTATTTTTCTTTTAATAAAGATATTTTACAGTCCAATTTTTAAATGTGGTTTCTATGTTGCATGTGGTATAAATAAAGAGGATCAACAGTTATGTTTTTTTCGTCCAGGTGAGCTTGGGAGCAGCGTCAGTTCAGAGCCTTACAAGGTGACATACCCCTCTTTGTTTGTGTCGTCTGCAAGTCTACAAAGTTCTTCTAGTACAAAGTACTGATAATGTGTCTTGGTCTGTTTTTCATTTCAGTACAACTATAATACTGGCATCAGTTATGAAACTTTAGGCCCTGATGAAGTCCGATCCCTTTTAACAACGGTGAGCAGCTTGCATGGATACAAATCTATTTCCCAGAACAAACAGTCCCTTTGTACTGCTTCCCTGTGTTAATTGAACAAAGTATTTTTTATTTCTACAGCAATGCGGGGTGATCTCTGAGCACACCAAGAAGATGTGTACCAGGTAATTACTGTATAATCCACTGGCACAGAGATAAACTAGTGATGAAACGTTATCCACTCTGGGAGCAATTAACTGCGTTCATGGTGTTAAAACTGGGATAATGCAGGATACTTTGAGGTAATGTAACACTGGGCTTTGTGATGGTGTCGCCATGTTTAATCCAGATTCTGAGGTCAGTGTTATTCGGCCCTTCTGTGATACTTTGTCATGCAAACTAAATCGCTTTCACTGTCTGAAAATGAATCTGGAAACATGATAAATACATGGATGACATATCAGTTTGATCCATGTATTTATGAAATTGATCATGTATGTTGGGACTAACTCAGGGTACACAGGTGGCAACTCATTGCATTTCATCGTTTAAAAAAAGAAGTTCTGGACCAGGAATTGACTTGTTTTTCTCCCCAAAAGGAAACTCCAAATTCTATCTGATACAACAATAATTGCACACAGAAATATTCTGAATTAGACCGTACAGGACCCTGTCATTGACCAACCTCTAACACTTCCTAACCTTTAACACCTCATTGCTGCTCTGCCCCATCTGATTGGTCATTGATTGTGTCCGCAGCCGTCCGTCCCCAACTCCTTCCCTCCCTGTGACTGTGACCATCAGTCAGGGATGTATAATGCCACCTTGTGTCCCACCAGGTCTCAGAGATGTCCCCAGCACACGGACGAGCAGAGGAGGGCCGTCAGGGTGTTCCTCCTGGGGCCGTCCGCGTGAGTGTGCCCTGTCCCCTTCCTTACCCCCCCCACCCACCCACCCACAAAGTCTACTTAACAAAAGTCATGTTTGAATGAGTGTTGTGATCCTCACGGTGCAGGTGTTTGCTGATACACTTCACTGCTTTCTGATCGGGTTTACTTTTCCAGAAATAGGAGCAGAACGATGCTGCTGGGCAGTGTTGGGAATAATAGAGTTGTGACTGTCTTCTAACAGAAGTGTTAACAGACGGGTACACTGCAGCTGATGGGGATCTGAGTTCTCTGTGACTTTCTTTCATGAAAGAAGGTTATAAAATTTTGGTTTAAAGTGCATGCCATATACTGTGCGTGACCTCCTTAACCCGATGTCCACGTAGTAGTGGCATTGGCTCAAGGAGAGACCACAAGGCTATTATATTGGCCCGAAACCCACTCAAGCGAACATCCACTGGGAACAACTGAAAAAAGGGCAATGAATGGAGACGGTTCTATTGATTTCTTTTTACATATTTATGTCAAAGTTGGATTTGCAAACGTAGTGTCAGACAAGAACAGAACATAATATGTAAATGAGTATCTAGTTCCTCTTTGTATTCCTCACATAAGGGATCAAGTCCAAATCCTAAAACACAGTCTTGCTCTTTGCCTAAATTAAATCTCCTGAAATCCTTTTGGGTGCTACCAGAGAAACTGAATTCACATAAGTGGTAGTGCAAGCACTGAGACATTTTCTTTTTACATTTTCATTTTAATCAAACCACACGCAGCACTGCTTTTAAACACACAGATGTTCTCATCGTGTGTGTTTCACAGTAGAGACCAGTTGTAGCAACTTAGGCCAGAGATTAAAGTTAGTATACAAATAACATTATATAGACATTTTTATATCTGTGTGGTCAGTCTGAGTTTTGTTCTCTGTGTCTGGGTTTCGTGTAATAGGCCGTCGCTGCCTGATGCAGACACCGTGGTGGAGAGCGACAGCTTTGACATTCCTGATGGACAGACCCTGATGAGCCGCCTGCAGTGGGAGGACTCACCTGATATTTCACCCGCTGACTCTGCCTCATCTAAAGCCAGTAAGGAAGTAAAATGCATTACACTGGTTATTCACATTCATTTGTTCATAAAACGTAAAGACAGTTGATAGATACATTTTCTGCCCCCTGTCGCAGGCACCAACCACTCAGATTCTAGGAGGCCCAAGAAAAAGAAGAGGCCGTCTCTTGGTTTGAACAGTGGAGGAGGAGGAAGCTTGACCGGAGGCGGCGGCAGCAGCAGCAGCAGCTCTCAGAGTAATATCAGCTTATCGACCAAAAAAAAGAGGCCCAAACTCTCCGCACCTTCTATTTCCAGTATCTATGATGACTTAAACTAGCAGTCTGTCAGACCAGCTCTTGCCTCATCTATGAAATCCCTCCTTTCATACCTACATTTACAGGCCTAAATAGGATGGGATGAAACTTGACTTAGTAGTTTGGATTTCGGCCTTGACAAATCAGGCAATTTAATGAACATTTCTCTCTCTGTATTATGAACACAGCAATCTAAAAACTGTGGTCGGTCACAGAGTTCAGTGTTCGCACTTACTGGAAAAATGCTGTGCTAAAACTGAGCTTACCTTCTGCTTATTCTAGTAGTTATGGAGGGGTTTGCTCCCATTCAGCCACAAAATCATTCATATGGTCGGCCACTGATGTTGGGTCATAAGGCCTGACTCCCAGTCGGCGTTCCAGTTCATCCCAAAGGTGTTGAATGGGACATCAGGGCTCTGGGTAGGCCAGTCTCGTTCTTCCAAAACCAAACCATCTCTTCTTGGATCTGGCTTTGTGGAATGGGGAATTGTCATGTTGAAACAGGAAAGTGCCTTTCCCCTTACTGCTGACACAAAGTTAGAAGCACATTATTAGCTTAAATATCATTGTGTTACCATTGTGCTACCAGACTATAAATACACAAAGGACCAGGGTGTCCACTTACTTTTGACCATGAAGTTTGAGCAGCAGTTTGACACCATTACTGCAGTCGGTCTCTGCTGTTCAACTTAAGTGGAGAATTCACACCATATCCTTTTCACAGAAGCCAGGGCTGCACTCCATTTAGCTTCCCTGATTTCAGGGCCCTGCCACTGCATGTTTGTTCACTGACAGGGTTTACACAGCCATTCTCATCCTGCAATTACAACTCAAAATATCTGCTGTCAAAAAGGCAGGTTAGGAGTTTTTTTTCTCCACCCTTTTCTGGAAGTTAAATGCAAACCGAGGTGAGTTTGTCCCTTAACATCAACTACAACACAACTACTTAATTCAAAGTTTAGGCAGGAGAAGTCTTGAATTAGGCTTTCTGAAACCTCCAGGTACTCTGTCGCTGACACTGTCCTGTGACCGGTCCCTCCTTTAGACTCTGTGTTCATTTAACTCTGTTTTGAATTTGACATGTGGACACTTGACTCACGTACACCGGAGTACTCATCAGTGGCTTTTTAATTCTAGCATCGTATTGCACAGTTGTGTGAGTGCCTCTGTATGCTGACTCGCATTCAGTGTGAACGTCACTTTTTCGTGTAGTGTGTGTGTGTATGTGTGGTTAGAGGGTGTGTGTGTGTGTGTGACCATTTATATTTTCATAAAACTATGCATCCTAGAATGTGACATTTTTGTGAAAGTATGTGTGCCATTTTAAATATTTAACTTTTTTTGTTTACATTAACAATATATTTAAGTTTTTATTTGTCACTACCTATAAAGTGATGCTGTATGTATATTATTATATGTGTGTGTATAAATGCAGATTTTGATATTTGATGAGCCAGTAGGCTTTCGGGGCACATGTACAGTACATGTATATATGATATGTGTGAGATGGAAAAGTAATCATGAATCTAACGTAACTTTCTTTCCTCAGTATCAAACTTCTCGTCTTCTTGTATTTTCACTCAGTTTCTGCTTCTAGATCATATCGTACATTAAGTAGATCAGTGCTGCAGTTCCTTGCTGGTCATTTACGATCGTGAGTGATAAGTCAGCATCTTCTAAGCCTATAAGCAACAATGTCTAATGTAAAGGTTGTAAGATATATTACATGCTTTAGAGGTCAGATGCACTATTTCACTAATCTTGTACTGGCAACTTTTCACAGTCGATATCTTAGAGAAGATTTGTTTTTCTTATAAATTGGCTTTACATACCTAACTCTTTACTGTTGCAGATATTATTGTATAGTCAAACGTGCATACTTGAGTACAACAATGATGTATTTTGTTTGTATGTATCAGAATTACTTTAAAACTTGGGGACTGTATGAAAAGAGTCAGGGTTCGATCTCTTTTTCTTTTCGGCTATTTCTGTGACAACAATTAAATGCAACACTGGCACTTGCCCTTCAGGAGACACAGGCTGAAAATGTTCTACATGATGTTGATATTTAAGTGATGTTGCATCTCGCCCATCTTTATGACAGCCGGCCATTCGTAACAACAAATTTATTTTCCTTCTGACGTAGTCGGAGAACACGTCGACATTTTTTTTAAGAAGGCAGGGAAGGGTCTTTTTCTCCTCCCAGATTATATTTTATTCCATTCTTTCCTTGTGAGATTTATTGTAGTAAATATGTGTGGCATGAGTCATAAAGGAATGTCTCTGTATTAAGGCATCAAATGATTTAAATTTTTTTTTCAGAAATAAGGAATGGCTTGAATATTTCCAATATTTTATTTCCAGGTATTGGAGGAAGGGTGGAAGGAAGTCTTGTAAGACTCAAACCCCTCTCCCCATCTCAATCACTTTCATACGGTCCCTAAAGTGAAGGGCATTCATTCGGTTGTACGTCTCAAATGTCATGAATGTGACAATCTGTCAAAGCCTGATTTAATTCCCAGTACGATTAACACTTTCATATCTGTTTCTGTTGAGGTCTGTAGTAACTTTGAGTGTGCCCTTTTAAGTCTTTTCCAGTAAAGTCTTGTGATGTGCACTAAAGATAAATGAACTGTTATTGAGATACTTGGTAGATATGATTAGAGTCTTAAGCCACCTTTCGTGGATGAAGCTAACAGCTGATGTTCTCTCGTGGCTCTTTGTGTATCTGTGTGCAGTACGAGTGCAATAACAAAGAATGCGACGTTGTGAGTTTCCAATATTTTTTCATGCGCAAGCACAAATCTGTGCATGTGTGAATGACTGTATACGAACATAATGTGATATATTTTTCTTCACTGCCATGCATACTGGTGTTTGTATATAAATAAACACACACCCCACCCAGCGGCTCACATCTTTAGACTACAAACACGCTGAAACAGGTTTGGTTTGAAATGCTTTAATTTGAGACATCACTGAAGCCAGAGCAGTCCAGCATAATCAGGAGGGTTGTGTCCCCCTCCAAATCTTTTAAGTGCCAGATGCAGGTTCATCATTCTATCATTTTATTTACAGAAAATACACAATATATTTACAATATCTTCTCAAAAAGTGTCTATTTTCATGACTAGTGATTATTTAAATTAGCCTGTTTCTACATAGCAACAGTTAAGCAACAAAAAAAAATCTGAAATTCTCAGCCTGGCGTGGAGGCAGCTGTACAGTTCATATTTGCTTATACAGAACTTGAATCATTCAAATAACATAAGGGTAAAGAGTTAAACCGGCACACACAGCACAATAGTGAGTGGTCCCAAAAGAGTTTAGATTCTTGCATCTATCGGTTAAGATTACATTTGTTTTAAACACGGAAACAATGGCCTCATAAACAATGACACAAAGGAAAGCATCACCAATCTTTAGCAAATAATAAAAGCAGACGAGAGACAGTTTAAACATGGTGTGAACCACTGAGTCATGTTTGAAGAGAAGCTAGATTGTGGTTCAATTTTAGCTGAACTTCCTTCGCTATTTACCTTACGTACTGTACACTCACTCATCTGGTTTTTTTTATTTTTTTTATGTTTGTACATGCACAAACAGGCTCACCTAGCCACCCACACACACTCTCACACACACTCTCCAGAAATCCAATCAGCTGTGGCATCTGCACTGAGCCCCGTTTTGATAAGTCTTTGTCTCCAGACGCCACCCACTGCTGTAGTTATTTTTATTCTACCTCGAAACATTCAGCTGTGAGCATGTGCTCCCCTGCTCTGCGTTCTCAGCGGCTGTGCATCCCGAATATCAGAAAGCTGAAGAACACAGTGACTCCCACGAGGGAGATGGTCGCAGGGGCGGTGAAAAACTGCCTGTAGTTGATGCGGAAGTACCACACCACGGCCAGTATCACCACAAACACAGGCACCACCAGGCTGCTGGTGCTGATGGCCACACCGGCAGCCCTGAATCCTCCAGAGACCCCAGACCCGACTCCTGCACCGGGCCCAGGCTGAACCCCTTCCTCTGGGGGAGCCTCGTGCAGGGCCTGGGAGATGTGGCAGTGGATCACGCTGTTGTGTGTGATGTTTAGAGATAACAGAGTCCTCTTGGGATCCTGCAGCAACTGGCCTTGGTAGATCAGCTTTATTTGATGCTCCCGACCTGAGAAGTATTTACTGGGGAAGAGGAGAGCAGAGAAGAGAAAGAAGAAGAGGCATTGAAAGATTTATTGAGGGAATAGTAGAGCACTTTGGGTAATACAGTTACCGCCACTCCGTACGATAAATATGAAGCTACAGCCAGTTAGCTAAGCACAAAGACTGGAAGCGCGGGGGGGGTTGTACCTTTAAAGCTCACTAATTTAACATGTGACATCTTGTTTGTTAGATTTGACAAAAACCAAAGTGCAGAAACAGCATGTGGTTTTACAAGAGGGGTCCCCCGCTGCTGTTTTGGCAACCTCACAGCGACAACAAGCCTCCAGGCCAAGAAACAGTCCCACACGAAACCTCTCATAAAACAATGTGTTTAATAAAACATTTGGGGGTTTTTGTTTTTTAACTTTAACAAGCCATCAGTTGTTAATTAATAGACCCCTACAAGCTGCCCCCCCGTTCCCAGTCTTTATGTCAAGCCAAGCTAACTGACTACTGGCTCTAGCTTCATATTTACCGTACAGACATGAGAGTGGTATCGATCTTCACCACCAAACCTCTGGAAGACAGCAAAATAAACATATTTCCCAAAATGTAAATGGATTCATTTGAGTATCTATGCTGGGAGTCTGTTTGGGTGTGTGTTCTACCGACCTCTTCAGTCCTCCTACTGTATCCTGTGGTTCTACAACAGCTACCTCCTCTGTGTCGTTTAAAAACTTGAGGCGGACAGAGATGCTAGTGGTCGTAGTGGTGGGAGAGATGGCGCTGGACAACACCGGGATCTGCTTTATAATCTTTTTATCTTCCTCCTCCAGCTCTTCGTCATCCTCATCCTCCTCCTCCTCCTCAACGTCATCCTCCTCCTCATCTGAAGTATGTATTCCAACCTGCGGTTGCTTACTCTGTATGTCCAGCAGCAGATCTGTCCTGACCCCTTCGGCTCCCTCCCCCGTCCCCTCACCCTCTCCTCTCTCAGTCTCGCCGTCATCCGGCTTGTTCTCCTGCGACGGCGGAGGGGTCTGCTGTTCGGGAGCGTCGGCGCTGGGAGACCCTCCGCTGTAGCTGTCATGACCTCCCAGTCCGATCAGAGAGGCGTGAGCGCCCACAGTGAGGATGGTGCCCAGTATATGGTCTCCCCGGTCGGCCACATGGGTCGAGAGCCAAGCCACGATGAGGGCCAGGGCCAGGAGGAACACACCACCTGCTGCCGTTACCTCCTCCTCCATCCCATCCAACATGGTCAGTGCACACACTGCCATCTCTGTCCTCCAAACCTGAAGACAACATGGCACAAAAATTAGTCCAGTAAAGTTTGTTGACATAGCCCAAAATCATGAATTTGCCTCAAAGGGGGTTCACAATCCGAACCACAATGCAGCAACTTTAAGAAAGATATATCAGCTAACAACATGGTAGGGTTGGGAGATATAATGTTGTATACCATGATCAGAGATTGCATTACTGTATACCGCTGTGTCTATTATCTCTAGTTGTATGGCCATTGTAAGCAGGGCTGTTGCAAAAATGGGAATCAATCGATTTTCTGTAAATCAGTTCGTTGATTAATCACATATTACATATACACATAACTAGGAATGTGAAGATATACTGCGAGAGGGATAAATCAGGATGCAAATATGTGATGATTTAAATCAGTGAGATGGAAAATGAATCTGTGATTTAGGCTTCACTTTCATAAAGAAAAGAAAATATGGATTGTTTTTGGAAATTGTAGAGGAATAAATAAATCTTTTCCAGTCATAAGAAGATCTGACCCACACAACCCACTCATGGCCTACAGGATGACAGTACACCACTAGGATTACTGTTTTGGTTTTATGGAAGGAAATGCAATAAATTGGTCACAGACTGACAACAGTGATTAAGTTCAGATCAATCAGACTGACCCCCCTGCACATCAGGACAAAGCTACTTTACCCAGGACACAACCCCTCACTTACAAACACACTATAAGGAGGACAGTGTTTAACAAGGCTCGATAGCTACATAGAAAAAGAGAGCAAGTGTTTTTCCGAGCTATCACCATGTGGAAAAAGCCATCCAGCGTTGGTGTAGGGTGAATGTTAACTGAACATAAAGACCGTGCTGATCAACAGCTGTGTCTTGTAGCTGTGAAGCTATGTCCCAATAACCCAGCTGTTCACAGCCTTTATAGACTCAACTTTTTTTTTTTTTTTTTTTTTTTTTTGGTGTGTCTGTAAACGACACATTAGCTGTGGCGTAGCTTCACCTCCCGCTGCTGCTGCTAACTTTATACCGCTGTTGTGTCGCTGCTGTCGGCGAGTTAAGTTAGCTTGCGAGGCTAAGCCCCTCCTGCCTTGCTAGCTAGAAAAAAAAAAAACCCCGACCTTCGGATGTGTACGACTCGGTTTGTTTTCTGCCTCCAACACTTTTTTAAACTCACACGACCTCTTCCTTCCTCTTCCTCCTTCCTCTGAAAACGCCTTCACGAGCCTCCCACTACAAAAAAAACCAAACAAAACCCAAAACAAAAAACAAAACATCTCCGACGATCTTACCTGCCAGCTGTGAGACTCAGAGCATGTTTGAAGACGAGGGGCTCAGTGCTAGTTAGCAGCTGCTGCTTAACAACCACATAATAAACAACAGAGAGGCGACGTCGCCGCGTGACGTCATCACGCCACCACGGGTTCAGCGGGGGCGCTTGTTTTGAAAGTGGGTCACGCCCTGTTTCTCTCTCCCTCCCCTCCCCCCTCCCCTCCCCTCTTCCTGCTCCATGTTTGTGGTAGTGCTGGTGAGTTCAGGATCCATTTAAGACTATTGAGAAATGTGTTTTGGTGTTTCTGTCTGCACGCACAGTTTACAGCAGTCACAAAGGCGTGATGCGTTCATGGTGAAACAGCTTTGTTGGTGTAGAATTGGCACCCTACAGCGGTGCTTCCTAACCTTTTTCCCTAAAGGACCCCCTTATTTATCATTCATTAAACTGCTTGACCCTTGACACAGTGACATATATTATATATATTTCATATTATATTTAAAACTGTACAATGAACCTAAATAGTGAAGGTTGAGTAAAACAAGTGATTTTATTATGTATTATTTTATTATTTTTAACAAACTTACGAGGCTTATTTTCAGTGTTTTCTTTGTCCCTGACGCCTGGCTATTGTTCCATTATGTAATTAACTTTACTTTTCTTGGCAGAAGTGAACCAACTAAATGCTGAAATGTAGGCCTACTGTGTATTTATTTGAGTTTTCTAGCATGCTTTAAAATCAAGAAGGCCTTGCGGTCCCCCCATGAAGCTATTGTGGTGGTCCAGACCCCCAGTTTGGTTAACTACTACCCTGGAGGGCACTTTACCACATTTTTATCCATTGGACGGGCACCCTAGTCCTTTGCACCCTAGAGCATGCTTTCAACTGGTGGGGGATGACCAAACAGTGGGTCTCGTAGTGTGAGAACAACATTTTTTTAATTTAAAGTTTAGCTATCTGATATCGGATTATTTTGACAGAAATATGTCTGTTTAGTGAAAACAGCCGAACCCTAACCGTTCTGTAGGCCTTACTTATCCTCTGTGTAACAGAGTTATGCAATTATGGTGTTAATTTGATCCATATTCATAAGAATCAGCAGCACACAGTTATGATGTCCATTTATTGTTAATGTGTCCTGATATCCAGGAAGAAAATATGTGAATATATTATGTAAAAAAAAAAAAGATAATGTATATGTGTATTTACGAGCCATATGTCTGCTCTGTGTGCGTACACATATGCTTCTGAATTGTAAATCAGCAATTTATGTGGGTTTATTTTATATGGGATGAATATATTTGTATATTTTATGTTTTTAAAAAGGTCATGATGACATATATGTGTGTTTACTAGCCTATCTGAAAAATAAATGGATTCTATAAAAGTAGGCTGTGACTTCAGTGACCATCAGTAAATGTGGGTCCCAAGGTGAGACCAATGGAGAACCAGACCCCTAGAGGGCACTTTATTACGTTTTCTCCACTGGAAGGGCATCTTAGACCTGGAGTATGTTTTCCCAACTTGTGGGGCATGACCCAAAAGTGGGCCGCGTGGTGAGGACAAAAAAAAAGATCTATTTTCAATGTTTGGCTATTTCTGTCAAAATAGAAGGGTACCCTAGACCTAGATAGAGCATGCCAGGGGGCAGTAGTAGCAATATCACAACATAAAAACATTCAATTACAAGTAAAAGTCTTATAATCACTTATATTATATAAGTATCTGTAGCCTACAAAAAGTCCAAATTCAATTACTTGTTATGCAGGTAGGTTCTGTGTTGTATTATTAGAATACTGGATTATTATTATTGTGTGAGCAACATTTATTTAATTAGTAATAATGGGTAATATGTTATAAAATGATTGCGTGTTTTGTATTTAAAATATTAACCAGGTATGTAACAAGTAACTAACATTACTACCACTGTTTTGCGTAATGCAGCATATTGCTCCTATATATCTCATATACCCTGTAATCCAAAGAAGCAACGCACATAATTACTGTAAGCTTATCTTTTTTTGCACTGTTACAGTAATGTCATAAGGTTTAAACCAGTAGTACCGACAAACAACATAAATAAAGTATAAATACATTTAAGGTAAATAAATAATAATCCAATGGGAGGTAAAGTTGTGTTTATTTGTATTTATACAGAAACATCTGGAAGCCTTCTTAATCATTTCACTTTACCAAATAAAAGAATTTAGTTGAAGTGAAGTGTTAGTTAAAAAAAAAAAAAAACATAAATAGGTTATAATCTAAAACAAGTCTTGTTTCCATATTGTTAAAAATAAATCTACAATATGAAGTCACTGGAGCGTCCCATCATTACACAGCAGCAGGTAATCCCTCACAGAGCTGGGAATGTCCAGTTCAATGACTGCTGAGTAACACCGGGCTCCGAGGTGCAGGCGTAAAGCACATCGACAGAGATGCTGCAGAGAACGAGGCTGACCGCTCCGCTGACGCACCAAGTCGAAGAAAGGCCGGTGCTCCTGAGGCAGGGAGGGAGGAAGGGGGGGACAAACAGAGAAACACTATAGAGCACTGGACACTACACAAGAAGAGAAGAAAAGGGGGTTTAACACTGCAGACAGCTCACCTCATGTATCTCAGTGGACAGAGAGTCCATCCACTCGCAGGGAGGGACGGATGTGTACGTGTTCAGCATCACCTCCAGAGTGGCAGCAGAGAGGACACACTGCTTAAACATCTGGAGAGAGGAAAGAACAGTGGCACATCTGTCCCATTCATACAGTCCAACGTCTATATTAATCTCAAACTACATTAGAAGAGAAAAGAGGACAGATTTTAGGGTTTAATGCTTCTATGTCTGAGTTGATTATTTATATTTCTTTTCATGTTTGGTATTCAAATCATTTCTTGGCCTCATATTGTATTATTAGATTATTTACATTATAATACCTCAAACAATTTCGGCCCGGATGTCACGTAACATTAGACTGTTTACTTAAAGGTTTCCCCTTGTAATATTAACTTGTATTTTGTGGAACATTAAGACAATTTTCTTAATATTTCAGTTACTGGTTCATTCAAACATTACATTTTTTTCCTTTATTAAGGTCACTTAGATATTTCCAGTTTGGATATGAGACTTGGACTAGGTGTTCCCTGTTTGAACATTTCCTGTTAATAAAAATATATCACAAAATATATTTAACATTTGTTTCTTTTTTTCTTTGTACATTTTGAACCTTTCTTCATACGTTTCTTCAGATTTCTACATATGTGGTGTAATTAACTATTGTGTGTGTCGATGTGGCCTCAGTTGGCTCCTCTTATGATTGGTTGCTACAGCCTGTAGCTTCCATATAAAGATGTTCTTATTTCACATTGTGAATTTAATGCCTGACGAAAAGTACACGACCAAAACCTTTTATCTCTAATAACCTCAGTGCAGGCGATGCGTTGAAATCTATTTCCCCTCTAATGGTGTTTCCCTCCCGTCTCCACGGTTGGGGTCAGGTTAGGCTATGTTTAGTCATAGCTTATGATAATTGGTTGGGTTCAGGCTGAGGTAAGACACAATAAAGAAATTCAACTTATTATAAAAAAAACCTATAAATTATTTTACCATTTACAAGAAAACAACACATTCTGCATGTATCAGAATCACATTCTCTAAGCGTGGTTGCTTTATCTAACCTTTGGGCAAACAGGTTTAGCTCCATGGTTCAGAAGTGACCGTGCTATTGCTTCTGGTTCCTGGTCTGGGTAATCTTCAACCACCTTAAAGAACAAGCAGAAAGTGCCTGAGTTCCACAAAAAAATATCTACTACCAGATCAATCAGTCTTTATGATTCTAATGTTTGCTGTTTCACTCTAACTAACCAACCCGCTCATGAGCTACCTGCAACAGACAGTCCATTGGTGTGTATCCTGCACAGTTGGCCACATCTGCCTTGGCTCCATGCTGCAGGAGGAGGTCTACAATCCGGGGGCTGCAGTTTGCACAGGCATTGTGCAGGGGGGTGTGCTGCTTCCTGCCGGCAGTTCTGGGGTCAGCTCCTCCGCCCAGCAGCTTTTCAATCACACGTAAATAGCGGCCGGCCTCAGAGGGCCTCTCGGCACCGCAGCACGCAGCGTTCAGAGGGGTCTCCCCCTCTCGATTTGTGGCCAGCACGTCTGCTCCGTGGCTGAGGAAGAGCTCCACGTGCTCCACCAGGCCTCGCCGAGCGGCCACGTGCAAAGGTGTGAGCCTGGACTCCTTCATCCTAACATTGACCTCTGCACCGCCCTCTAACAGAAGCTCAGCACATCTGGAACAAAAAGGCACAAATTTACACTATGCTACAGAGTCAATATCTGCATTGTAAAAGTATTTTCTCTCTAACATTCAAATAGAGTACAAGCAGGTTACTGCTATGGTGGTAATTTGGTAAGTTCTTGAAGGAAATTATATCTTTTCTCTCAAAGTCTCAATATTCTTGGGAAGCCATTTTCCTTATTATAAGAAAATTAGGTTTTTATAATAAGTCCTTTATTACTACACTGGGAGGAAATTACTTTAAAGATGAACATTTTTGCACTGTAAGAGGAGATTAAGATGAAACTCAACTTCAGTTATCCAAGTGGTGAAACTGGGGCTAATGGAGAACTGCTTACTGATGGTAATACATAGTACGAATGGTTAGTTATCACTCACTGGAATGACTGGGCAGATGTGCAGAGGTGAAGAGGAGCGCTGCCGTCTGCTGCCAGCAGATCAGGCTCTGCTCCATGAGAGAGCAGCAGCTGGACACACACAGCATGGCCGCCTATACAGGCATCATGGAGGGCCGTGCTTCCTCCGGGGTCATCGTTCACCTCAGCCCCACGAAACAGCAGCTCCTCCACGCATCCTGTGTGTCCTCTGCTGGCAGCCAGACGTAACGCTGAAGTTTGCTTCACCTTGGAGCTCAGCGTCCACATGCCTGACGGAGGAACAGTAAGGCTGTTGAATAGGATTGATGTGAGGTTATCAGAAAGAGGTCTTGAACTCATACCCATCTCTGGAGTCCACACCATCTCCTCATGCACCGTCTCCATCAGGGCGTTGACCATCGCAGGGTCCTTCAGCACCGCATACACTCCTTTCATATCCCCCCACATGAAGGTGTTGTGGATGGCCGTGTCTCTGCACCGGACCGGTGGTGGAGGGGCCCTGACCTCCTGGAGTCGCTGCTGTCTGGGAGGAGGCCTGGGGGCCCGGGGCAGCGGGGGCCTGGTCATGGATCTCCTTTGAGCCAACGCTCGGCGAGCATCCTCCCACTCCTGCAACTCCTGCTCCAGTCTCAGAGAGCGCAGTGAGGTAGAAGAGAACGGAAATGTGTCCTTTGACATGGCACCTTAAAGTGAGCCCACCAGAAAGTTACCTTTTGACAAGTTGAGCCAAGAAGTAGAATTTTATGTCATATTCTGGCCCAATCTGAGCTGGACATCCGTACAATAAACTCTCTAAAGCAACAACGTCTTGCCTCTGAAGCACTGGGCAGTACTGTTCAGATAAATGTCCGCCTACAGCTTTTACTCACCCTTCGTTGGAACTGCAGTGGTCCACAGGGATCCAAGCAGAGGTCAAGTAAAAACTTTCATATTTAATATTGAAGTTAATTTAAGTATTTCTTCCCTTTTATGTAAAATACTACAAGGAAACCTCCAAATTAAATGCCCTTCACTTGTGGACACAGCCACAAGATTGTTGTTCAAACACAACTTCAGCACTGGTTATTAATAGATCAGAATGCAAGCTGACACTTGCACTACCCAAAATGGCCACCAAATGGCAGTATTGATCTGATATTTATGTCCCCAAAGAGCCAAGAAATGTCAAGATAGACTACAGTCCAATCCACAGGCCCACAGAACTTTTGAAATATGTTGTAGGCTATTAAAATATTTAATATAGTGTATTTACAGTTAATATATAAAACTTGGACAAGCAGCAAGGAATCAAAAGTAGGAGTTAGATAGTTGACAGTTAGCAAGGGAGAGGCAGTTTGATCTGAGGTAGGAAAACAATATTAGCTCATTTATCTAACATTGTTGGAACATAATTTGAAGATCCTCTGTCCTTCAGTTTAAAAATGTCAAATTAATTTAACAACCACATTTTAGACTATACGTGATAGGTTTAAGTTCTAAAAAGATTAGTATTTGGACAAATGTCTATTTCTTGATTTCTAATCTCACATTTAGATATATTTTTATTAAATCATTTACTAATGTGCCCCAATTATGTAAAAATCTCCATGCCACCCTCCTGCCAACCCCATGAATATTTCTCTAGCTCTGCACCTGAGCAGCTGAACAAAAGCGGGCCTCAAACTCTGCAAAGATTGACCTAGAAATCAGATGTAAACCAGGCCAAGCTAATTCAAAAGCAAACGATTCAGAGAAGATAGTAGCTCTTGCTCCTACATCTATCCTCTCAGGGGAGTTTAGGTGTGCAGTACAAAAGCAGCACTGACCTCTCATAAACTGTGTATGCCGGGGCAATAAGAGTGCCTGGAACTAACCTCAATGTCTTGCAAACTGAGGACCCACTGTTCTTTTTTGGGGAAAAAAACATCACAATACTGTCCTGAGGTTAGTGAAGAAATAGGATCAATTAATCGATAGAAAGGAGTCACCACTAAACCACAGGGCACTAACATGTTATGCTTTGTATTCATCTTAGCATTTGTGTTGTTTGGTAATGTATGGGGTGCGATATTGTACTTTTTAATCATTATACAGTGCTATAACTTTTATTGTAGGTTGCCGGTGTGGCGGTATGTAAGGCATCAATTTTGTTGAATTTTATTGTTGTTATTTTGTTCATTTTAGGTTTGATTTTACATTGTATAGTGGTTTAATTCTACCTCTTTGCTGGTGGTGGCATCCAGTTGCAGGGGTGGTTGGTGCATGCTGGTAGTCCACACACTTTTGATGGTGATGTGGTTTGTGGTGCACACACAAGTGTGGTGTGATTTTTATTGTTTTTATTATTTAAGTGTAGTTTTTGGTTTGGTTATCTTCGTCACAACATTGGGTGGTTGACTGTCTGTCTTCTCCTTTTCCTTTCTTTTACAGTTTTAGTAAATGTTCTTGATAAACAGCCAGTCAATCTGAACTATTAATTCCAAGTATGTGTGTTACAATCATTTCTAATTCAACACAAGAATCCAGAAAACGTCGTTTAGCTAAAATCAAACAAAACACAAAGAAGCGACCTGAAATACGGTTTCGGATATGAGTAGGAGTGAATCATCTCGCTCTGCTTCGACACTCTTTGTAAAAAAAAAAAAAAAAACATTTCTTACGTCATTACGTCGTGTTTGAACGTGGCGGCGCGTTAGGGAATCGAGCAGCAACACAACCCACTAAAAAGTTGTCCTGTAGCTCGCCAGATAGCAGCGTTTTCTTCTCAAAGTAAAGCTATCGTCAAAACAAAACCCAGAAAAAAATGACATTGACACGTTGTTACTGAGTGTCTCTGGAAGTCTGCTGTCCAAACGGGTTAAATGCGACTTTGACTGCGATGGTAAGTGACAAAAAAACAATCTGAGCTAAGCTAACATGCTAACATAACACAGGTAACACATAAGTTAATGACACGTTTTTTCTAGTTTTAATTAGGCCGTGTTCATCTTCTAAAGCTGGAGGACTTTTCCTCAGTGTGTTGTGTCCTCTGTTACAGACCTGTAAATTAAGTGGCCTGTTCAGCATTGGCGAGGACTTTGATGATGAGGTGACTCCCAGCAGACTCAAACACACCTGATATCAACTGTTACTTAACTGTCAGTGCGTGCTGCTCACATTGTGTACCATAATGATCCTCCTTCTGTTCCCCCTCTCTCACACTGTGTTTATATCTGTGTGTGTTGTGTGTGTGTGTGTGTGTGTGTTTCCCAGGACCTGCTGGGAACAGACTGGGCTGTCCGCTCAGCGTCTGGACCAGTCGATGTGGCAGCTGCTGTGTCATCTTGTGCTCTGCGGGCCTCCTCTGTTGCTCACAGAGAGCCGGAGAAAAATTGCCTTCAGCAAACTGGAGCGAGATCAGCTGCCCTGTGTAATGGCACACCATCAAGGAGCAGCACGCACACTGCTGCTGGGCAAACTGTTGCTCTGGGTTTGAGGCAGCTCTCCTCCTCCTCCTCCTCCTCCTCCTCCCCCCGGCCTCCCACGGCGAATAACTGTCCGCGTAGTTTGGCATCACAACAGAGTCATGCTAACGCAGAAGGGCCACCGAAGCCCTGCGTGGCTCAGGATGATTTTGATGATTGGGATGTTGACCTTGCAGACCTGGAGGAGTGCGACCGCCAGATGGAACAAGCCCCTCCTCCAACCGCACCTGCGCATGCTGTCGACCCTGCATCTTCGGCCAAAACGCTGCGACCCCCTACCTGTGGAGGGATTCAGACACGACCTGATCGGAGCCTGGGAGAGCTCAGCACTGCACGCCAGGCTTCTGGCTCATCTAGCTGTAACCTACCGCCTCGGACTTTCTCCGCTCCGCTGCGTTCTCCAAATCCCCGCCCTTCTTTCATGTCAGCCCCTCCACAGAGTCCAAGTGTTTTCCCTGGTTTTACTGCAACGACTTCTACCCCCCGCCCCATTTCCAGGACACTCAACAGGCCCCAGCAGCCAGGGAGACCATGGGGAACCCCTGGACCCTCCCCTCAGGGTCGTGGCCTCTTTGAGACAATCTCCTCAGCGCCTTCCTCCTCCTCCTCCTCCCCGTCTGTGGGCTCCTCCGCTCTGAGATCTAATCCCCTTCACACACCGGTCCTCACCAACCGCCTGGTCCAGTTGGTATCTGCCTCCAATAAGTTTCCTAAGAAGAGGCCTCGTTCTGAGCCTCTCCGGCCCAGGACCCGACGCTTCCCCGGCCCCGCCGGACTCCTGCCTGAGCAGGTTAGTCTCATCCAACGCTGGTCCTTTTCCTCCGCCAATCATCTCAAATTCCTAACATCTGTCCGGATGTGTCCAGCTGAAAGTACCAGAGCATTCAGAGCATTCAGATCACATGTAATCTCACCCTCGTAATCCCTTTCAGACTCACCGTGCTGCCGCTCTGAGGTTTTGCCAGTTCTAATGAAATGACTGTCGGTTATGTGTTCCCTTTTTTCCACCACGGTGCCGTGTGATAATTTAATTCTTCTCTCTCAGCTGCAGGGTCGGAGCCTGGACGAAATAGTGGTTTCTGCTCCTCTGACTCCTGCTCACGGTGTTATGGCCCGGTTACCCAGCCAGGTAATAACAACGCAGAGACATTGATCTGCACATAACACATGAAAGCTTGTTTTAACTTGATATAGATTTTTGTCATCTTAGGAAAAAATATTAACCCAGACATTTATGTACAGCTGCAACTAACAATTATTTTAATTATTCTTTCATCCGTTGGTTATTCTTCCATCAATAAATTGTTTGGTCTATAAAGTTTCCCACAATGGTGGAACAATGCTGGTCACATTTTCCCAAAACCCAAATAGTCAGTTTAATATTATATAAATAAAAAGAAACCAGTCAATAACCAGAAACCAGTGAATTATTGTAGTTTCTGCATGACAAACTAACGTTTAATCGATTATCAGAATAGTTTTTCTGTCAATCGAGTAATCATTTTTGCTGTAATGAAATTCTAACCGCAGCGATTGGTCCACTAATCGTTTAGTCGATTGACAGAAAAAAGTAACCAACTATTTTGATAATTGATTAATCATTAAAGTAAGTTTTCATGCAAAAATAAAATGCTTTTCTGTGATTTATCTCATATTAAACTGAATATCTTTGGGTTTAAGACATTTAAAAAAATCACGCTGGACCTAAAGAAACTGAGATGGACATTTTTCATTAGTTTCTGACATTTTACAGACCAAACGATTAATCAATTCATATAGAAAATAGTCTGCAATAATACTATAATGATTAGTTACAGCCCAATATGTAACCATTCCTCAAGTGATAACTTTCGGTTTGTGCACCTGCACCATGTCCCAAATGCTCTGTGTTCGAGACATTTCCACATAATTCTCCTGATAGCCGCTGCTGGTCAGCTCTACCTTGAACTACACTCAGTGCTGCCTTCAGGTCCTCCTGGGGAATCAATTTTTCAAGTTTGAAAGCTTTTTTTTTTTTCTGAAACAAACAACATCATCATGTTCATCAATGAGAACAAGAGCCTGCTTCTTCAGCCAAAACACTGCGACCCCGGACCTGTGGAGGGATTCAGACGCGACCTGATCGGAGCCTGGGAGAGCTCAGCACTGCACGCCGGGCTTCTGGCTCATCTAGCTATAACCTTCCTCCTCTGACTCTCTCCACTCCGCTGCGACCTCCAAATCCCCGTCCTGCTCTCCTGTCAGCACCTCCAACAGAACCCTGGTGTTTTCCCTGGTCTCACTTCATCAGCTCTACACTGAACTACACTCAGTGTTGCCTTCAGGTCCTCCTGGGAAATCAGTTCTTCAAGTTTGAAAGGTCTTTCTTTTTTTTTTCTTCTTCCTGAAAACAAATATTGTCATCATGTTCATCAATGGGTACAAGTGCCCATGAAGAACGGAGGAATAGCAGCGACACAGTGACCCCCCGCCTCTGCCTCGCACCCGGTGCATGTTGGGATAGGCTCCATGTTTCTGCAACACTGAACAGTATAAGCGAGCTTATAAACTTGATTGATGCAAGTTCACATTGCCTCATGTTTTGTATGTGAAACAGGAGGAGCAACAACTACTAATTTTCCCGTCTGCGGTTGTCAGACTGAATTGTTTCCAACATGACTTTTGTTTAGACTTCTCAGCGACCGCTCGTAAAAAAAGAGCTCTCTGTCTGTTTATTTAGTAATTACAACGCGCTATGATATTTCTGACGTGACTGATTATTGCACCTTCAAAACCAGACATTAAAGTGCCGCAGCCTGCTGCGTCCGAACCACAGTGACAATCTGAGCACTGTAATTTAAGAGACGGAGAGGATAGAAAATCTAAACCTGATATTTTTCCAGACAGGTGTGCACAGTGTGATGTCACCGAAAGGTCGAGTGTTTTAAGTAAAGCTCGTCAGCGACGCAGCTACTGTTGTGTTTGTGAGGGTCTAAACTGTTTTGCTTTGATTTGAAGGGTTCCAGCTCACAGACGGAGGAGGACGACTTCAGTGGCGGCGCCTGGGCAGCGATGAAGGCAGAGATGGGATTGGACGAGAGGAACCCCTCGTGCTTCCTGCGCTCCTACAGTGTTGTCATGGTGCTTCGAAAGGTGATCCCCCCCCCACGGCCGTTACACACGATGTTCAGTAACAAACATAAATGCAGTGGAGGAAAGGAATCGGTTTCCCAAGTTAATTTCAAGGTTCAGCTTTATTGTCATTGTACAGGATGGGACAATGAAATGCAGTTCTAAATCTAACTCCATTCAAGCATTGCAATAGGAGCATTTTATTTGGGTCAAGCAGTATTCTTTTTTATTTATCCTCCATTATAACATACCGAGTCACTGCTGGAGGTCTATTGGCATAATCGGGACAAATGAAGGAGCTGTACCAGAGGTGTTTTGTAATTATAAACAGTATGATCCCTCATCAATCACTCTAATGAAGACTCCGCTGTTATTCTGCTCTCTCTGTGGGCCGACCTCTGTGGAATAACTTACAAGTGTTTTTGAATGGCAGTGGTCGTGTGAGCACTTAAACATGTTGGTTTTCGTCGTGGCTGTTGACACGGCCTCCGTTTACGCGCACAGAGTCTCTGGCAGGACGCAGGCTGAGCTCATTCAGGTTATGCTGTTTACATGAACCCCGGCGTCCCAAAAGTCTGTGTTTGGGTGAACAAACAAATTACCACACAGCCCCCCCCTCTTCTGTTGACTGAACAATGACATGTTACATCTAATGTAGCAGAGAGAGAGAGAGAGAGAGAGAGAGAGAGAGAATGATCCCAACAGTAAACACTGCTCACTACTGTTTGTATGTATGTATCAGACCAAAGTAACTGGCACTACAGCCGACCAGACTCCATTGACAGAATGAGTCCTTTTACCCAGCAGATAATCATAAAACATACTTCTAACTGGACTGAAACAAAATAAAACTCACCAAAACCGTCTTTGTTGGTCTTACCAATAATCACCAACGCTGGTTTGATCAAAATAACCTCTTTTATTCAACATGTTAGATTCGAAAACAGCCATGAAACGGGCTGCTATGGATGCCATAATCCTTGGGAACAAATGCGACCCCCGTTAATGTATCTCCACTAAAAGTGCTTGTTGTTGCCACTGACTGCTCAGATTGTTATTCTCGCCACCAGACTCCATACATAATTTTAATAATTTTACCTCACATGTTGTCATAATAGTAACTTCATTCAAAATGGACAGAAACCAAATTAAACTCACCTGAACTGTCTTTGGTAGTCTGTCCACTATTCCAACTCTGGTTTGGTCAAAATAAAGCCCCAGACCGGACACAAACAAAGCAAACAGAGGCTGCCAAAGCTCACTGTGACTCCACTGTATCTTTACATAGCTAATAGTTGTTTGCTGCTATATTAATGTTTGAAACCTATAACCTTTTTAAATTGAAACCGTTTATAGCGGTTTGTGTTGCTGTCTGCCACAGTGTCATTCTCAATACTACTACCCGATGGGGCCAGAAAATATGTTTTTGGAATTTGACTAATTTAAATGATTATCTAAACACATGTAAAACTATTGTAAGTACAAACTTATAGAAATGATGAAACTTGTATATGTGTCTCAAGAAGGCAAACATTGTTACTGAGGATGAATTTCATGGCTAGCATATATACAAACAACTTTACAACAACTTATGGGGATTTAACTGATTTTCTTGCAGCGTTATTGACAAATTAATGTGATCAAGTAAAATGGTTAAGGGATTCTTTTATGATTCATTTTTAATTTGAGGATTATTTTCCAGAATAATAATGTCTATAAAATGTCAGAAAATTCTAAAAATGTCCCATTTCATCTGACCAACAGTCTTAACATCCCCACATATCCAGTTTACTACCAAATATGACAAAGAAAAGCTTGAAATCCTTACATTTTAGAACCAGTGAATGTTGGACACCTGTGCTTGAGATATTACTGAAGAGATGAATTGATTGAATCACAATGAGTTGCCAAAGTTTCTGACAATCAACCATCACAGCTCTGAAAATGTTTATACACACGACAGTATTATGGGTTGGAGATGGATGCACCTGAGTTCTTGTGAAATGATAACAGTAATCTGATGTTTGTTTTCCCTCCCCTCTTCAGGCTGCACTCAAACAGCTGGCCAAAAACAAAGTGCCCAACATGGCTGTACTCCTGAAGAGCATCATCCACACAAACACTGATGCCAAGGTTGTGTTCAAAGACCCAACAGGTAGCAGATGCACCCACACTTGCACTCTATAATATCTTAAAGCTAGTTTTAAAAAAAACACGCTCCAAATAAACTGTTAAGTGATGGTGAATAAAAGAGGTGTGAGCTTCACATTTGACATTTGCTCGCTGACTCAACTCGCCTGATTGCGCTCCACGTGGTACGAGTTCAGCCACAGTAAGACGCTTGATTACACACACAGATATAGGGGAGACCGGGGCTTGTTGTCAAACTTTTTACACTCTTATATATTTCTTGGTATCAATACATCATATAAAAATAAAAATGTGTACCAGATGAAAGACCAAAGTCTCAGATATATATTTTGTGGTCATGTCATTTCCATATCTTGTGTCAGTGCAGAGTTATAAGCAATCAAATAGAGTGTGAGCATGTGACATGTTGCCCCACCATCTGGTAAGTTGTCTCACTATATGGGGTAAGATGTCACACTGGATTTTGCAACTAATAAAACAAGGACAAAATTATTGTTGTTCTTTTTTACTTGAAAGTGAACATTGAAATCAGGCACAGAAAATGTTTATCACTGAGCTTGAAAAAGCTATTGAACAAACGTTAACATAAAATATTATGCAACATGCACTGGATTAAAGTCCTTTGGAACTGCTGGCACGTAGGCTATGGCTCTCGGACTCAAATGCCTGTTTTACCTTTCCTCAAACTCAAAATTCCAGATTAAATTGAATTACAAAAAACGAAAGCATTGGTTCATTATCAAACTTAAACCAGTCCTGAAATGTGGACATAGTTCCAACAACAACTGGAAGATCCATTCATAAAAACTCAAACAAAACCTGACAAACAAATGTCCTCACTAGTCAGACTCATCATTCGCATCGCAGTTCTGGCATACGTAGACTGATCTACCAGGGGTGCATTCTTCATGGGCCCATCCTTTGCATAATATTGTATTATATATTATATTATTGTTATATTGCATAATATTATTATAATAGTGCATAATATAACAATGCACTATAATAATAGTGTTAAAAAATTGCAAGTCAATATATGCAGTGCATTTTCATCAAAATATGTGTGTGACAACTAACCCCAACATGTATCACTGTTAGGATTTTTATTTGAACGAAGCTTATTTTGAAATATATAAAGTTGATCTTTTTTACTTTGGGTTGTGCACAATGGTTACTTGGTGCTCGTCTCAGCTCACAATGTGCTATCCTCTTCTCAGACAGGACATGACACCTGACCATGTAAAGGAAGAAAACTAGTATTCCACCTTTTAGTTGCGCCCCTTGGTGGAGAAGATAATTGCAATGTGACAACTTACCCGTGTGACAACAAGCCCCGGTCTCCCCTACATGTACATACAGTATATACACTCAGTCCAGCTTACATCTGTGCTACGCCTACAGAAGGAAGGCCTCCCTCCTTCCTCCTGCATCGGTCTTAAGCCCTTCACCCTTTTGTCTGATCTACCTCTAAGCCGAGCCGGTTGCCATGGCCCCCAGAGAGCAGCCACATGAGGCGCACTGATTATTAACACTCAGGAGTGGATGTTGTACTCAACACCGGCCTTAAGTGCTTATTAGTGATTCAATTGCTGTAGATTGGCATCAGCAGTGGGATGGTGTTAAGTGCTTCTGACACCACGAGGGATTGTTCTGTCAGTAATGTGCCTCCCACCTGCTGAATGGTTTGCTGATTTTTCTCCAGCAGAAAGAAGCTCCTGTCAGCGAGCATGTCCTGTATGTTAGAGATGAAAAGATCGGTCGATTAATCAGTCGGCAGGAAAAGGAATCACCAAATGAATGGCTTCTCAAGTGCAAAAAAAACCTTATTGATTAAAAAAAAAATGATTGCGATCATTTTGGCATCACAATTTTCACAGAAAAATCCTATTAAAATCATGATAATGTGACATTTGTTAGGGTCTGTACCGAACAAACCTGTTATCTTACATCTGGAGAACAAGATTTGTTGACTAGGGATTCGGATATTGCACTTGGCCATATTGCGATTTCGATCATATTTCGATTAATTGTGCAGCACAAAGGGCTACATACTTGTGTGGACCCCTGTCGACGTTCCCTAGCACCTAACCCTAACCTTAACGATTACAACAAATTCCCAAACCCTTACCAGATGTAGACCGCCCAGCCCAAACCCTAAAACAAGTCTCAGCCTTCAAACAATTTTGGAAGTAGTGAGGACCAGCCATAATATCCTTACAACACAGAAATGTCCTCCCTACGATGGTTTCAAAGTGAAGTTGGTCCTCACAAAGACAGCAGTGTATGTTTCTCCCCCATTAACCTGTATTGTTATAGAGGTGTTAGGATATTTCATTCAAATTAGTTAAAAAGGTCCGTCACTTGTAACTTAGAGAACCAAATAACATCTTTCCAACCATTCCCTGTTAAATGACATTCTGTTAATTACTCTCCTTGTTCTGTTTGTAATGTTTTTCCCTGAAGGGGAGATTCAGGGAACAGTGCACCGGCGCCTCCTAGAAGACCGAGTGGAGGAGCTGAAGGTTGGAGCTGTACTGCTGCTCAAACAAGTAAGACTCATTCAACTTCAATGTCACACATAATGGTAACTGCAGTTTACTATTTTAAACTAAATATTTACCCAAGCACGTTGTTTCTCCTCCGTCTCTACTCCCTCTGTGGACAGGTGGGTGTGTTTTCGCCCTCCCATCGTAACCATTACCTAAACGTGACGCCCAACAACCTGCTGAGGATCTACGCCCCTGATGGAGTCAGTCTGTCCTCCGCTCGGCTCCCCCCGCTCGTCCTGGTGAGCACCACGACTGTCAGCTGAAAACGAGAATAGCACAGTTGCATTCCAACAAATATTAAATCTGTCAACCTGTCAACTGTCCCCTCAAAACATCTCTTTTTTTTCGCGCTATCCAGGAGCCGTTGCTGCCGTCACCGGCTCAGTCTCCAAGTGTCCTCCGGGAACCCGTGTCTCAGATGCACCTGGTGTTTGACGAGGAGGATGACGAGGGAAAATGCACAGAGGGAGGCGAAGACCCCCGAGCCCCAATAGACACTAAAGCCAGCACCAGCAGAGGTCCCCAAGAGCCTGCTGGGAAGGCAGCACTGCAGGACCCAGGCTGGGATTCAGGTGGGGGCCCTTGTATGTAATAAAACTTGTGAGGAGGGAGAGATGAATTCTAGTCACATCTTGGGTTTGCCAAGTGTCAGACTCAAGTAAAATTAAGTTTTTGCGGAATAAAACGGCAACACTCTGGTGAAGTTTTGAGACATTAACATTTGACTCACTGACCCAAAACCCAATCTAACTGTGGCAACACAAAGAGGCCTCTAAACAATATTTTCATTTTGATTAATCTGGGTTTTTTTTCTCTTTTTATTATTGAGCCAGTAAACTGTCTAAAAAATAGCTGCACACGATGAGTCACAATACAAGGTAACACAGACTGAATTTGTATTTGAAATGTCGTGCTTAGTCAGTGCTTAGATCAGCAGCCAACTCATACATATTCATCTAAAAATGATAGGAAGCATATTAAGACAAGCCAAGTTCTGCATTTATAGCCACCATAGTGAAATGGCTCCATGGACCAACCACCATTAGAAAGTGGATTGTCATTAGGATGAATTGTAATCACTTTGATGATCCTCAGATGTTTTATTTACTGCCATCAGCAGATCGGAATAAATAAGTCTTTATAGATCACCAGCAGGAGAAATTTACTTATTGGGGCAGAAAACAAAATAAACTGGAAAAAATAGCTCTGAATTAAATGCCTAAAATCCAAAGAGATGTTTAAAAAAATCACAACAGGAACCTCTGAAACTCAACAAGTCCTGTCAAATTTATGCAAACAGCTGAATGGTTAAAGTCCAGGCAGATATAGTTCTTATTTTACTGCCGTGCCAGTTGGATGTGATACGAATGACACATTGTTTCCTGTGTCTGTGTCTGTTGTGCAGATGATGACCTGGATGAACTCCTGGGAGAGTTACCTGAGGACACCTACAGCCTTTGATGTAACTGTACATCAACAAACCTCCTGTACAGACTGTCTCTACTGAGTCATTTCACGACTGACTAACAGTTAAAGATGCTACCTTTTGTTTGCCTGACATCACCTCTTTGAAGTCATTATTCTCTGATCACTAAAAAACTGAAAATGTCTGTACATTGTAATGTTTCTTTTTCTTCCTTGTAAGTCAACTGTGTTCGCTGTCTGGTTCCTAAATACAACAGAGAATAGTCTTGAGTTCATTTCCATGCATCGCCGCCGATTGAGGTGTTATAAGAAGGAGTCACTGGAAGCTCACACATGCTCATTAATTAATTACAAAGCTCCAAAAAATCAGCACTGTTTGATTTCAGCTTCACGTCTCATATTGTAAAGACTATAATTAGTCTGAGATTGTGTGTATGTGTATGTGTATGAAGGATGTGATCCCCTGTCTGTTCTTTTATTCTTATCCATTGTTGCACTTTGCTTCAGTGACCTTGAAACGGAGGACTCATCTTCACAGCACTGATTTGCTAATTATGCAAAATGAAAGTCGAGGCGTCTTTGTCTGCCGCGTTTTCCTGTCCGTTCCTGTCCTTGCCCTCCATTTTTTCAGTCGGGGGGGGTCTGTTTCTCCAGAGCCCCAGAGCGGAGTGGATAAACTGTGACCCGGGCTTGTTTACCATGCATTAGAGAAGGTGTATCAGAGGGTTTTCCAGGGCAGGGATTGCAGGGAAGTAGTTTCAGAGTCCCATGTGGTTTCCTTGACAAAAAGTGTTTACTCAGCCCTGCCAGAGAGCCAGAGCATCAGGGTGGAGTCGCACTGTGACTAACAGGCTCTTATGGAGGTTTACCCAATATGATCTGAGCATCCTGATCCAGACTCCTCCACTACCCTACCTCACTGTAACAGATTCAGGTTAATCCTCTGCTTCTTTGTCATTTTGTGTATAATGCAGCTGCTTAAATCGCCTGGTTTATGTTCAAAAGAGAAGGAATGAGGGATGATGAAATGAGGTGCATTTTCAGTCATCCCAAATGATTTTTGCTCTAGTTTGTTTGGCTGACATACGTACAGTTTACAGTGGAGTCTGTACGTATTTGCACTGTGACATATTTTCTATTTTGTACCCTGTACTTCTGCACATTCGATTTTGAATTCAGTGACTGTGGGTAAAGCTTAAATTTGATGCTGTTTGCATCCATTTGGGATGAAATGTGTTGGAATCACAGCCTTGTCATTGCCCTGCTGCGTCAAAAACTGGAGAAGGTTTATAAAAAGGAACTGAGTCCATCACTGGTAACACTCTTAAAGACACAGTTCTCCCAAATTTCTCACCCGCCTCTAGTGGTATCTCACGTTGCAGACTGTGGGACAGACAAAGCAGTGGGAAATGACATTAAAACAGTTGAGCAGCGACATGTCTTTCCAAGAACAGTATCCTGCTTACTGTTGATAGTCCGAACCTCTCACGTAAAGGCTACCTGAAGAATGGGTAGCAGAGAACGGATGAATGGAAAGTAATGCAGAAGTAATGAGGTATTTTCTGACACCCCGGCGTAACCTTGGCTACTTTTGAGATGAATAACTTAATAGCAATAAAACAAGCGTTGGCCTTAAACAAACAAGCAAATGTGAGAGGGGGAGAGAGATGAAAATAAGTTATTTAGAGACCTAGAAACAGAAATATCCAGGAAGTCACAAGCAAAATGTAAAGATTGGATGAACTTCTGAAAGAATAAACCTGATTTTCTTTGTAACAGAAATATGTTTCCCTGCTGCCCTGTTCCGTTTAACATCTCACAGCATCAGAGTAATGTTGGGATTCACTGCATTTGATAATTAAAGCGAAGATAAGGAAAATATTTACCTATGGTAATTGTCTTGCTCTTTTCAGGAGAAGTAACTGATACTTTCTGCTCTTCAGGACTCTTAAAATCCTTCAAAATCCCTCTTTAATTAATCTGCTCACAGCATTACCCTGTGATGAGGGGTTACAAGTAAACATAGGTTTATTTTAATGGCTGACGAGCCAGAAAAGTTGGGAACCAATGCAGTATATTAGTATGTGAACAACAGTATGTTGCATCAGCCTTAATACCAGCAGGGGGTAGCATTTAACACCCTTGTTGGCAGTCCAGGTCCTAGTGGACATCATTAGTCAAGTTCATGAGCTTATAAGAGCGCACAGACATCCAACACCCAGTTAAGAGACCTGATGATAAGACTTTTAATTGGGGGGGAACTTAATTTAACCAGAATGAGGCTCTTTGAAACTCTATCTTTATGTGTGTGCGTGTGTGTGTGTGTGTGTGTGTGTGTGTGTGTGTGTGTGTGTGTGTGTGTGTGTGTGTGTGTGTGTGTGTGTGTGTGTGTGTGTGTGCAGAGGGGGTTCCTCCCTCCCTTATCTGCACATCTACCAATTAAGACCACAAAAGAGGGGCTTGGTTCCAGCAAGTCTGCAGCTAGTGCTCACACTCTGAAATAATTCTCCCCTCAATGTCAGTCGCTTCTCGCCAGAGGTAATAATCAGCCGTGCCCAGTCTGAGCAACTCTGGCACTTACACATCCTAATTATCTCCTGGTAAGAGCTTATTATTTTTCATAATCCATTAAGATGGTCGGAAAGTGTAATTACTCCTGCGGTCTCGTCATGCATATAGTTTGAGAAGTTCCTACTGATCCAAAGAAATTCAAAAAAGATTTTATTTTTTTAAAGATTCTTATCTGTGGTTTATTCGGGTTTAGAGTCCCAAGAGGAAAGAGAACTTTCTCATCTCTGATGTAAAGTGCTGTTAACTCTCAGAGATTTGGATTGAAAAGCCTGAAATATCCAGCGACCATCTTTTTTAACAAGTTCAGCCTCCAGTATAGTTGATGACTCACAATGGGAGAAAAATGGCAATCTAACTTCTCAAGAGAAAGACTTGAACTTGCTTTTAGTTTGGTACAAAATAATAGTTATGATGATAATGATGCATTTTATCTTCTCTAGGAACTCAAAGACACTTCACATAAGTTAGAGAATAAAAAAGAAGTAAAGAAAGAAAAGCAACGGGCCCATTAATAGAGACTGACACTAATAAACAAGGAATGTTTTACACTTATAACTGGTGTAGTGTAATATTACCTTATTAAGTTCTGGCACTAATAAAATATTTGAGAAATGGATCCAAAAGTGAACATTTAACAATGGGATTTCTCGAAAAACACACAAACAAGGAGACTGGTTAACTAAACAATCATCCTCACTCTCAGGGTCAGTTTAGTAGCTGTTCTGGAGCTTTCAATCATAACACGATCATGTGTTAAAGCTCATGTGACATGATTGAGAGCACCGGAGCATGGACCTTGAGGTGTTTTTTCGACTGCTGTTGGTCAAATGCGCTATTAAGACTTCTTGTCCATGTTGGTTTTAAAGGTGAGTTCTTTCCTAACCTCAGTAACAACAATATCTCGACATAACTGAACTGAGCAAAAAAAAAAAAAGAAATCTATAGGATCTTTAAGTCCATGGTGGCAAACTCCATTTGCTGGTAAAGATGATGTTATATAACTGAACCATTAAATGGACCTTGAGGTGAGATTGTTTTGTCAACTGATGTTTCCAATGTCAAGAATGAACTTTCAACCTCACCAAGTCAAAAGAAACATGAATAAAACATAGTGGAAATGTTTTCTTACACTGAATCTTCAATCTAGCATTTCACAGTATTGTCCTACATGCATTCTGAACTGTACATATAATATATGGTGCATGTATTTACATTCAATGCACCGCTTGTACACAGATGGGTGACACATGAAAGGAAACCCTGACTAAATTGAGTGGAAAAACATACACAATGCAGATGCTTCCATAAGGGGGGCAGGAGGAGGGCCATTGAACCGTTTGATGAGTATGAAAACTATATGAATAATTGCCTGTGGCCTTCACAATCACTCAGCTGACCACCAATGGGAGCTTTCTGAGCAACGCGTTCATCAAAAAAACAAAATGAAGGACTGTCTTATGTAAGAATGGTGTTCATAACCTTCAGCAGACTCAGCTCTAGCAGCCCATGGTGGGCTTACTGAGACAGTTTTCCTTTAATTTGTCCCTTATCTGCTTGTACATTTGCTTTGCTGTATGCATGATTATCTGCTATCAATGTTAATCCAAGTCAAGAAGGAAAATGTATGGCTTTACTCATATTTACACTAAGTGTTTTAGCATAAATAGCTTGCAAATTAAAAGAAGAACGAGGGAAGGCTAACATGTCTTCTGCCTTTATTAATCTTGTGGATGGAAAATTGGCTGGACAGATAAAGGCAGATAAGATTGCCAATGTATAAAGCCTTATTTTCAACACTGGAGACTGTTTAATCCCTGTAAAACTACGCTCATTACCTCGGTGGAAAAAGGGGAGATTTGCTTAATTAAGTTGTTAAGAAACCAGCAAACCCTGCAGCTGTCTGAGACCACAGCAAAATTCACTTGGGTGAAAGACTGTGTGATCGACTGACAGTGTGTGTGGGTGTAGGCTTGAGTGTGTGTGCAAATGAGTTTGTGTTTGACAGAAAAATAAAAATGAAATACACTGCTACTATTCTTTACCTTTTAATTAGAGTTTCTCTGTTGTTGCAAATCGAAAGTGCAAAGTGATGGGCAGACACTGCAAGATTCACACTGAACACATCATTTGTAGAAGAATACTGACAGTAACGGCTACGTATGAATACAGATTCAAAAAAATAATGAAACTTGCAAAGCACATTTGGTTCAATTGTGATTTTATTGGCCACCAAATGTTGTTAATGGGATGGTTTTACATATTTGTTTGGTCTGTTACAGGTTCATTGACTGTAAAAAAACAATGAAGGCTTTATGAAAGGTTATATTCAGCTGCAGCAATAAATACATAGCCACATATCTGCTTTACACTATTATTCATTAAATAAATAGATAGAAGTTAAATGTCCTTGCTTCATCATCACCGTAATTCAGTTTTATGGTGAGGTTAATTCGGCCCTATCAGTATTAATCTGGTTTACTTTTATTCTTTCCCTCTTTATTGAACAGATGTAGATTACAAACTCAATAAGGGAACAACAGGTTGCATACCCAACAGTAAAAATATATACATATACACAAGCCTTCAGTGTTGGTATGTACTATATACACATAACATAATAGTAGAAAAGCAAAGAAAATGAAAAATAAATAAATAAAAATAAACATTTAAACAGTTAAACATCTGGGAATTGACAATATGACAAATGTTACCTTGAGGAATTGGAACAACAACAAGAACAATAAGGAACAGCCTATAACTTAAAATGATAGACTAAGACATTACTTCATATAATTCATTAATAGACGGATTTTTATTATAACCAAAACCCTTAAGTACAATAAATACATTTTAAATTTATTTTTTAAAGCAAGTTAGGGAGGTTTTATATACTTCCATTTACATTTGATATTGACCACATATTCTCCTTGCACCAAACAACAACAATAACCATGTTTTAGGCCGCCATGTTGATTGGTTTACTAGTTTGGGAACATTACCAGCAGGTGGAAGCTGTCGGATACAAGCTCATGAAAGATTGTCTGTTTCGTTTCCAATGGCTCCCATTAAATATACAGAAATGGGACACGACTAAAGGCTTAATTTATTTGAAAGACGATGAAGAAGATTAAAATAACAAGTTTGGCAGCAGAACCAACCGACTCCATGACGGTCTTAAACAGCAACAGGTGAGTTAATTAACAAAAAGTTAAGCAAAAATAACTAAACTAGCTACAACCTAAGGTTAATATTTCGGTGTGTATGAAGCAGAAATTAATTATTACCCTGATAAAACACGTTATAATAATTAAAATACCGCTGTTTTAAAATACTGGACAGCATTTAGCCAATTTAAGGATTCATGTGCTAAGGTTACCGAGCTGCCTATCTTAATATTGTAAGTTAAAGTTAGAAACAGGCCTGGGTTGCACCGGTTATGTGTAAGTTCTCTCTTTAGTGAGGGTGTAAAGTCGACACTTGTAACTGAATCACCTACTACAATTGGTTGTACCGCCATTACTTGGGGCATAACTTAATTAGTTTGCATGTAAAGTGTTGATTAAGGCAAGCAGCCAATCAATGGTCAAAGATTGAGTTCCGTCGCCATGGCAACCGTGTGATTTGGCTTCTCTGGCTGGAATGAGCCAAGTGGTAGAAGGTAAGGTAGATCGATATTTAAATATCATATCAATAAATAAGGTCTCTACTCATTAAGGTGTCATGAATGCTGTGTGGCAGAAAACTGCTGTTTCACCATCAGTGAGTTTAATTCTGTGAACATTTACAAGTTGTAACTTGTAACTTGTTATTTTAGTCATGTATATATCACAACTTAGTAATAATTTACATGATAAGGCAAAGTTTGAACTTGCACACAGCTGATGCAACAGGCTGCAGGTGTTCAGAAAGTAAACATTAACTAATTATTAACTAAAGCTTGGTCTTACAATGGATGACTACTGGTAAATCTGGTGGTGGAAGAAGTATTTGACAGTAAAAGTACTCATTATTCAGAATATATATATATATATATATATATATTTATATATATATATAAATGATGAGTTTGTGTTTCATGTTTCAACCTGTATTATTGATAAAATACATTATAATAATTCAAATACCACCATTGTAAAATACAGAACTTAGTAGAGCCGCATGCTATCGTGATTATTGCTTTAGTGAATGATCATTGCAATCACAAGTTTAATTTTCACTGAAAGAAATGTGTGACATTTGTTGGGGTCTTTATCAAACAAACATGTTTCTTACATTTGGAGAACAGGATTTGTTGTAATAGAGACAATGTCCATCCCAGTCCAAAGTGATATCTTGTTTTGTCAGTCCAACACCTAAAGATATTAAGTTTAACATGATGAAGAACAGAGAAAAGCAGGAAATGTCCATATTTAATTAATTAATTATCAAAATAGTTGGCGATTATTTTTCTGTAGATGGATTAATCGTCTAATCCTTGCAGCTATAGTTTTCCTTGGACAGGGAGGATATGGGAAATTCTAATCTGAAGAGTAACTAGTAACTAAAAGGTGCCAAAAATAGTACAAAATACCTTGAATTTGTATTTAAAGTAGTACATAACTTGAGTTAGTTACTAGTTTGTTATGTTCCACCACTTATTATTTATTCAGTTCACATCAGTCCATGTAACATGACTTAATTAAACTGTCCACTCTACAAATTCTAAAGCTATGGAGATATATTTTTATGACGGGCTGTTTCATGTTTGCTGCCCATTTCTTTTTAATCACTTAATTAGTGGTATAAAGTAATTGCCTGATTGTCCTTTAGGAAATGAGGTTTTGAATTGAATTGAAATGTTTCCAAAAGTGAACGTGCATTTTTAAATTGCGTTGTGAGCTGACCAATGTTGAGCTATTTGTACTTTACTTGAGTATCTCCATTTTATGCTACATAATACTTCCACTCCCCACAACCAATAAATTATGACATATTATTAGACTGAGCTACTCAGCCAGCAGTATAAAGTAATACAAGTGATAAACACATGGATGCAGCAATAATTATAATCCTCAAATATAATATATATTTTTTTGAAATGGGCCATTTTGAACTTTTACTTTTTGTACCTTAAGTATATTTTGATGCAAATACATTTGTACTATTGTGATTACAGGTCTTTTAACAGAGTATTTTTACCTTGTGGTATTGCCACCTTTCCTTAAGTAAAAGACCTGAGTACTTTAAGTGTATGTTTAATCAAACGCTGCAAGAAATAACCTTTTAACATCACCTTTAATATTGAATTATTACTCTACTCTATCTGATGAAGGTGTAAGCAAACAGATAGTGCTGTTGGCAGGACACTGAGTGGGACTGCAGAGTAGTGACTACAGACTGAGAGAAGCGGCTGAATCAGAGCCAAAGCAGCACATTTTTTAATACATTTCTTTTATCGGCAAATAGATTCAAAGAATACCAATAATTGGCCAGGCAAATAATTAGCCTATCCCTAATCTTGATATAATACAGCAAATGTAACGATTGTGTGCAGGATGGCTTTGTTTGTAATTCAGCCCTTCATCCTCTCAGCACCACGGCTCGCCCCATTGATTGTACGTTCAGATGAAGACTCTAACGACTTCTACTGTCACTTTCTCCCTGGAGTTGGATCGGCTACATTTTTACCGTGTCACAGATATATTGTACCGTGGTCTTTATTGGAAAATAAGTAACAAAAATACCAAAGATCTAGTTTTAAAAATGATATATAAAAACCCTCAAATACAAGTGTTGGTACCAGCCGAATAAATCCAGTAGCGTTCAGTTTTATTTCTCTCCACCATAATCCTATTCAAGCTTTTAACTTTTCTTTTTTTTAAATTCTGCTTTAACTACCTATTTCCATTCAGTCCAAACACACGCTGAAGCTGTTTTCTCTTCTCTTTTACCACCTTTTAACACTGTCACACCCCTCTTTTATTTTCCTCTCACTGCCTTCCTCCTCCTCTCTCCTCGTACTGACAGTTTTCTCTCTCGTGATTGATAAACACACTGCTACACAAAGATAAAATCCATCAAATTGCTTACTATTCCCTTTAAATTTGTATCCCTCTCCTGTGCATGTGACGTTGTGGGACTGAATTACTTTCCTCTGTGTGACATTGCTGTGCACTGTGTGACCACACTTCTTTGCTTGCTTGCTCTTATTTTAGTTTTCCTGTCTTATTTTTGTCCTCATCCCTCCCTTCAACCTCCTCCATCTCCACTTCTGCTTCACTTCCCATGACATACACTCCCCTCCCCGACCAAGCAACCACCACTGTTTTCCCCTCTACTATCTGTCTCTCCGACAGCCTCCCATTTTGCATCCATCCATCACTCTGTTTGTGGTGACGAGATGTGGAAATATGAAAAGCTGAGAGACAAATGAGAGTGAAGGTGGCGGTGTTGGAGGAGTAGGAGGAGGAGGAGGTGGAGGGAAGAGGAGGGAGGAAACATATTCAATAAGAGACTTTACTGTGGAGAGAGAAAGGGAGTAGAGCATCGTCTTCCCTCCTCTACCTCCCTCTCTTTCTCCCCCCTCCCTCTCTCTCCCCTCTCTCTCTCCATCTCTCTCTCTCTCTGTGCGAGCATGTGTGTTGGTGTGTGCGCCTCCCGTCTCTCCCGGCTCCGCTGTTGTTCGCTGCCGCCACAGATGAGCTGGGAAGAGAAGGGAAAGCGGATGTATCCAGCCAAAGGAAAACGGGAGGAGTTTGGAACGGCATGCGAGACTAACCAGCGGCTCTGATAATCAACGGCTCTCTCCCTCTCTCTCTCTGTCTCTCTCACACACACACACACGTACAAACACACACGTGCGCTCTCAGACTCACACACACTCGCGCTGGCTGGATGTCTTCTCGTTAGGCTGAACGAGAGAGGTGCTTAGGCTTGTCATTAGTTGGGGGCACGGGAGATCCTGAGAAGCTTGGACGTGTGTGTCTGTGTGTGTGTGTGTGTGTCGATGTGCGTGCACACTCATGCCTAAGAGAGTTACCGCGTGAGTGTGTGTATGTGTTTTTGAATGGAGATGAGCCGGGACGTTAAATACACAGAGGCAGCTTTGATTGGCTTGCGGTTTAAGTGACTCTCACCTCTCGCTCCGGGTGTCACAGAGGACTTACTGTACCTCTGGGATTTGTGTCAATGAAATCGAGCAGTCACAGAGGGCGACAGAAGATGGTGGGGAGGGAAGGGAGGGAGGCGGGGGGTCGGGGCAGTTTGGGATTTGGGTAGAGTGTGAGTGTGTGTGTTGGTGGTGTAATAGGAGCCACAGGCAGGCTGGCAGCCACAGTAACTCTCAGCTCAAGGGAGTCATTGAGAGTGGAGGTGGAGAGGAAAGGGATGCCCTGAGGGAGCATCTTTCTCCTCTGTCTCTTACTCTCTGTAGTAGTTATTTGGGTTGTGGAGATCTTTGCCTCCTTATGTATACTTCCTCTTCTTTGTCTGTCGTTTCTTGTCTTTGCTGTTTTTCTCTGTTCTTTCATGTTTTCTATCAGCGTTGCTTCAGGCCTCTGATTTTGCCTCCTACTTTTTCCTCTGTCTTTAGCACATCTATTTTCCTCTCATTTTCTTCTCTCTTTCTCTCTCCGGCTCCTCTCTTGCTTTGTCAGTATACTCAATTTGATTATGGGCTGTGAATCTTAGTCTTCTATTGACGTTCCCTCTCTGTCTATGCAGGTGTTGGTACACCAGGGTCTCCCTGGCTGAAGGGCTGGAGGGCTGATGATGGATCTAAAGGAGAGCTGTGGCAGCCAGGGGAGCCAAGAGAGCTCCAGCCTGCACCCCACCTCCTGGCAGGCCTTTGCTCATACCAGCACACTGCATGGCCTGCGCTTCATCTTCCCTTACGGTCAACCCAGTGTACGCCGCTTGCTCTGGGCTGCAGCTCTGCTGGCCTGCCTGGGACTGTTAGCCCTGGAGAGTGCAGAGCGCCTGGCCTATTTCCTCTCCTACCCTCACGTGACAAGCGTGGACGCCGTGGTGTCAAGCAGCCTGGTTTTCCCCGCTGTGACCATTTGTAACCTCAACGCTTACCGCTTCAGCCGCCTCACGCGCAACGATCTGTACCATGCTGGAGAGCTGCTGGCCCTGCTTGATGTGCACCTGACAATCCCCCAGCCGCAACTGGCCGAGCCTGATGTGCTGGCTTTCCTGCAGGAAAAAGCCAACTTCACCGCTTACAGGCCCAAGGCGTTCAGCATGAAGGAGTTCATGGAGAGGGTTGGCCATGACCTCAAAGAGATGATGCTCTACTGCCGCTACCAAGGCCAGGAGTGCAGCCACAGTGACTTCAAAGCCGTGAGTCTGCTCTTGCTTTCTTTTAAATGTCAGCTCTGTTCTGGGATCAGTTTGGGTCAGAGCCTTTCTGCAGCCTCCCAGCCCTCAGAGGACTCTCCTTGTGAGGTGTTCGGGTTGCGTGTTCTCAGTCTTGAGAGTTTCCAGAGATGGATGATTTATTTTTTTCTGCTAGTAAACTGACTTGATGTATGCTGATAGCTGCTCTTTCCCTCCCACGCTGCTACACTGGGAGTCTCCTGCTGGGTTTTCTCCTTGGGACTCTCATGTTTGGCTGCACAGGTTGACTCTCAGCTTTGTTCTGCAAATATATTCTCTGCTGTTGCCTGGTTGTTGTCCTCAGCCTTCACATAATAGCATTGTGCTTACTGGCACATAGATTACTGCAACAGGTCGCCAGTATTTAAGTCACTGAAGGAAAGTAATTGTTTTGTCTCGGGCCATAGTGAAAACTAAATTCCCCCAAATCCCCCTGCCACTTTCTTTATTTTTCCAACCAAAGACTTTTCTCACTTTTTTTACAATAAATCTGAACATTCAAAGGATGTTTGTGTACCTGCTGGATTGTCAGATAGAGCACAAAAACAAAATGCGCCATTATTTGTTAATTTCTCCCTAATTTGGCTTGCTGGTGAGTGTAGCGGCCCGTTTTTGCTTGTTCTATGTCAATGCTGTGCTTGTAGTCTATTTTGTTGCACTGATAAAACCGAAATGCTGATCATTTAAGGCCTTTATGTTTATTCTCTAGTTTTTGGCAGATCAAAGTGAACAAGTTCTGGCACAAGTTGGTTTTGACGCTAAAACAGTAATTCTGAACACCCACTTGTTGCATAGGCTACTTAGAGTCCCTCAGACTGATTGTTAATTAGGTCCATCAGTGAGTAGGTGAAGAGCACACTGCATGCAGTATGTGGATGCTAGAAAAAGGAAATACTGAAGCTTTAATAGCACATAGTTGTATGAACATAGGAACATAGTTTCTCTGTTGAGAAAATAATTTCTTTCTCCTCTTCAATGACAAAATAGATCTTAAAAGACTTGGACAAGTGAAAGATATGAAGGATATTTTAAGGACCGGTGATTGCAATGTTTACCTCACTTCAACTAATTATACTTAACATTTCTGCAGGCCATTTTTAAGTGCATGCTGTACTCTTTTTGGATGTATTTATTTTGCTCTTCTACTCTTAAAGACTGTTGGCAGACTCTTGTGTTGTTTAATCCATCACACTGAACTATGTCTGCATTTGTTTTGTTGGTGTTGCATTATTATTGCCTGGTAATGCAGTTTAAGTGCAGATTGATTTAGAAAAGACTGCACTGCATTGCCTCATAATAATGATGTAACTATGACAAGAGTTGGGGTTGGATGGCGTTTTATTAAATCCATATCTTGTCAAATCCCTTATTGAATCTAAATCGCTTCGGCTTTTCGTTCACGATGGGGTGTCGACTTTGTTTTTAGTGCCCCAGAAATCCTGGGCCCTTGCATAAAAATCATCCCAAGGAGTTCCATGCATTGAAGTATAATAAAGGTTTTGAATTTGGAACATTAGAGCACTGGTATTGGATCAGCGCTGTGTATTGGCAGATACTCTCAACGAAGGTACCAGAATTGGCATTGGGAGTATCCTTTCTCTCACAGTCAGTCTCTGAGTACAGATGCTAGTTTGGAGAGAGCACATTGACCAGAAAACAGCCAAAAGTTTCATTTTAACCTGCTGTAATCTGCCACCAATTGTGTTTGTAATTTCAATTGATAAGTCTTCGTCAACTAACAAGCTTGCTCACATTACCTGACTGTTTTGTGTGGTAATTGTTTTGCAAAGCAATGATTTCTTAGTACCGTAGGAAACACATTTCTAAAACAAAGCTACAGCTTACATACAGTATGTATTATAGCACAGGGTCATGTAATGGACAGTTGCCTAACTAGCAGCCTGGCTTTCTATTTAAAGCTTGCTGATACAGATTTGTATTAACGAGATGTCACTTGTTTGTTGACCTCAAAACTGACCAGCGATGCATGCACAATGCAAACAGCACTGTGGAGCTGCCCCTGGGCTCTGATCTGCTGTGATGAGCTCTTCATTTTGTCGAGAGTAAACTCCTGTGTGGTAATCTAGGAAATTAAAGCTTCTAGGTCTGTAACTGCTCTGTTTCATTCTGAGAAATACTTATGCCAAACTCATAATCACAGTTATCAAAATTATTTAACACAACTACTTGTTGACATTGTGCATTTGTTGAACTCTCCGTGGAGAGGGAGCTGTGGTAGCGATTTGTATCACGTTATTTTCTGGCAGTTTCACAGTACACCAGTTTGTTTTTTTGCATGACTGGGCCTTTATATCGGTTTATAGTGGCTTATTCTATTGCCAAGAGTACATAGAATATAAAAACATTTTAATGCCATCATGTGTATACTGAAAGCTGTTATTACTATAGGGTTTTCTTATATAAAATATAATATACAATATATGAAAGAATCAGAATGCAGTTTTTATTGTGAAAACTGCAACTTAGTAAAAACAGAACTTAAAATTAAAAAAGGTACACCAGCAACATTCCTCCCTATTCAAAACAAAATATTTTAAAATAGTTGTATAAACACTATAGTTTCTGAGTATAAGTAAGAGACAAATGAGTTATCCTGTAGCAGTTGTTTCAGCTATGCGTTGTTACGGCAGTACATGAAAAATTCAAATCATATGGGAAATTAAAACCGGTATACAGCTTCATCCGGTATATCTCCCAGCACCACAGTGAATCAGAGAAATAAACGTTGTTTTGATCATTTCACAGCTGTTACACACCCGCACCACTGCAATCTCCACAACGGCTGATTTGGTGTGAATACGGCCAAAGGCTCTCTTTCCGTCATCTTGGCTCGAACTGAACTGAACTGCACACAGGCTGGATGAGAGTCAAGTTGGGCGGGGAGAGGCAAAAACACACCGCTGTAAAGTATAATAATCTCTTCATCTCGGTTATCTTGTTTTCATAATCGTTGGAAGCCAAAATCATTATTGAAAATAACATTTGATAAATCGCCCAGTCTTAAGAGAGACACAAATTGGAAAACCAGCAATGGCGGGTCGCGCGTTGGCCTAGTGATTTTGTATTCATGCCTTCAGATGGACGCTTCCCTTGCAGGTCTGATTCATATTGCAGTGAGCTGCAGCAAAATGAGCAGTATCCCGCTCGTGTCAGCCAGGAGAACATGAGATTTTCATAATTTAATTCGGTTAAATCTTCATGGGGTTAATGCAAAGCTAGCTTGGCCCTGTCACTGCCTCACCATGCAGCGCAATGAGTCTCTATTTAACTCCCCTTAGTAACCGTCTTGCATGTTTTGTGACACGCCTTTGACCTCAAGCTGAGTTCAAACATAATCATGTTGACAGAGAGGCTACTAGAAGGCACTGTCATCCTCTTTGCCCTCTGCCTGTTGCTGCTGCTGAGCTCCTCCTGACTTCTCCCCACTCCTCTCCGTCGACTCGCTCCATCTCTGCTCTCCCTGTCACTGCAGCGACACACCTTCATATCTCCGGCGCCTTCAGAGAGGAAAGAAAAAAAACCAAAAAACCCAGACCCCCAAAAATAGAAGAACACATGCGTGAATGCACACAGACGCGTACACAGACACACCAAAATATACGCATATGTGAGTGAATACACATACACAGAGGGACAACATTACCATGACACTCCAGGGACCCGAGTCAGCGTTTGACTGACATTGTGATGAATGACCATAGGGAGGATTGTGGGGACACGGGAGTCAGTGTGATGTGACTGATGGAACTGGAGCAGAGTGCTGCACAAAAGGGAAACAGCATCAGTGTGCACATTTCCACCTATGCATGTATTATGTGTCATCCCGGATAGTTTTTAGCATTTTTCAAATGTGCAGACGGCTCATCTTCTTAATTTATTTTCATATGTGAGCACGTCTGCAACCCACCTGACATGATTCTGCCGAAATAAGCACTTTGGTACACTTGTTTTCTCAAGGATGCCAAAAAGGAGGGCAGATCTCAAGCCAAATGCAGCATTCCTCCATTCCAAAGCAGAGCTGGTGAACAATACAAAAGACTGATTTCACCCTGTTTAAAGATTCTTTCAATCCAGCCTCTCTGCAAGGATGCTGAGTGGCCAGAGTACAGCTCCATCCCAGTTAGGAACGTGTGCTTGCGGATCAGTGATAAATCTTTACAAACAGTGGTGCTGAAGGGAAAAATCTTTCTTTCACTCGGTCAGGACCTGATCATATTGCGTTATCATTTGACCAAATCCTGATGTGCAAATTAATGATCCCAAGCAAACTGTTGCTAAAAACTAACAAACTGAGTTATTGATGTTTAAGAAATTGCACCACAGAAATACCAGTGGTGTGTTTGTGGTAGTTTAGAAACAGTGACACTGTTACTGTTTGTCCACCAAAGACAAATTATCTGTATCGACCCAGCCTCAAAAATCCAGTATCAGTGTTTTTGTTTTACACTCCTAAAAACTTTCTCTGATGTATGGGTATCGTTTGAATTGTTTCGACACTAGTGCTGATTTCCCACGAGTTTCAGTATCAATACCTCAATTTGAGAAATGTAGCGTTTTTATTCATTTAAAAGAATAGGCGAAACTTCTCAAATGGTAAATGTTGTCTAAACACAAGCAGCCACACAACAACTTTACCTAAAGAAAATACACTCCAAAAACTGGCAGAATAATTATTTCATAACAATAATGATACCACACAAGGCTGTATAACAAAATGGAAGTTTACACCTCGGAACGATGTGTTAATTATAAAAAAATAATTAATATTCTGTATTAAAGGCATAGATTTTTTCCAGAACTGATGATGGAAGTAGGTGAGGATTGAACCATCTTGCTTTCTTTGCGTCTCTGTTGAGAGTCGCAGTGCTGATGGAGTAGGATGTACGCATCGGGCAGTGCAGCCAATCGTAATGTGTTCATGTGTTACATCATCTATAAAAGCAGAACTCCGAGCAGATCTGGCAGGCCGAGCATATCTCGTACTTACACTGGAAGTCAAAAAGTGTTACCCAGCCCTACATTTACAGTATCATGACATATTGATAATGTCTCTCAGTGTTTATAGCAGATGTGGGCCACCTCACCTGAAATAAACACCAAGCTCATGCTAACATCATAGAAAATGAATACACTTTGAAATCTCAAAGGCCAAATATATATAATTAATATTAATGAGTGTGACAATCATAGTCATCTATCATTATCTATTAACTAAATTGATCATGAGATGAGATTTGTCAGGATCTTGGTGCCTTATCACTTCACTTCATCATGTTTCCTGCACATTGAATGAGTGGCCTTCCCCTGGCCTGTGTTTGTTTTACTGTGTGTGATTACAACCATGATTAATTGCTGATTGATCACTCTGACAAGCCACATCAGTGTCTGCCAGAGTGCATCAGCTCAGCGTGCCTGGCCTCTACTCACTGCATGCTTCAGTTATATATATATATATATATAAATATATATATATACCCCTGGAGCACTGCAGAACAGGGAAGACCCTATCACACTCTCAGCCTTAATGCGAAACCTGATAGGAGCCAGACCTTGAGCTCTGTATCACACAGACACTAATTAGCCACTCGTCTAGTCCTCTGACCAGAGCCTTGTTGGAACAGCACTGCAAACGTAATAGTGCTGGCTGTGTACAGCAACAACAATTAGCCATTACACAACCTGTGGCCTTAGCACTTCAGTGGCAGATTATTGCATGGCTAGATTCTCCTCGCTCTCGCCAGCGGAGAAGCACAGGCGTACTGTCACTCGCCTATCGGGGAGGATTGTGTGCTTTCTAATCTGTCCTCCCCCCTCTTCCTCTAGCTGCTCCATCTCGCTAACTGCATTTTATCACTTTTGGATTCATTTCTCAACATTTGAAAGCCCAATGCATCACATTAGGTTATAGTGGATGTACTGTATTAATCACTAATGTGGCATTACCATGGCATTTTACATTCCCAGCAGGCATGATGTCTGAGTGTCTTAAAGGGCATGGAAACCACCGCTGCCACCCACAAGCCCGCCTCTCTAAAACACCCCGGAGAGGCAGCGGCAACCTGTGCTATTGAACCAGCTTGGAAGAAAAGCTGGAGTGTAGCCACGGACAGACAGCTCAGTGTGGATAGTGCTTATATGGTAGACGGTGCAGCTGTCTGCAGTGGTGGATTATGGTAGGCTGATGATATAGTGTGTGTTGTGGTGAGGCTTAAAGGAGCAGTAATTTCCCTGAAGGGTTTTCCTCAACCTTCCAACAACTGATACTCGTTTTGGGCTGTACTGGAAATTATCAGTCTTGTGATTAATGAAATGATTAATTTGGCTGACATGTTGACAGAGTAATGCGTTTTGTTTCCTGTCCAGCAGAAACTAGCCCTTCATCCATTTTCAGAACTTGAATCTAGGAATGAATCATGTTTTTTTGCTGCTAATACTGATTGCCAATCCTCTATGAGCCATATTGCCTGGCCGATTCCGATCTTTTTTTGGTTTAGCTGGTATAGTGGTAACCTATGTTGACTTTTTTTGATACATTACTTCGAGAAATATAAACATGCATTCATTTAACAACAAACACACTTCTGTAATGTTAAATGTTTATATGTGTACGTACATAATTTATATATGTTTCACAGCTAAATAACTATAAATTGGCATGTAGTATGTCAGATGAAGAAGTGTTTTTATGGATCTGTTGTAGCAGGAGCAACTATGCATTTTTTATACAGACTTCTTTTATGTTCAGTGTGAACAAGATATTAAAGTTTAACTGAAGTTTCAATCAAGTGCAACACTTTAGAGGTGTGGTTCACCTTGAAGCCGCAGAAATAGACATCAAACAGCCCTTCAGCTGCAATGTGTTAAATTATTTTCTGCACTTACCTCACTGTGCAGTTAACAGAGCACCGTGTGATTGAACATTGCTTCGGAAATTAAGAGGGCTTTATGTAGTCAATACCAATCCATCAAAAAATGCCTGGATCAGCCCATATCCCGATCCTGTAATTCATATACATGTGTATATATATATATATATTTTATTTGCTGGCTTAGTTAAGCACCTAGTGGTCTTTAAAGCAAGACAGAAAGTGAGATGTTTGTGGCAGAGATAGAGGGCTGTGCCAGTGACTGAGGAGAGGAGAAGTCAGGACATGAAGTAATGTTTTGAGTCTGGATGTAGGCTTGCATTCACACTAGCACAGAGAGAAGACAAAACTGGAAGAGATAATGTGGAGAGGAGTATGGCCCATTACCTCGGCAGGCTGTCTGGAGACCTACTTCATCATGGCCACCAGAGAAGAAGGAGATGGAAAGTGTGTTCATGAGTGTGTATTTGAATGTGCTAGAGGGTATGTTTATATTTTCATGTGTGTCTGGGTTTGTGTTGTAATGTGCTGTCACATGCAGTCAGTCTTAGTTTGTTCGGTGCGTGTGTTGCAGCTGCTTGATGCACTAGCTATCAGTTGCTTTCAGCAGATACTGACTAATGGTTATAAAATCAAAGGTCAACCGGCTAGTTAACTTGAATTGTCTTGATCTGTTGGGATGCAGCAGAGTGAAAATTGTGAACTGTTTGCACTGTTAGTTTCAAGAAACATTCATGCCTTGCGTGATGATGATAATGTTATTGATCTGCTTAGGAACTCCTCTTTTTGTTTACTCACGTCTGTAGACTGTAAAGTCAGCCACAGAGCAATGTCCTGGGAAATGATGAGAGTACAGTGATTTACTCTAAGGCGGCTAAACCGGACGAATTGAAGCATGAATACATTTAGAAATGGTCTCTCTGAGCGCTAGGTTGCACTTGCACCCCCACACTGTAACTATACATTTTTCTGTTGAAACCATAATGGGTTTAACTGAGCACTTATTTTGAAGGTGCTGAATGAAGAAAGAAAATCCACAATTATAGGCTAAACTGAAGCTAATCATACAGAATTGATGTTTTGGTGAGAAATTCATAAAATGGTTTTGGTTGTTGTTAGACAATGGTGTGTGCCATTGCTTGTCTGCTGGAAATTGCCATAACATTTGGATCTCCTTGCAGGTGCAGAGTGTTAGTGGTTTTTGGCACTGTCAGGTTCCTCAATAAGCTATCAAAACAATGTTTTTCTCAGCAGCGGTGCTGTTGTGTGGGCATTTGACGCTCCCACCCAAATTCACGCACATCTCAGCATTATTCCTAGGTTTGTGGAAGACTTAGCTGCACATGTTTGGTGGGGGGGTTTGCAGGTCCTCCCCCAAGAAATGTTTTTTCAATACAAAATCAAATATTTTTGACCATTATTATTACTGTATCTGTGTACAAAGGTTGGAAAAGCTAGAGCACCCTAAAAGCTTAAAGACAAAACTTGCTGGAGAAGTCCACTGGGGACCACCTACAACTGTCAGATGTGGGAAAAGTAATTTATTTTACATTCATTAGGCTTGGGTGTTGTATTTACAGATTATAATGGTGGGAAAAAACCCTGTGAAAATGACCTCAGAATCAATATAGATCATTCAGTTATTCATGTTTGCCTTTTTTTACAGCTTCATTTACAGATTCTGATATGTATCTGAAGACAACACGCACACAGAAAATGACTTAAACCACGTTGAAAAGAAGCAAACAGTTATGTAACAGTAGCTTATGCACTGACTTACGCATCTAAATACTAAATGCAGGCTGAAATCTAATAAAGGCTAATGCATCTATATTTTTATGCAGTCTGGCTTAAACTTTAATGTTTTGGTTCACTCTTGAACCCCTAATGACATCGTATTTGGCCACAGCAGGCAGCTGCTTAGAGTGAAAAACCCCACTGTACACTACCTGCTCAGCATTAAATGGCAGACAGTGATAGCGGAGCATTTTGCAGTTAAAGAGCCAGATATTTCCCTCAGGAGTTAGTAGAGACCAGAAACTGAGCTTAAAAGTTACTATGAGATTTAAAACCTAAATAGAGCAGAACATTGCGTTACACTTCCTTTACCTTGCTATCCGAGCCCGTCAGTGCTTTGTTTGAGGAGGAGCGACTAAAAAAGCTGTTTTTCTCATCTATGTCTGAATTATTTAGCTTCTGTCCACTTTGAATGAAGCTACGATGTTACGATGATATGCAAAGTAAAACTACTGTTTGTGGAGTCTGGTGGTGAGTGATTGTGTTGACTGTTTCTGGTTAAACAAAAAATATCTCAGTAGGGATGGAGTAGGTCAGTGGGCAAAAACAAGCACTTTTAGTGGACGTACTGTGGACGAAGTGAATGACCAGGATGCATACTTTTGACCTTTTTGATTGTGTGGAAAGGTAATATTTTATCACATCCCAAATTACACTACTCACAAAAAGTTAGGGATATTCCACTTTCAGGTGAAATTTATGGAAAATGTAAAAAGTTGATGCTACAGTGATATTATATCATGAAAGTAGGGCATTTAAGTAGTAGTAAATTAAGATCACCTGAAAAGGTTATAGTGCATTTTATGTACATTCTGAAATTTCATCCGAAAGCCGAATATCCCTAACTTTTTGTGAGTAGTGTATGAATCAAGGCTTTAAAACCTGAGTCTTGCAGGTAAAACATGAGCATGTGGTTTACAGTCAGCTTTTCTGCTGTATAAATGCAGATGATAACTCCTTTAATAATTCTTCTGTAGCTTGCCGACAGCTCGGTGGTTTTTATCACACAGTGGTCAAACATTTGATGTCATGCTGTCTGCAGTGATACTGTGCCTCCTGCACTCTCTGTGTCCTGCTCTGTTTTTCTATTACCTTTCATGTCTTCTTTCCCTTTCCACATTTTACCACATAGTGTCTGAGCTGAATGTTAGATGCTCAAACCTGACCGGCTGGTGTTGAAAAACCACATGCCCTCCTTAAACAGGCTGACAGACTTTTTGTCCACCTGTCTTTCTCGGTTTAATCTCCGTAAGCTGCCCAGGAGCTCGTTTGATCTCAGTGTCCAGACTCACCTGAGAGCTGTGTGCTCTGGGCCTCGTGTGTGTTTGCTGGGGTAAAGAGATTTGGCGGCTCTAATGGAAAGCGACAACGGCTTAAATGGATACCGTGATATGTTGCTTTGATATGTATGTTTAGTGTCTTTTGTCATCTTCACTAAGCACTTGTAGGTAAGGCAGGGCTGGCCCAAGCCTCCATGGGGCCCTAAGCAAAATTTGATTTTGGGGCCCTCCATTACTGCCAATAATAATGATTATTGATCATTCACACACCTATTATAAACGTATTCTACTTATTCTACTCTGTCATTACGAATACACTTGTGAAACTAAATGTGAGAACTTGAAAATGATGCAGCTTATTTTCTAAATAAAAAAGTACAGCTATAGCTTGTAATAAGAAAACAAACTACCAGTGGAACAACTGAAAATTGCTTGAGAAGTTTTGAAATAATATGGATTTGTCTTAAATCATGTCCCTTGTCATATGATTATATCTTATATTAAAAAAATATTCATCTCAGTATGTTCTGCAGTGCACTGAGCAATTAAAGGCCATTTTATTGTTAACTTACCAGGTACAGCTGAGGTTGCAGAGAGGACAGTGGGCACACTGGATGGGGCAGAGCATAGAGATGGACCTGAGATAAAAAACATGTCCCTTGTCATATGATTATATCTTATATTAGTATATCTTAGTGAGATAATTTGACTAGAAATTAAATATATATGGTGACAGTTTTTGATAACCTGATTCATCAGCCTTGGCTGCTCCTGAGGAGGTGGATTGCCCCTGGGCTGAGTCAGTGCCTCCTCCTAAATACTTTAACAGTGCTCCTGGGGAAGTTTCATATAACGTATGAGCACAATAGGGAGTTGATGTAAAAGGAATATGTTTATTTACTCACATAAATTACTGTGCTCTGCGGCAAACAATTGCAAACAACATACCTCAAACTATAAGTTAACTAAATGAATTCATTAATGCAAAACCATATTGCCAGCAAACGTCACCGCGTTTGTAATTAATGTTAGTTATTAAACATTTGCTATCAAACGTTGTTATCAAAAACGTTGTTTTGATGCCAAAAGCGACCCAGAATAATATATATATACACTGAGAATGAACTTATTCAAAGTATTACACAAACACAACAACGTTAGCTTGAATAGTAAGCTATCTAACCGACCCATAAGTAGTAAGACGTTTTGAACTAATGTTAGCTAGCAAATTTGCTATTATAGGCTAACATATTTGGAACTAAATATCAACAATAATTAGGGACTTTCCTAATTTCAGGGAACTTTTCAAAATCTCCTTGACACCAAATGTTACATTACCAAGACATGCCTTTATCTTGTCGTTTTTTCTCCTCTTCCTTTTTCTTCCTTTTTCTTTTTTCTGCCCCTGAAGGTAACGTTAGGTCCTTTTTTGTGACATCTTTCACCTGCTCCTAGCTCCTGGATGCTCAGTGCGCACGGCACTGTACGGTTGGGAGCTCTTCACACGTTACTAATGGAGCTCTGACACTTCGAGCAGAGAGTCAGTAGGAAACTACACTCTGTTAACATCATATTGTTGTTGGGTTTTTTTTGTACAAGAATGTACATTTGATAATATATGAATCATCATCACTCACACATGGAAAAAATATTTTTTTCTTTTTTAAGTTAATTGCTCTTGGGGGCCCCCTAGTGGTCACAGGGCCCTAAGCAGCTGCTTAGTTGGCTTATGCCTTGGGCCGGCCCTGAGGTAAGGTCTTCTTGCACATGCTTCTGCTCAATTAAAATGTACGAGCTAGCATTAATCAGTCAAACCTCAAATTCTGTGAAGCGTTAGGATGCTCCACATTGTTGAAACTGAACATTTGAATACACCTCCACAATATGACCTCTCGGTCTGCTGAAATACCAGACAAAAACTTTAAATGTCAAGATATGCCTTCAACAGCTTCACCTGCCAGCAACGTCTCCAGGTACGGCTGCTGTCCTGCTGGAAAGAATCTCACATCGGTGTCAGGACAATGTGCGCTCTTTTTGTCAAAATGACACTTGTGTGCAGGACAGCATGACTTTAAAACACAGACATTGGCCCCATGAGGCCAAAGTTGGATTGATTCTCTTTCTCTGCTATTTCTTTGTTTGACCACAGTCTTTCTTTTCACTGTATGTTAGGTCATTGTTGAATAATAACAGGCTTAAACTGTAATACATGTGTTTTTTTATTTTGAATCTGCAGTCAATTTGATCATTTACAGTTAACTTAGGCCAATTTTGTTGCTAGTTAAACGTTATCTCCCAACATTCCCTTCAGCCCTACATTTAAGCATCTTTTAGCTTGTTTTGCTTTTCATGGCCCAAAAATGTACTATTTGGGTTCACTCTCACAGTTTAGCGACTAGCTGTGGAACATACTGGAGTATTTAGCAGCTAAAGAACCAGATATTTCCTCTGGAGTTGGTGTAGAGTCAGCCATAGACACAAATACAAATGAATGGGAATAATGATCTGTATGTGATGGTTTTGTAAACAGGCAAAAACAACAACAACTTTACATTTAAAAAAAACCAAGACATTTATTTAAAGGACCAGTGTGTAGGATTTGGTGGCATGTCGTGGTGTAGTTGCAGGTTGCAACTCTGTAAAGTTTTCATTTTGACATGTTTGGTTCAAGAAACACAAAACTGAAAATGTTCCTTAGTTACACATCACTGATGCACAATTCAGTCTTTCTTTCTGAAAGATTTTCTTTACTCCTGTGCTCCTGTGATCCTGTCCCTAGTGAATGTTATGTTGTTGTTTCCTGCAATATTTCCACAGTTCTGTAGTTGGAACTGGTTGAGTAATGATGCCTCTCTGACTTTTTTGTCAATAGTCTCAACCAGGTCCTAAATAAAGAGGCAAAGTAAGCAGCGACAAGGACAGCCCTGATGTTATCTTCTGAGTGACCCGTTGGTCATTGCCATCGCATATTTTATAATTCAGCTTTCTATCCTCTGTCAAGGATTGTATCCAGTTTAAACTTTACTGATCGAATCACACTAATATTCAGACACTGTTGAACTAGAATGTTGTTTTTAGATTAAACTGTCTGGCCACTAATGTTTTCATTAGTGAAACCACAGTTATGTTTATTAAATTCCATTTCTGCCAGTAGATCGTCCTAAATGTTACACACTGGACCTTTAAGACCCTGTCATTAGCCTAAGTGATGTAATTCACTTTTTGGAGATCTTACTTTGCCTAAATCTGGCTTGTCTACTTCTACTTTAATTAGTCATACCACACATCCAGTTAAGCCTTGTGACAAGCCACAGAGAGGAAAAGTAAAATTGTTGTGATCAATCAAAAGTGTGCATGTGGGCGTGTAAATGTAACCGGCTTGTAAAATAAATTAAACCCAGATTTAAAACACTATCTTGTGGCTGTGTTGCATTCTGGTCTGTCTGTCAGAAATTAGTCTTGAAAGATCTGCTTTTTACTCTGCCGCTTTCTCTTTGTGTTGTGAGGGACTGACCCCAAAACTTGAATACTTTAAATATTTAAATTGTGTCTGCTGAGACCTAGTAATGTCTCACTTCCAGCTGCCTTCACTGCTTTCCTCGTTGGTTTGGCAGCTGCACTGTGGAGGAAATAAAGCAAAGCCTGCATGAACAACAGTTTGGTTAATGTTTGTTTGCATAATTAGAAACAGCTGAATGTTTTACTCCATCCTCCGTCTGCTCAGTCCTCTTCTCTGTGCTACAAGCTCCCCAGACCTTACCTCCAGGTGAACAGCCTGTAGAAAAAGCACGGCCCAGCTACGTAAACCTTGTTACCATGGGGACACCAGAGATAAACAACACAGCAGTTTGAAAACACACAGTATGTCCCCATTTCCTCACTTAGAGGAGAAATAGTTTGGGTGGTGATGACACTGAATTTGAAGCATCTGCCTGATGAAATGCTCTAGTGTTGACTGAGCATCCTGGCGAAAATCACAAAAGCCTTTGATAACCGATCTCAGATGTTGTTTGATATGCTGTCTCGCATAAATCTGAATTTCTGACCTCCCAATAAATCGGTAAGCAGTGCGCTTGTAGTATCCTTGGAGTGCTTCAGCCTAATCCTTTCCTTCAACTCTGCATCTTAACTACAAGTTTTATTTTAAAGAAGACGTTCTAATCAGTTGCGTCAGTATATCAGTAACATAAGAAAACCTGCCAAAACAGGCTTGTTTCTGCAAATTACACAGAAACGGTCAGCAGTACAGGACTGCAAATAAATGTGTTAAGTTGTCTGACTTTACTCTGTTCTCACCTTGTATTTTCTTTCATTTTACCTCTACAGCCTATTCAGTCTTTCTCAGCCTGATAATATCTTGCTAAGTTTCTGTCAGTCCTGCCTTCTTTACTTTCTCTCCTCAGCATTCTCACTCCGTTCTGCTTTGGCAGTTGCTGTCTCATTTTCCCTCCCCATTCATTATTCAAGGTGCGGTTGCTTGGATGTCCACGGATCTGGATCCAAACGCCATCCTGAGATACCACATGCGGCACCGTAGGGTTACTTGTACCATTAGTAACTGTCTCTATCATGTCATGCTACAACACTTCCCGTACTGCTGGCGGTGAGACCGGCTGGTGTTCCTGACGAGATGAGTGCATCCCTGTGAAGCGAATGTGCCAGCTCATTGTCAGCATCAGCCGTGATGCGGGAAGGTCGGCGGTTGTAGCAACTTGACTTGTTATGAATATGTACTGACAGCAGGCGAGCAGCAGAGGCAGTGTTTGTTCTGAAATCTACATGGACATTTACTCAGCGTGAGGACCACTGGCAGGCAAGCAGGCAGGCGGGCAAGGATGGAGGAGTAGAGCAGGGTGAGCTCAGTTTGGACGTGTGCGTTAATGTTACAGCGTGCTGGAAAAAGGCCGCTGACACCCAAAGTGGTGCCGTCTCACGCCTGGCTGATTGCATGATAAGGGCAGGAGAAGTGGAGAAGATGGAGAGTTGGTTAAAGTTTGTGGTTGTTTGTGTGACAAACAGGGAAAGGGAGAGGTACAGTGCGCGAGTATTTTGGAAGTTCAGCTGGCAAAAAAAGCACTGTGTAGCATACTACGAAGCGTGTCACATAAGGAAGGCTGCAATTAGCTTGTTTTTATTTCTCTATTAAACTGTCAATTCAAAACAAATTCCTTGTTGTATCGGTCCATCAGTCCAAAGCTCCCAGATATTGATATTACCAGGGCTGCTCAGTGTGACATATGTCACATGTGCTATGAAAAAAATTGGTCTCAGTAGCACATATAGCAATATAGTATTTCATCGCATTGCTATTGGGTAGTTGTAGTCTCTTGTGTGATTAAGTGTACTGCATGTAAACTGGCTAACATGATATGATTTTGTTTCTAATTTTGGAAATAAATTAATACTTAATAAAACTAAATAGATAATTACAACAAACACTAAAAGTAAGAGAGTAAAAACATTAATAGCAGGCTTCATAATGTGTTTTTAATTAGTTAAAGCAAACTATTTTATGTGTATATCCAGTGTATCAGCAGGGTTGTGCAGAGTTGAAGTCTAACAGCTACATAGTCTGATAAAACAATCTGAGTTTTTTAGGTTCTTCTCATTTGAAGTGTAATATTTTTGTTAGTTTGTATAGCAAGGTTTTTTTGTGGCCTGTGTGAAACATTAATGTTCTTTGCTAGTCACTTGCCTCTTTAAGTGATGAACTGCGTCCCTTGTGGTTGTTTTTAAAGATGGTAACAGACATTTTATACTTTTATACTACAATTCTGTAGCCTAGGAAGCAGACAAAGCTGCAAGCTCATGTTTAAACTGCTCTGGCAGATGCACCCTTCCACTCAGAGAGATTTCCACCAGTCCTGGATCTGTTTGAGCCAGTCACAACCGTTTATCGAATATGTGGTAGTTTTTATACGATGACTGCACAGAGGAGTGCGACCGTATCGGCTGTTGAGGCATTTTTGTAAACAGGCTGTAAAGATGGCTGCCACTGATGTGTTACTGCTTCTGTTTAATCCACTATCACATCAGTATTAAATGAATTGGACCAGTGTCCAGTGTGTAACATTTAGGAGGCTCTTTTGACAGAAAATGAATATAATATTCATAGATCATTGGTGTATAATCAACTGAAAATTGGAATAGTTGTGTTTTTGTTACCTCAGGTTGAGCCTTATTATAGTCGTCGCCAGTAGAGGTGACGTATGGTGAGTTGAGCTGCTCTCATTGGCTGCACAGTTTCGACTTGCCTGTAGCAGGAAACAATGGTAGCTCTCCTGGTCACACACAATCTTGTATTATAGCTAAATTTTTTGCAACTCTCTCCATAAGACTGCATGGTAACGTTTTTTATTGCAGCCAGTGGAGCTGCCCACTGCTGGCCTTTACACAAAATGCAGGTTTGAGCCACTTCAGCATTCGCTTCAATTCACAGACCCAGAAGCTCTGTCCATTATATATACTTTGAATGGGCAGCACTGGTAAATAAATAGTCACTGCATCAGTAACAGTGTGCAGTTACTTGTTCCTGTTTAAATTATTTACTTTACCTGAATGACCCAAAGAGAAACATAAACCTACCTGCACACATTCCCCCACACAAATATATAACACAAGTATTTTTCCTTGAACAGAATCATACAGCTGTTAACACACAATCCCAAAGTGTATGTGCTTGTCTCAGGTATGAGTTTCCTGTGTTTTGTATGGTTTTCCCTCCCCCTCTTTCTCATGGGTCATAAGCAAAGTCTCAGTAAAGCTCATCAGGTTTGATGAGAAACTAATTTGCACCAATTCTCTGTCAAACCATCCAAGAGCCCACCGCAGAGAACGCAGTGTGTGGTAAGAATGAAAAAAAAAAAAAGACTAGAGTGCTTCTCGTTTTTTATGCTTTTATAGTGTGCAGACATGAATTAGTGTAGGACATTATATTCAGTTTCTGTTAATATTTTCCTTCTTGAGTCTGCTTTTGCATATAAATGATGGTAGATGCATGTTTGGGACGACCTGAAGTAATTGGTGTTCTGTACAGCAAACATACTTCATCTGAGCAGAGATAAGATTAACATGGCCAGTCAGAAATGAGCACAACTAATGCAACACAAGTTGGTATGAAAAGCCTTGGCAAGATGCTGGAATCCTTTTCTTTGTCTACAAACTACAGAAGGCAAAGATAACATTTTGACTTTAAGCACATGTTGAAATCATCATAAATTATACTGTATATTTGTATTTACATTATAGTTAAAATGTGGGCTTTTTTGGATTGCATTCAAATGTTTAATTCTTCAGTCATTACTTCGATTTAAAAAAAAACCCAGCTTGTTTATGTGAGCAGGCGATGATTTTTAATATTCTGTTTCAGCACATAAGCAATTGTACCATTAACCATCTTCTGTTAAGAAATTAAGGGCACGCCACATTTCAAAATAGAGCAGATAATAAAGCTAATTAGATCCAGTAGAAAGGTTTTGTGGAGGTAATTTATTATTTATTGGCAAAATAAATTATCTGGCTGGAGAACATATTCTCTCACAGTGTTGATGTGATGATGTCATCCCTAAGTGAACAGTCCCAGCAACTGTGTGTGTGTAAGAAAACAAAATGTACACAAAAACACAAAACAAAACATGTAGTGGAGAATAATCTGTAAATACATTACCACAGCACATTTTTCATAATTTGTTATTGTTACACAACTTACTTACTGGCATTGCAGCCATCAGTATGACTGTACAAGCCTCAGTGAGAATGAGTGTGTTTATTAAGCAAAACATACTTTAAATCGTACATAAACCAATTGCTCCAAAAGGTACATTTGTGCAGTTTTCACAGGCCTACTTCTGCATAGATATATTGATTGATTTATTTATGTTTGCTGTGAGTTTCCAGCCCATATGGGCTTACAAGACACTAGACAGCAACAGCTGCCAGGATGGCTGCATGACGAATCATAATGTACAGATCCACAAATTAAAGCAGAAAGCATTTCACAACGTTCGATTTCTACGACAAAAATGAATGCCATGCAATTTCGTTAAATTTTACCAGGCAAGAGTCTCCTCACTGAAAAGCCAAGTCTACAAATCATAGAACTGTAAAGTGACAATAAAACGGAAGAAAAATGTCTTTAAAATCTAATAGAAAACAGTTAATGAGGCCTTGCTGTCAAGAGAACTGGGAGATCTTTTTTAAGTCTAATTAAAATCAAGAATTGATTCTTTCTTGTTGAGACTGCAGCTTTGAACATGCTGAATATTGTCATTTGGACTGACCACTCATAACTTGAAATAAAATCCAAGTTCTCACTGTGTTTTCCATGAGCTGTATGCAGTTCTCTGTTCGCTGGAGTATCTATGTTAATACTTCATATTTCAGAAAACACACTCCGTACATCAATTACACCTCGAGGCTACATTTACATAAGGTCCCCGATGTCTTCTCTAAACAAGACTCCTGGTGCACATGTAGCTAAAGCTCATTAAATTGCACTGCAGTGTCAAAGGGTACTTACTCGTAAATCCAAACAAGAGGAAAAGATAATTAAGCTACACGATGGACTGACTCTGGCAACCTACAGCGAATACTTAGAGTTGAGTAAAGTATGAGCAGGAGGAGAAATAAATTCATATTCAACAGTCTGGTTCTACTACGACGTAGATATGACTGATTCTTTGACCATCAGTCTCATCCTGCTCAAAGCTGTCTGAACGTTGTCTGGCCTGTTTCAGCAGCGCCTTGCAGGTGCACTTTCTGTGTTATTGTGCAGGACTGGTTGAGAATAACAGGTCTAGAATCAAATCATTTAGGGCAAGGCCACTTTGGCTTTTGGTAAATAAAACTTTATTGGGGAATTGCAGCCAAAATGTCAGGCACCAAGGCCAAAACTACACAACAGTCTATAAAAAAATTAGCTAAACCGTAAAACCTCCACAGCAGTAAAATGCAGTATACACACTAATGTGGCAGTAAAATTAATCCAAAAACGTCATATATTTATTAGTAAAACACTGACAGGGACCATTTTACTGCACGATCACTACTAAGTGCTTTGCTATAATACTTACATACTTGTACTTTAGTAAGGTTTAGAATGCAGGGACACTTTTTTCACAGCTTTCTTTCAATGCAGTGAAAAGATAGACAAGACAGATGAGTGCTGTGTTTTACTCTGAAGTGCAATGATTGGGTTACAGAAGAGCAGCGTCCGCCTCCATTGAGTGAAATACTATAGGCGATGACTTGGGGCATTTTCAGTGGTGTAACTACGAAACTGGACATGCTTGTAATCATAGAAATAGCTCATAAGATTGTCATGTGTATTGCAACTACTGCAATATCTGCTGCCCTCCGCTTGCTCACTGGAGCTGATCAAGTCTCTTCACCTGTTTGTGGCACAGTGGCCTTCAGTGTTGATAGGCTATTACTTGTAACACGTAACCTATCAAGTTGGGCTGGGGGTGGGATATTAAGCGAGACTGAAGAGTGGGGACCACAGACAGAGGTGGCTACATCAGAGCCAAAAGAGTGCATTTTTAAATTCTCGTTGGTTATTACGAAGCCTATCATAATGATCTAAATCAACATGGTAACGAATGCCATGGGTGGCAGCTGATGTTTCCACTGCTGTTCACTCTTGCTTTACCACTTGCTTTTCAGTTCGTTCTGAAACTATGGAGGGGGAAATCAGTCTATTACCTAGACCATAGTTTAGTTTAGAGTTTTGCAATCCGTAGTATCCTTGGTACACCCTCCCCCCCTTGACAACTCTTTCTATTTTCCAAATGCTGGAAGCACATGTAACTGGCAAGCTCCGGTTATTATTCACAGCTCATTAGTGGTTCTGGTTTGGCGGTAGTTAAAGACTAAAACGCCAACAGCTAAAATATGGATTCTTCTCCCCAGTTGACCAAACATGCTCCCACAAAAGCTTTAGCCATTAAATACTCTGGTTTCATTTTATAATTTGATCTCCAAAATGGGCTACAGTAGAACGTAACTCTTCTCAGGAAGTTCACTGCAGTATAAGATATTTAAAATTACATTAACAGATGATCAGAATTATGAATTTGCACACCTGCAACACTACACAGCATTCACTATCAGCCTGAATAGGACTTTTAAGCTCTAACTGCTGCCAAGAATTCTTCCTGCAAGCCTGATATTATATTTATCTCATTTGCAGGATCACAATCACAGTTATTTAGATACAAGCACAATAACAAAGATAGAGAAAAGATTTAATAGCCAACCTTTTTGGCCAACTTGCAACCAACCTGATTTTCTTAACTCAATTCAATATAGAAAGATCGATTAGAAGTGCATAACAATCTGGATCCAAAAGTGGAACTGGATCTTCCAGTAGTCTAGACACTGTTGGTGCAGTAAAGTGATAGATGGAAGACTTGAACTCTGCTGTTAGACCAATGAACCTAGTAGGTGGTATTGAAAATACAAGTTGTTGGAAGTTGATGCGCTGTACTGAACATCATGCTTTGATCAAAGTGAAGAACCTTTTCAACTGAAAATGGGACGGATACATCAGTGGCCTCTCATTGGTTAGAGCAAAAAAAAAAAAAAACCTCTCTCAAAGAGAAATCCGCTAACATGTACAACTCAGAATTAATGAAGTGAAATGAAATGGCAGTTCTGATAATTAGACCTAGAAATAGAAGAAATGCACTTATAAAGTACTAAAGTGAGATGTGTGTGAAAAGATCTCCCTTATTGACCTTTTGGCCAAAGCCCAATTAAATGTTGAAATGCTCTTTCTATTACTTTTATCCTTTCTTTTTATTTCCCAGAGTCTGCTAAACTTCACATTATGTTCCGGATGCAAATATTTATCTCTCATTTAATGTTTTGCTGTTTTACCATAATACCAAACAAAGAATCCACACCAGTGCATTAATCAGTTGAAAATTGGCTTTTCATTCTCTTGAACAAAATGACAAATGGGTGTGGAATATGATGGATGATGATTGCAACTTAATTACAAGGAAATAATGCAATCAACATTTCATTTTAATTTCAGTAGTACATATTGGAACTTATGTGTGGGTGTGGGTGTGTGTGTGTGTGTGTGTGTGTCCTCTGGCTGTTTTAAGCTATGCATGTTGCTCTCCTTTGCTTCTTCCTCAGCTACAGTATGTACATATTGATTTTCCAGTGCTCCCTCTTAGTAGTTCCACTCAATTAAAACCATGACAGAATGTGCAGTTCACAGTCCTTTTCATTGACCCGGTGTAAAAACCTTGCCATTCAAATGGCCTTCATATTAACCATGTGTTTGTGCCCTGAATACATAGCAGCAATCCTCAACATTGGAGGGGAACATTGCTTGAGATGCTGGCTCAGCTCTCTCGCTGTCTCTCTACAAGGTCAACAGTAAAGGACTTTTCTCCTCATGAACTGAGACACAGTCTGGCGTTTCACCATCCTTTCACTTTATCTTCGCTGGTCTGCTATCTTCTGTATGACCTCTCCTATGCCTATTTTAAATCAGTTTGATGACTAATAACCAAATAAACACAGAGTCACATCATTTGAAACAGAACAGGCATTAAGATAAGAAAATATCCCAACAGCACTGCATTATGTATCTCACCTGTGATTCAATAAAACTGACTTGTGTAGCAGACCCTCACTGTCATGATTAATCCTAAGCTAGAATATTTGTTAGTCTAAGTAAAAAAAACAACTATATTTGTTGCACTGCATGGCATGCAAAAAAGTGTAGAAGGAATGTCTGTGCCTAAATGATGCACATCATTACATATTCTGATTCAACTCCGTACTTTTACACTGGGAAACAAAGCAGAGGAAGAGAGAATATGGGACACAATCCTCTAAGGGACACAACAAGAACATTTTTCACATGGAATAAATGTAAAACAATGACAATGGATTCAAGGCATATGCAATTCTGACAATTGATGAATAGTGCGAAATATTGAAAACTTCACATAGAAAAAGTAAAAAAAAACAAAAAACGCTGCAAAGCAAATGATCGAATCAGATGCGTTCAGATTCTGTGTTTTTTGTCTTTGCTGAAGACGTCTACATAAATAAAAAACATGGCTATTGCTGCATTATGCCTACCCGTCACTGTCACCTCCTATAAATTAACTGTCAGTCATACCATGTGGGTAGTTGTGTGATTTTTCTTGCATTATCTGTTAAATACGTAGGGTTTATGTGGGTGGCATGCTTTCTTGGTCTGGCAATTACAGCTCATTTTGACCCTACATCATTTGTGGGTCTTTGTGGGAACGTAAAGCACATAATTAGTTTTTTTATCATTATTTTTGTCTACATTGTTTAAACAACACAAAACAAACAACAGTGTGGCTTCAACTGATTATTTTCATTGTTAGTTACTCAAATCCAAATGTGCATCACATTTCTCAGAGCTCAAGGTGATGTTTTTATGATTTATGCGAGAAAATTGCAACATTTTTGATGAATAGTTGAATAGAGGCTCCCTCAAGAGTTCTTCTCCAAAATGGGGAAGAAATTAGACTTTTTGTTGCCACCATGGCTGAAGAATATGAATGCAAAAGTCTTTTGAACATCAACATTTTTTTCCCCAAATTATAACAGAAGAAATTCACTGCATTTAACAGCACATAGTGTTACAGTAACCTTGGAAGAAATATATTAGTTCTTGTGTGCACCAAAATATTTCAAACATTGTGTGTTTTCAGCAACAAATTAATAATTAAAAAAAAAAAAAAAAAAAACATAATTGGCTTTAGAATAAATAACTGTTATTCGGTCAGGACCACTTTGTCAAAAGTAAACTTTATTTCGAGATGCGGTTTGTTACATTTGGCAGCATGGCTCTGTTCTGGGAGAGCACACCTCCCTGACCTTCCATGTGCATATATGGAAAGCTTAAGGCCAGGAGAGCTACAGCAAAGACCCCCACAGCAGGCATAAATGCCAATTGAAATTATACTGATAAAATCAGATAAAAGAAGGATCTGGGTTGGAGGGGCATTCCACGTTGCCCTGCAGAGGAAGCAGCAAGGGTAGGCAGGCTACCACAGCTTAAATATGGTGCTCTGTATGTGATTTGCCTATTGGATGCTCAGAAGGGAATCAGCTGATGTAGCTGGGACTGTGAGCTGAGCTTGACTTTGTGGCCTGCCTGAACTAAAGCTATGCTCAATTATTGCCCCTGTCGGCACTACTCTCTGTTGTAATCGCCTCTCTCATTGTACTATAAACTTCAATTTATTTACTCTTTTTCACCCTCATAGCATAATTCTTCACCCCCTTTTTTCCGACAAAGTATTTCCTCTTCATTGAACCTTCACCCGCGAGCCCTAAAGCTGCGGTAGTGGTTTACAAAGACGCTTGAGGTCAGGGGTCTGTGGACTCAGGGAGCATCAGACACATCCATATTTTCCAGGCTCAAGGCTGAGAGCATTAATAAAGCTCAAGTGGGTATTAGCTCTCCTCTGGTTTACATTTACACCATTGTTCTTACAACTCTTCCTGCCAGACACAGGCTCTTCTTCTCTCCTTGGATGCACCACAGTCCTTCTGAGCCATTAATACTCTTACCATAATCAAATCTATTCACCTACAGAGAGCCTGAGACCCTGCACTATGCACTTTTTAAAAATATTGTTCAGCTTCATTGGAACTGTGTTGTCTCCTTTATAAGCATGCATCCAGCAACAAGCCATCCATCCATTAGCTATAGTTGCTTATATCCAGCCGTCCATCCATTAGCTATACCTGTTGCTATCCAGACATCCATCTGGTTGTCTTATATCCAGCTGGCTTATATCGGCTTATATCCATCCATCTGTTAGATATATCTGGTTATATCTACCCAACCATCTATTAGGTGTATCCGCTTATATCCAGCAGCCGTCAATTACCTATACCCGTTTATCCTTTACAGGGTCACGGAGGGCTGGAGATGAGTCCAGCTGACATTTAATGACTTTTTTGCTTAAAGGAGAAGTAAAGTTTTCTACCACAGTTGATGTAATTTTATATCTTAATGTGTAATTTAGTGCTTTTGCTTGTTTGCACTGAAAGTTAATGTTATTTTATTAGCAGAGGTGGTCTGTATTTCAGACTAGGCTAACACCTTCTATAAAACACTTTGGGAAACCTTGCAGATGCTCCATTTGAAGCTAATCCATTGAACTGAATAGCTGACAAAAGAAGGAATGTCATCACACTGATGCAGAAATCCTGCAGATCTGCTACAAACCAGTGTTGCTCATTGATATGCAACGCTACCTTTGATGGCTTAAAACATCTATACATATTAAAGGGAGAGTTACCTTGCTAGAAACGGCACCAACTGACAACTTTCTGTCATCTCATGGAATATATTGTTATATCTCTGACACTGTATAGTTCTGTCTATATTTAGCCTACAGATTCATGTTGACACACACAAGGATTTTGAAGAGAAAAAGATCTATATCGAAGATGATAGATGAAGGAAATCTTTTCAGTTTTGTTTTTGTTTGTGCCTTTTTTCTTGTGAATTAGACAGACCCACCAGACAGCAGAGAGTACGGCTGATTGATACCCTTTCTTTGGATGGTTTGTCTTTATCAGAGACAATCAATAGAACAGAAACCTAGAATTAATCTCATCTTAGACTGCTCTATGTGAAGGGAATGCTGAAGGCTGTTGCATTGTCATGCAAATAGCGATAATAATTATTCCCTAAGTGCCTTTCTTGCTCACCCCAAATAGATTCTAGTCGAACGGATCAACCAGCTTTAAGCAACAGAGAGATAAAATTAAAGACATGCACATTCAGACAATTAGAGAGCCTGGATATTAAAAAGATGTTTTTCCACAGTGTCGGGTAAGTCCACGTCTGCTCTTTATGTCTCTAGGGTGCCAAAACTTGCAGAAAAAATACAAAATGAGCGACTGTCATTATAGATGACAGCGTGACTCTGACACCCAGACAGTGAGAGAGAACGCGTGAAGGCGAGATGGCAAGAGTGATAGGGTGACATTACAGTATGGATCACAGTGGAACTAGGTGAGGCCATCAACATAGAGGGAATAGATGTGGCAGATAGATGGCAGAGAACAGGGGAAGAGGTGTGGAGGGTTGAAGGGGAAGAGAAGAAGGCAGAGCACCAGGGAGAGGTTGTCAAGATATACAAGTGACCAAATGCAATGTGAGTGAGATGGGGCTCGGGGGGGGAGAAAAATGTCTGTATGAGCTCCCTGCTGTTGCTCATAGGGCTATTCTGAGTGACTCAGGCAGTGGTAATAAACCTATCAACCTTTCCGTCCACCTCTCCCCCTCTGCCAATACACCCATACAGACAATTATCTCATCAGGCTGCGCTCCTCTTACTCCTCTCGGAGATTGAGTAAGATTACTTATTTTTTCCCTCAAGAAACACAAGGCTGACTGTAAGTTAGGGTCTTAAATTCTCTCTGTGACACACATGTGCACTTCTGTTTGCATAGATGCAGGTGTAGCCCACAGGCACCATCATTTAGCATGTATTTATTCAACTGTAGCAGCAGTGTGGATTAGCACAATAGGTGGTTATGAGCTGAGAGAATAGAGAAGGTCGTTAAGAGCTCAGGGAGTGAGAGGATTGCTAAAACAGTGTGTGTGATACAGGATTTTTCATGTGTTTTTTAAATGTTTAGATGCCGTAAAGAGAATCCTCCTTGGTCATTATGTGGAGCAGATACAGGTGAAAAGTTAACATTAGCCACCAGCAAAATGCTGATAAATTTCAGCATTGGTTGGTAAGTTTGTTTACCCTATGAGCAGTTTTGGTGCTTGAATTTTATTATATTTTAAGGGAAAACACTGTTTTTTTTGCACATGAAAATCAATTTAATCTTGATAGGGAGTACTACTCAGCCTCTGGTTCTGGAGAAGCTTTGTCAAGATTGAGAAAATATATTTGGTGCCGTTACCAGGATTTTCTCAGCCTACGTTTAGAGACTTCAAATTTGTAATGCAAAGCCTGCATGTGGAGTTTGAAATGAATGTCCATTTATCAGACAGGTGGGGCTTATAGAAGACTCAGTTGCAGAAAAGGAAAGGTAGGAATCCAGTATTTTTGAAACTTGACCCATACTAGTGACTAAAAGTCAAGATATGGTTATGACTAACTGGCACGTTTATTTCTACTTTATATTTTTTCCAACATTGCGATACACTGCTCTTATTAATAACTGCTACATACAAGGTAATCGATCACCTGCTGAGCTAAATCAAAGAAACTGATGTATTTCATCTCCTTGTCAATTTAGTTACAAGATGACGGTTTAAAAATAATTGCCTCACTCAGTGAATATGTGGCCTTTGCTGCTGCTCAGCTCTGCTTATTTTCCAGGAAGCTTTTTGAATTTAATTGAGTGTAATAAATCCCACCAATGTTAGTGGAGGAGATCTTTATTCCAGGTAAGACGCACTGCATGTAATACAATATGAAAAGCCCTTTCCCTTCAATGATCTGGATGGCAAAATAGATCATTCTAAATATTGGAATTGGAAGTATAGGTAGGAGATTAGTTTTTTGGGCAAAGAAGAGCAACATTTGAACTCAAGTTGCACCAAATGAGTCATTGCTGAGATGCCTGGAAGTAAATTTTTAATACAATGCAATCAGCATGGTAGACGCATGGTCTCTAGACGGCTTTCAACTTTTAATAATATTTCCTTTCAATTAGTAAGGACATTTTGTTGGTGCTAATTAAAGGCTTGCTAACTAATGTCTTGGGGGAAACTGGCGTGATTGCCGTTTCTTTGGCCTTGGATGCAGTCCAATGTCCAGTGTACATGGAAAGATGCCAGGAACATCATAGACTGCCAGCTGGTTAAAGGTGATATTATTTTAAAATTAATTTAGAGATATTAGTATAATATGTCAAACTGAACCAGTCACTTTGTTACGTGGTAATGGTCATCTTCCTGTAGCCCCATCATCAGGCTACGTGTTGGGTTTTCTAATAAGCTTATGTCTCGACTCTTTGAACCCACCTTGTCAAGAAATGCTATAGATTTGCTTCTTAAAACAGCATCTACTGCAGCACCATCAAGCCAGAGCAAAGCTAGTTTGGGGGTTGTGAGAAGTTGCCGCAAGCAGCCTTCATTTGCCTGACAGGGACAGAGAGTAAAGAGTGTAGGCAGTCAGTATATCCAGGGGGTAAAGGCAGTGGTAGTAGCTTGTCCTGGAGAATAACTGAAGGCTGGGGCCAGTGCAGTAACAGACATGTGGAGAGGGCAGCCAGAGTTAAAAGCCATGACGGCATTGGTTGGTCTCAAGGACGAGTACATGGGAATGCTTTTAACTGCTGGTCCCTCTGGGAGAAAAGCGGAAATTTTATTAAATCAAATTAAGTGGCTGGCAGGATGAGCCAAGACTGAAATGTCTTTGGTGAAAGAGCTTTGTAATTTTTGTGTCTGCTGTGTATGAACGAATGTCTAACCTTATAAATATCTTGTTTTTCCTTCTAACTACAGACATCTGTTTAGCCATAAAGACTGTAGTGTGGTTTTTATACACTCAGTGGAATTAATGCACCTGAACCCAAAACCCAGCCAACTGTAGTACAACCTGAACCATGTACAGGGAAGGGAAGTTGCTGCAGTTTGGACCACCATTATTTTTACAAATATAGTTTTGCTGCAGTTATGCTGGTATGTGTGTATTAGACCAGGCGTGTTTAAATTCAGCAACAGCAGAACTGTTATTCTCAGGAACCTTCCAGTGTGTAACATTTAGGAGGGTCTAATGGTAGAAATGGAATATAATATTCCTAACTATGTTTTCATTAGTGTATAATCACTTGAATATTCAATTCAATTTATTTTGTATAGCGCCAATATAGGAATGGTTATGTTTTTGTGACCTTAGAATGGGCCTATGTGTCTATAGACGCCACGGGTTGCCTTCAACCGCCATGTTTGTACAGTGGTCCAGAAGGCACAAACCAAACACTAGCTCTTAATAGCGGTGTTTGTGTTTTCCATGCATTCCACGGCCACTGTAGTTTCTCCTTCGTGCTTGGAAGAGGAGGGTGAAGCGAGGGTGTTGCGACCTGCAACTGTGCTATGCCAATAAATCCTACACACTGGATCTTCAAAAGTTAGCTGGTATCAAATAACAGTAGATAAGGGGGCCATATCACCCATTGTCAGTATATATAATGGACAGAGCTTCCGGGTCTGGGAAGTGAAGCCAGCGTGGAAGTGTCTTAAACCTGCATTCTATGTAACGGCCAGCAGGGGGCAGCCTGTTACGTTACATTGGCTGGAATAAGAAATGATACCATGCAGTCTTATGGGAAATTTAACCAGCTACTCACTATATTTATTAGCTCAGTAAACAGTTTCCCAATGAGTTAATGGTCTCCATCGCTAGTTTCAAGTATTCTTCCATACAGCATGATGTTCATTTAGTAAATGATGGTCCCATTTAGAGTAAAATGTGACACGTTCCATCAAAATGAGTTGGATGTCGCAGAGGCCCGTTTGTGTAGAAACACGTTTGTACAAGAAAATAAAATTTTGGGCTATTTTCAGTTTTTACATGTTTCTAATTAAATAAAGTCTCAGCTTTCATACCATGTAAAAATTTATGTAAAATACAAAGGATAAATATAGCTAGCATAAATAAAACGAAACAGGTGTGAGAGTTCAAAACACCGGCTAGCGTGTTTGTGTCAACTGTCAGTTTAGATTGACACGGACACAGGGACAGATTGACAGATTGATAGATTGACAGCCTAGACAAAATGAATTTTCGCGACGACAAAATTGCTCGACTTTTAAATTCAATTCCTGTAAGACATACTACGACAACTGGATCGACCTTATTACGGACTTTTTCACCGCACCGGCAGCTGAGAGTGAGAGTGACAGCGGCGGCTCGACCTCTGAGTCTGACTCGGATTTCGCGCTACCGACACCGGCCGGCTCCGATCGTGATGGCGAAGAACGTGAGTGTGACGGAGGCCAGGAGGAAGATATTCCACTCGTGGCTGACCCGATGGTAGCATACAATGTCTCTGATTATAATTATGTAAAGCACTAAAGCAGTAAAGTTTATTTATTTGAATATAAACTGTCTATAAATGTTTTTCAATTCATTTGGAATGTGGCGGAATGTTGATTGCTATCTTTAGAGCCCTTTTTCTCAAAAACAAGGTTTGGTGACAGTCGACCTTTGGAAGAGCGTGTCTCATACAATTTTTGGAGTAGAAAAATAATTTTGGTATCGCTATAAAGCTGAGATTTCCTCTTTTCAGCCATGAAGAAAACTCAAAATGTGTTTCTGGGTCAAAGTGACTCAAAATGATGGAGCAGGTCACAAATAGACAATAAAGCAGCAAACGCTTTTGGGCGTTGCTACCTTATGATTGACAAGTCATTCTCAGTTCATTTGTCCAGCGCACCGCACAAAACTCAGATCAAACTGTGAAAGTAGTGCTGATATAATATGAAGCAAATGGCTGAACTGGCACAGTTTGAGTTTCTTGCTATTAAACGTATTTAAGGTTTCAGTGGTTGTCTGGTGTGTTGGATTTTTGATATGATATTTCAATTTTCCCATGTTGAGAAAGCAGAGGGGTCTTAATTTACTTGAAATGGAGGGTGTAACAAACTGATATAAGAGATAGGATAAGTTGAGGAGAATTTAATTTACTTACCACCAGGAAATTAGAGTTTTAGTAATGTGTTTCTTTGGGAACAGCTGTGAATTTTATGGTGTTGTTGATAAGTGGAAAGCCTTGCATGGGTGGGTAATTGAGCTTGTACTGTGTTTAGCCCTGCTGGCTTTCCACTGTTTGTCCTTTGCTGTTGTAGCTTAATGATGTGAGAAGGAAATAGAGATTTATAACTTCCAGTCTGATTAAGTGTCTTAAACTTCGGGGGATGTTGCCTCTCCTGTGTTAACCTGCAAAGAGGTGATATTTTCTCCCTATAACAGTTATTGTCATTGAGTATTCCAGGTATGGCAGTGTTTTCAGAGTATTCGAAGTAGGCTCTTTTCTTCCTGGTATGAGGAACCCGTTTGCCAGTCTATACTTTTATGAATCCACTTTCCTTGTTACTGTACAAATTCATTTTTATTATATATATATATTTATACTTGTAATAATGATCATACCAAATATTGTTTCATAGCGTCACAATTTCTCTAGGAAGAAAAAAGACAAAAGCAACCTTTATTGGACTTGCTGCTTAGCTGTGCACCTTTATACACAGTGAGGGCAAAAGATAAATAGAAAACCATTGTTACACATTTAAATTATGGATTTATTCATGTACATACTGTATTAAAGTAGTAAATAATTGAGTAATTGGTTTGATTAAAAGACAATAGCTTAATCCATCTATAATGAAAATTATCAGCATTTGCAGCTAAAGATTTTTTTGGTTTTACTCACAACTTGCAGGTTGTCACAAACAACTATTCCATCTGATCTCTCTGTGTTGTGTTGGTGAACTCTGAGACTGCTACAAACCATTTATATAAATAGTTGTTTTTTAAAGATAAAAAAAAGACTGACTGCTGCTCATCAGTTTCTTATTCATAAGAAGAAGTTCATGAACCTGCTCAGAAATCTCATTGTATGTGTCAGTTCTTTATTAAGCAAAGAAAAGGGTAAACAAAAGAGACATATGATGCCATTACTTGTATCAACATGTTTTCATCTCTCCCCTCGAGTACTGAGAATGTCTTTGTACATGTGGTGGTTCAGTTGTTATCTGGAGTGTCATTGCATCCTAAGTGAAAGCAGCTCTGTCCATACCTGCAATGATATTCTGTGTGTTTGAACAGCTGTGGCAGTCTCATCATACATGTGAGTTTGTGTGTGTGTGTGTGTGCGTGTGTGTGCTCGTGTGTGTATGTTTTCCATGCAGATCAATGCACATGAAGGATCACTGGTTAGTCTTCAGTGACAGCAGAGAGAAAATGTGATGAATTATTCTTGTGTACCCATGACAGAGCTTGTCCTTCACATAGATGTTGTATTAGTGTGAGAGTATATTTCACTGTGGAGATGCGAGTGAAGACTAAACAAAAAACAAAACCCAGATTGACACTGGAAATTAAAAAGAACCATAATTGCTGCAGTATTGTAAATTGTTGTCATGCAGACAATCTATACTTGAAACTTCTGACAGACTCAAGACCTTAAATATTGTATGAGATTACCAGTGCAAAATCCTCTGATGTCTTCACATTTAAAGAAAGCTTCAAGTTGCATTATATTTAACTTGGAGATTTATGCTATATATCTGTCAGAATAATGGGATTTTATATCCATCGCACAAGTATTATTATGTTTGTACAAACACATCCTTGTTGTTCTGTGTGGTTGCTTGACTTAATCAGCTACAGATCATTAGCTTAGCCCTGATTAAGAAAGACTTAGCATTGACATTCCTAGTCATTTTTTGAACAATAGGTCCTTGATTTTAGGCAGAAGTAGACAAAAGCCACTTCTGGCCGGCGACTGGATTTAATCAGTTTAAGAGACACCTGACGGTTGCTTGCAAGCTAGCTAATTAACCTTACTCTTGCTCCATCAATTGGTTCATCCTTTAGTTTAGTTTCCAGCTGACTTGTTTTAAGCTTTAATATGCACTTTTTGGCTACATACATGATATTATGATAAAAAACTGAGACTAAGACTAACAGATCCCGGGTAAAATTTAGCATCCTATATAGCATGATAAGGGAAAACGTAAGGTAATATTATTATTTATAGGTCTAACTTAACTCTGTTTGGCTTCTTATCTTACATACTTGTATGTATTTGGAAACATATTTTCCTTTGAACCTTACAAGTGAAAAGGGTGTTAGAATGAGGACTAAGTGATGAGTTTGGCAAACGTAACACTGTCTTGAGTACTGTTGGCTGGGCTTGTGGACTGTAAACTACCACAAATTCAATATAGAGCAGGACAGAGCCACTAATGTCAGCCTAAACTCTGATAGCATCCAGGACCAGCTTCAACACAGCAGGGAAACACTGCACAATGGGGCTTTATTTAACATGACCTCTAACCCCACAAACCCATATTATTAATATATATTGTTATATTAATGATCATATTAATGATATGCTCCTTGGTCTTGTAAGTAACACTTGTTTACCACTGCAAATAGGGCTAGTTAGCTGTGAGCAGATAAAAACATGGTAGGGCTGTCCGGACTACCATTTTTGGGGCTTTGAAGCTTTATTGAGAGTGATCTATGAATATTTAGAGATTATATGAGAAAAATACGCCCTCTGAAGGGACTGATGTGGTAGGTCGCATTTAGTCTCTACCGGTCAAAATGACTTGAATCAATTATCGACCGGTTTTTAGACGAAGTCTTGTGTGGAGGAGGGGCAAATTGTCCAATTCTTGTTCCTTACAAGTCAACATATTTGTATTACAAGTTACAGGGATGTCCATGCTTCAACACAGAAAAGGATCCTGAGGTGTTTATCTAGGTCGCTAATGTAATGTCAAAAATAACTTGCCTTCCCCAAAGCAATCTTCCAGGGAAAACTACATGACAAGTGATGATGGTCTATTACCAAAAGCAGTCTGTCCCTCTTGTCTTCCCTTTTAAAGATTAATAACTCTGTCCTGATCTTTGAGTGCAGACCACACAGACCTATTTTTGGAAATCTGCATCAAAAGTGCCAAAAAAAAAAAGTTGATGGCAATTAATTTTTAGTGCTCAAGATCACATCCGCCTCCTTGTGATGTTCTCTCACATTCCCACTGATCATTGCACGCAATTAGGAGGAGCTGAGTCGCCTCCACTCCACTGCTCTTCAACAAGATGTCAGTTAACTACACTCTGAGGTCAGCTTGACCATGCTTTTGTGGAGAAAAGAAGTCTGAACTACACCATTGTTCAGTATTTATTTTCATGTCGATAAGGTTATATGGTGAATACTTTGACAGCATGTACATTCAGTCTGTTTCTGACTGGTGGAGTAAGAGAGTTGCTTATTCACCACTTCACTTTTAAATGAGACAGAAAGAGTAACTACATGTACAGTTCAACAGATTTATCTGCTTTCAAGTTTATTATCACTTCTCAGCTGGAAGGCAGAATTTTGGGAACATTTAACTTATGTCGCCATGCTCTCTGTGCAGTCCCAGTGGGTGGCAATTTATGCGAGCACTGGTGGAGTGTACTGTTGTTGTGCTTTTTCGCAAAGAATAAATATGCTACTTGCCAGTGTTGCAGTGGATGTGAAATAAGGATAATTTCTTGAAAGCTTCTGATGCTAGTTAGTGGTACAACTCCTGTAAATGTGTCAAAAAACTGCTGCCCACCAATAATTCTCTTAATTAAGCTTATTTCACTGGAGCTCCACTCTTGTCAATACATGAGTGAGACACACAATTGTAGTAGGCCACACACGGGCACTGTAGTTTATTTTGTGTCAATATCAAATAGATCATAAATACCACCAGACTCACCAGAGCTCCAAATCCATGGCTGAAAATAGTCTCCAACAAATGCTCTGTTCATTCCTGTTTGAGTTACACTTGCTAAAAATTGCCTTTAGTGCACACTGTATACAGAAAAAAGTAGTAGAGGTGCAGAAGCCAAGATGTGCCAATCCATGGTCCAAATCTGATCAAATTGCTGCTTTTCTGGAGAGTTGATAATATAATAGTGTAGTGTGTGGGCTTATATATATAGAAAACCATACGTGTGGGTGTCTTGACATGCGTCATACGGCACTAATGTGTGTTGTCCTGAAGCCTTTAAAAAAGAAGTCTAATGCTAACGTAACGGCTGTGTTCATGCTTTCAACTCGGCCATGGATCACCCTAACACTCCACTCCACAATACTGGAACATATACTTCATATTACATGTGATATGTGCTAATATAAACAATGTTGATATTATATATCATATTTATACAATATTCTTATCTTTTTTTCACATTTCTATTTACATATTTCTATTCATAATATATTATTTATTGTATGTATATCTTATTTAGTGTTGTTAACAATAACATTACCATCATATCATCAGTACTATTACCATCATCTTGCAACTACAACTTCTTTGCACCTTATCTACCTATTTATCTTTTTTATCTTTTCTACCTCAGTATTTTATTCTATTGTATTTTTATTGTATTTAAATGTACCTGACTGCTATGACGTCACAATTTCCCTTCAGGGATTAATAAAATCTACCTACCTATCTACCTACCTACCTACCTACCTACCTACCTATCTATCTATCTATCTATCTATCTATCTATCTATCTATCTATCCATCCATCCATCCATCTATCCATCTATCCATCCATCTATCCATCCATCTATCCATCCATCCATCTATCTATGTTGCATGTAACCCCCCTGTCTACCCATGTCTGCCTCATGACTCTATACTATCTCATGAGAAAGGCAAAAAATGACAACAGGAACTATGTGTTGTCACCTGTTTTTCACCTTTCTATGATTCAAATAATCAGACCCAGAGTCGCTTTTTTTAGCACTGAGTCTCTGAACTTTTGGTTTTTAGCAATGTACACACAGCGACAGCATGGTAAGCCGTAAACTTTATAAACCGATTTATAAAATAACCACAAACCACAAAACTGACTGTGATGGAAGCCTAGAAGAGTGACACAGGCCAGCAGGGTAGTGGCTGCTCTGACGCTCTTTGCTCTGGTGGTGATTGTCAGTGAAGTCAGCTAAACCTCTTTTGAACCACGGTGGTATAGCCTCCTCTACTGCCGTCCATTGAGCTTTCGACTGACAGCGCTGCTGCAGCCAGGCAGGAGAGACGCTCCATGACACATCTGGGATTTTATAACTGAACTATAAGCAGGAGGCACACTTTCACTTTCTCTTACTGTGTGGAAATGTTATGCTTTTACATCACAGATGCAGGAACTGCTGAAGAAAAAAAATCCCAAAACAGAACGAGTAGTCATATCTGTGTATTGAACAGCCAAATCCAATCCGTCTGACAAAAATCTGAGTCAGGTAGTGTTTTTAAAGATTTCCATTTCCAGCAGCAACAAATGGGCTTGGTTGCCACTGACAGGGTCGGAAATTCAGAAGGTGGTCTTTTCATGGGATTTGTTGACAATAAGAAAAATGCCAGCCTTATGCTTTACACAGTGTTTCTCTTACTGCTGCCTGTAAGTGGAATCCAGTCTGTCTGATGTATCCAGTGGTGTTGTGGTCCAGTAGACTGTTGCAGTGGTGTTTAAACAGGCACAGCCTCTCGCCATGTAACATATCCAGCACGCAGCAGGATGCTCAGCTCACTGTAGCAGTTTCATCTCGACACCGCCTCATCCGTGAAAATCAGCGGAAATGTGAATAAACGTTAGCTGACCTGTTGCGACACAGCGATGCGAGCGTGGATCGATCCTGGTCGCATGAGTTGCTCAAACAGTTATCTCATCGGCTTTAGGAAGCAGCACTGACTCGCTGACGGAAAAGGGGGATCAGAGGCAAGATTACGATCAGACCATTTGCCAATTAGCACCCGCGGCACAACACCCACCCAGGGCTTGAGACAGCAGAGAGCCTGGGCAGACCGATAAATAATACAGATAGAGAGGCTGCAGCAAGATAATAATGAGCACACTGAAGAGATACACCACTGGCCACTCTCCCAGGCCCTAGCTGGATGTTATACGGAGCAATAAGTCATATGCACGTCCCTTTTGCTTTTATTCCTCTTTTTATTTCTTATTTTTTATTCACCTTGCTTTCTCTGACTGTGCCTGCCTGTTTGCTCTTAGTGCGTTCTGGTCATAGAAAAAAATCCACTCCTCTGAGTGAATTAATCACACTACTAAATGGTGACTTGGAGGAGTATGCAAGCATCCACCCATAGCTTTTAATCAGTGATACCATTCTAGTAATTATACTTGTGCACTGTGCATATGGAAGGCTGTTTTGGTGCAAGATGCAGTAGAATGGCAGAATCTCTTTTTAGCGTGACAGCGAGGCTGGGGGGGGGACATCTCAAAGCATAAATTATTGATACTCCAATCAATTTAAACTGCATTTGCAGGATAAAATGTCTAAAAATGAAGGCTCTTTTGTGGAACGTGACGTGGTGGAACAATGTAGTGTAAAATTGTTTATATGCTCTGATTGAACATTTCCACCTATGGAAATAAATAAAAAAGGAAACTAGGATAACAGGCAGACAACATAGTCCACTTTGTGGCTGTCTTGTGTGTAGAAGCATTTCTTGTAAAGTATTTTGTAGATTTAGGATTAATAATGCCCCTGAAGTTATGTAAATTACAATACATGAAATTAGCTACTGCCATTTGGTTCGAGCTATTTAAATAATTGTGTTACAGTTGTGCCTTTTTTGAGACAGGAGTGGACATGGAGTGGTGACTCCTTAGTGTTTACATTTTGTAAAGTACTGTGCGTGTGTGTGTGTTGTGTGTGTGTGTGTGTGTGTGTGTGTGTGTGTGTCTGGGAGAGGCTGCAGCCAAACCACAGCACCACTTCTATAGAAAATTGCATAATGCATAACCTACAGAAATAAAATAGCTTATTCACTGGCACATTACAGCAGGTAGAAGCAAGCTAATTTCCTGAAAGGTATTTCTTTTTCACACCTCACTAAAAAAAACAAAAAAAGAAGACAGATGAGATGATATATTATCTGAAAGCGTGTGTACTGGCTGCAAGTTTTATAAAGCACAAATTTCCATATTTTCTAACTTGCTGTGCTGTCAAAGTGGTTATCACCACTGAAAGCAGTTGGGTGAAAACGTATTGATTGAAAATGTCAGTAAAGATACGGTGTAAGGAATGATGAAAACATCCGAGCACAGACTCAAAAGGAAATGACTGACTTATCTTGCATTTTTCTCACCCACTCTGTTTGTCTCACGCCTACGTCTTGGTGAAAAACTTTTAAAGGCTGTGGAAGTCCTTTATTGTGCAACTGCATCTATTACATTAATTTTTATGACCTCATATACTCCTGTCTAATCTCTGTTATCTAGTTTAGGTGGAAGACAAGTTAGACGTATAGGAGAATCTCCTGAAAAGTTTAGAATATGCCTCTCTATTTGTCTCTAGTGTAAAATAATTCACTGCTGCCATCCATAAGTAGCTTGAGAGAAAACCATGACACATCAGCTGTGTCCAAAATCGCTCCCTGGCTGAATCTAAATATCTACTAGACCTCCTCACACTTGGAGACGTCTGGAGTGCTGAGGGCTGTCCAAACTCACAATTCATCAAGTCTGCATGGGCCTGAAGTGTACTTTCTGCAGACCTACAGAGAGTCAGCTGCAGATTCAGACTTTACTAAGCAACAACAACATGGAGACATCTACCATTATAGGTTCTTACGTAAAAAGTGAATGAATATAGAAACTGTAAGATAAAGGAGCACTGGAGCAACTGTTTGACAGAACTATTACTACAAATTGGAGTTAATTTCCTTTGGGGGGTAGATAATACAGCTGAAGACCCCCCAAGAACCCAGCAGCAAGACCTCAGCCAGGGCACATGGAGCACCACTAGGGTGGCCCGGGAGTATAATTTTAAATTACAAGCAGTGAAGTGAAAATTTTGAGAAATGTCAAACTTTATTATTTGGACTTGGTTACACCCACGAGTGCTGGATGAATCATCACTGAAGATACACTTTTTCCAGGATGTTGCGGTTTTCTAGGGAGTACAAGTGCATATTTTAATGGAAGTTAGACACCGTTTAGATCAGGTGAGCAACTAACTTCCGTTTATGTTTTAGATTGACTCATTCATTGTTTGTTTCTATCACAAAAAGTGACAAAATGTTCCAGAGTTTCTCAGAGCACAAGGGGATGTCTTCAAATTGATGGTATTGTTTGACCTACAGTTTAAAACCAAAAGACATTCAGTTTACGATGATTTAAAACCGAGATAAACATAAAATCCTCACATTTAAGACGCTGGGACCAAAGAAAGTTTGGTGTTTTTGTTGGAAAGTAACTTAAACGATTAATTGATTATCGGAATAGTTGCTATTTATTTTAGACTAAACAATTAATTGACAAATAATTTAAACTGTAGTTTAGATATAGCATCATTTTACCACATATATTGGAAAGAATCTAGTTTCTGTCCATGTTGTGAAGCCTGATATTGCACACAAATTGCCAATATGAATTCTGTTCAGAAATCTCAACTGGCCTTCTTGGGTCATATCCATAGTAATGATTGAGCTCTGAAGTCCCGTCTTAAAGCACATTTTATCCCCTCACTTCCCAATGCCCTTGCAGACTTGGCATGATGACAGTGAGAAGTTGAGGGCCAGACTTGTAATTTCACAGTGTGGACCTTTTGACTCAGCCAATTTACTATATTTACTTTCTACCATTTTATTTGAGTTTGAATTATAAAATTTCTGCACTAAATACTGTATATGTAGTTAATATATGTAGTTTCCATAGCATGTGCACTATTGTGTGCTACAAATCCTACAATACAATGCCTATTTGTTTGCCAGATATTCAGTGCAAAAATGTAGTGTCCACTCACTATGCAGTGACCCATTGAGTGTTTATTATATAGCAAATAATTAATGAGCAAACAAGGGAATTCCAGCCATTCTGACACAGAATAAGGAAATACAAAATCAGCAACTCTACTGTGTTTCTATTATCACTGACGCTACTGAACACTCAAACATAACATGACAACCTGAAGCCAGTCTCTAATTCAGTAAATAAGCACCTCTGGGGTTTCACACTGTGACCGTTTCTGTTCTGTGCTTTGATGCTCACCATCACTGACTGGGCTATCTTTGGATGTACAAATAAAATGGATAATAATACATTTTTGAATTGGGCAATGCTCCCCTTTAAATCTGAAATGCTGATTTACCCAGGGGTCATGCCAAGCGGATAAAAAGCCTCTAAATCCACTGGATATTTATGCCTTTTTCATTATGCAGCAGTGTGTGTGTATATGTGTGCTAAGTGCGTGTTTTATAGCTTGTGTATGAGCGTGGCTACGTGCGTGATTATCCGTGCATTGTGCCTCTTTGTGTTTGGCTGCGTCTTTGCTGTGAGAAGCAGGCATGCTGATGTCTGATCCAATCACTCTCAGCTCTGGTGGGCTGGAGGCCTGAAACAGTGAGCGACGACGAGAGAAAACAACAGGAAACAGAGAGAGGGATGGAGAGTGTGTGGGCTGTGCATCTATAATTATGTGTTTGGTTTGAGGTATTGTACGTCAGTGCGGTCATGGCCACTGTGTTAACAGTGTAATCTATTACAGATAACTGCCTAAGGACCTGCTTAAAATTGGAATAATAAAATACCTGATATGTCGAGCTCTGTAACATAATCTGCTCTCCATTTTTGTGTTGAATCCAAAGTTTTTTGAGTAAGATGTCAAACAGCGTAACCAAATTTGCAGATTGAAAGGTAAATCGTGTTGTCATCTAGAGCTATAATCAGGTTCACCATAATGTCCATAACCTTTAAACCTATCACATAAAGAAATGAGCTGTGATAGACAGTTAGTAGTCTGAATTCATAATCTGGCATATTGGCAAAGAGATGATAAAGGAAAAGATGTGATGAAGGGTGAATGAGGCAAAAGGTACATTATGTATTATGCTTCTTCTACTGCCGACAGACACAGGGCTCGTGCATTTCACTTCCTTTTTGTCACTGTATTTATAAGAAAAAAACCACAGGATATGCATTGATCAGAATAGACATATTTATTGATTAAAACGAACATCCCTACCTCTTATAGTTGGTGGGAATGAGAAATAAAGTTCACGGTATGATTCTGTGTTTGACTGATTAAAGAATTTTAATAATCTACATGTTTTTGTTAAAACACATTTCCTAGCAAATGCATTACTGACTGTTGTAAATGCGGTAGTGGTTCCACCTACGCACAAATTATAAAAGGTTTTACCAAGATCCTGATTTATGTCCCTGAAAACGTGGAGCAAATTTGCACTGCACTTTCATTCAATTTGTGCTCAAATTAGCATCTGATTTACTGAGATAGCAACTCATCCTGCAGTCAGTGATGGGGGCAGCCTTCCATGTTCTCAAAAGAGCTCAAAAGACACCTTTCAGAGGTAGCACTGCTTCAGTTATAACAGACCAGACCACAATTAAACCCTGACTTCTGTTGATCGTAATATTTTTTATTTATGTAAACATATACTGTATATTGAGTATTAAACAAACTCCTAAAGAAAAGGAAATTAAATGACATTTAAGACATGCAAAGAAAAGATCATATTTTTTATGCACATACAAATAAAGGCTACCACAAGATAAATGTCAGAAGAAAGTAAGCGCTAGAGTGTATCAGGAGTTAATCACCACACAGCTCCCTGTCTGCTCTTCATTTGGTATTATAACACGGTCAGATTTGTGTTAATTTATTATTGGCTGCAGCTCTCTTTTTATAATAAGCTGCTATTTATGGTGCTTGAACTAATTCACTGAAGATTTTTACAGAATACAGGTTAGATTTAATTCCTCACATGACCGATACAGTTAATTGTCCTCAAAGGGGAAAAACTCTAACATACTGAACTACTACCACTACATACTTAAACACACTACATGCAGATTGGTCTTGACAAAATAAAGGGATAGGGTTAACATTATAAAACAGTACAATTAACAATATATTGAAAATTCAAGTTTGAGAAGGAAAAAAAATTGTTTATAAATGAGCAATGTAAAATACTGAGACATCCCACTTCCCATAAACCTTTGAATATTGTTTTCAAAGCTAAGAGGGAACTGGAGTTGTTGACAATCAGCTGGCACACCTGGTATTTATTAGCTGTTGTTTTCCTGACGCCAGTACCCGATGATCTTAAAGTGAAACTGAACATGCAGTAATGTCTCTGTCCTTTTTTTGGGGGGGGTGAGAGTTCGCTTGCAAAACAAGTAAACCACAATTCTTAATGAAAACAACCCAACACCAGTTTGATTGATATTCTGTGGAGTGCACAATAAAGAAACATGATTCAGCAAAAATGGAAATATGTTTTCGCAAATGAGCGCTTCTACTCTTGCAGAATACAGTGGAGGGGACACCCACTGAACATTTATTTTAGACCCCATTTATACCTGGTATTAAAATGCAGTCTGTATCTGAAAAATGCCCATTAAGGCAGGTATAAATGCCTGAAGAGCAGATCACAGGACCACACCAGCATCTACCAGACTGAAGGGACATTTGCAGATGCTTATATGCTCTTTAATGTGCCGTATCTGAGCAGCTAATTAGCTATTTAGCCTGCAAATTTATGTTAGCAGTGCACTTTTCCCCGGTAAGTGAAAGCCGAGGTAAAGAACACAACCTGTGTTGTTCATGTTTGTAAGTTAGATAAGAAGGAGACTTTTTAGAAAGCTTATGTTGTTTAAAGTCTGTGGCTCTTGTGTAGCAGGCTGCACACTGCTTTATATGAGATCTTATTGGCTATATTGAGCAGATATACACTATATGTTGCAGCAGACAAAAATAATGCATATTTAATTTCAGCTGGATCTTAATATCAGGTGTAAATGGGACGTTAATCGTCACTGAGGTTGGTGGAGTGTGATTATTCAGTGTTTGTTCAGCAAGTGAGACAAAGCTTTAACACACTTCCTTTAATATACATACATATATGGCCCAAAGACCTTGACCTATAATTCTGACAGATGGCTGAGATATTTCAAGTTCACAAATGACTCAAAAACTGCAGTTTTGCAACTGCATGCAGCTTATCGTCATAGCCTGTGTTATTGGATTGTTTTGATCTGTTGTTGCAGAGGTTGCTTCACCTGCCTATGTTCATTATTGTTGTATTTTTTCCAAAACGCTTATGCAACGAGACATACCTGTAGGGACTGTCTGACTGTGAGTAGCTCTTTGTGACTCGGTAGTCATATGTTTCTAGCATCTCTCAAATGTAGAAGCTGGATTTAGCGCAAAAGTGCTATGTGATAAAAACTTGAGAGTTCAAGTTGAGACAAGCACGCTCCTTATTTTCACGAGTTCTTCCTAACTCATCCAGTTAGGAGCTACTTTTAGATAAAAATGTTTTGTGAATATGGCCCCTGGTGTAGAATCAGTTACCAATGCTCGTCAACCTAGTAATAATGTTACTGCGTAGGCAGTTCATATTTCTGTTTCATATTCTCTGTTTTTCATCATCTTTGATTATTCGTTATGTTGGAGACCTGAAGGTTCAGGGTGTAGGATTTCGAGTTTACATTCATTTCTTTAGAAAAGCTGCTTTACAAAATGCTTCCAATTTGACTCTTATCAGTGCGCCGATGTAATAGCTTTGCAAAAACAAAAGAAACGTAATATCTATCAGTGTGATCGCAGTGGCACTCGCATCCAAGAGTCTCCCAGACAACGACACAGAGGTTGACTCACGTGTCAGAACAGTGGCGCACAGATGCACTCGAACGCATCGACTTTACAAAGAATGGATTTTTAACGTTATTTTTAGCATTGAAGAAAAACTTGGCCTGACAGGGCCTGTACTATTTTAGGGAAAGCACTGCTGTAGGTTCCAACTAAAGTTTAAAAAAGACTTTGTCATCTTGCATAAAGAACTGGCCCAACTCAGAGGAGACTTTAGTCATGGTAGGAGAATCTAAAGCATTTGTCCTGGTAGATCTCTTGATATTTTCTCGTCTCTTTCATCATTTTTACAACAATACCTCCTTTCTTATCTGTTTCATTACCCTCCCAATTTCTCATCCTAGCTTCCATGGCACTTACCTCTCCTCACCCATTTCATCATTCCAGGCTCTCTGTGTCTCTTCTTGCTTTCATATATCAGATGAAATGTATGAATACATCTTTGAAACGCTGGAATTCAGTGTGATTGCCTGTACCGCTCTCATTACTACATGAATAAGACTGCTATGCCTGCACATTAACTATGCATTCTGCTTAAATGAGCTGAATACAGAACAGCATTATACTTGTATGAGCATATATGTGATGCTCACCTGGAGCTGGCAATTTTTCACGGGTTAAAAAGCTTTGCTTCACACACTATACTCAACATTATACTGCAGAAGTGCTGAGAGAGTGGGCAGCAAGTAATGAAGATGTGTTCTCAGACTTTTCAGGGTGAATACAAACTAAGATAGTCTTGTCCTGGTTGCTTTTTTCAATTTTTTTCCAAAACATGCCGCCGCTTAATATTTATGATAATTATGATTAATTGACGCTGAGCTGTTGTCGAGATTTGGGAGATCCTGGTCTTCACAGTTTTCAGGAAACCATCCATCAGTCAGACTCTCTCAGGTGATTTGTCTCAAGGTTGAGAAGCAGATGCTGCAGCCAGGTTTGTCTGCCAGTATGGAAACGTCGGAATGAATAACGTCTTCAGGACAAGACAGAGGGTCGGCGGGGGCAAGGCCATGACAGGTGACAAATGGTATTGATAGAGTGAGGGATATAGGGGCCGACTGGATGGCTTCCCCATCTCATTCTCCTCTTCTATTTGCTTCACTCTGAGAATCGATCCCGGCCTGCAGGTTGACTGCAGCGAGCAGCAGAGTCTGGCATCCCTCAACCCTTGTCCTGGGTATTGCCCTGTCACCCACTAATTTGATTCCCCTCCCTGCACCCACCCCACCACTTTTGACCCGTCAGTTTGTTTTGTTCAGGTTGCTTCAAATATCTGCCTGAAAAGTCACCTTTGCTCCTCTTTAAACAACACTAAAGTGATACCAGAATACCACCAAAAAAACCCCAATAAACTGTTGTTTTTTAAAAAAATATTATGTTTTTCTACAAACCTCTTCTTTACTGAATAAAGGAAGCCATATATCTTAAATGTGTAACATTATCTAAACTCAAGCAGCCGCCTCAGTTACTAAGCGAGTCAATGCGACTTTGTCTCGAAACACTGCTTCCCTTTTAGTGTACTTGGGCTGCTAAACTGAAGAAATTACATAGGACATGCAATCAAGTGATTTTTTTATTGGGGTTAAGATCAAAGAAAACAAGGTATAAACCTCAAAAGGAGAAAAAGAAAAAAGCTTTGGGCTCCAATCAACTGGAATTATGTCTGGTAATGTGAGATCAAACTTCTGACTGGGGAGAACCAACCAAACAATTTACAGATTCATCAGACTTACCATCAAAATGAAGTACTAATGTGGCAGTACAATATTGTAAATGGCTCACAATGTAAACAAGTCAATTACTTTTGTTGGAATTCATTTGGGATTTTAATAATTGTTCAAGAATCATACATTTAAACAAAAGAAAGACACATCTCCATCTCCCGTGGAGAGCTTTTGAAAAGTTTGTGTACCAGCTTTGATCCAGTGTGGAGGGTGTTTTCCAATAATTTCAGCCCTCTGTTGTTTCAAGCGACATTCCCTCATGAGGGTTTTGGATAAACAAATGCGAGATGCTTTTTATGTTCAGTTTTTTTAGAAAATAAAAGTAGTTCCAAGGAAGGGTACGAAACAGCCCCCAAAACGGAGATAGCTCCTTTCAGCCCTCCGTGATTGATCAAACCACCTTTTCATTTTTCCTCCTTTCACTTCCTGACACATCCACTCTCTGTGTGTCAGACTCTAACTCCCTAAACTGCATCTATTATTTACAGACTGTGAGCATCCTCAAGTTCCCTCCCTGAGGCCATGTCTTAACACAGAGCTAGAATATGGATTCAGGTTCTGTTGTTAATGAGTTCCTACTACAGAGCAAAGGAATCATCATGTGTAAGCCGAACGGTCGATTTCATGTAGTTTATTTGAGTTTGCTTTGGTGCCGTGTTCTGCCCCACTGCCCCTCTATTGCAGTTAGTTTGTTTTCTTCTTCCATCTTATCTGTGATAAATACCCCCCCAACCCCCCCATGATCATTCCCCTGCATTCAAAATGTATTACGCTCTCATCTCAGCTAATATATCATTTGATCTGATTCATGAAGGCCATTTTCATTGTATGGGAAGACAGAGCAGGGGATGCAATCATTGTTTATTTATTTTAAAAGCTGATTAAAATCCCTGGGAGTTCTCGCTGGTGTCGGTGCAATGCCTCCCCCCGGACCCATTCAGCTATTAGAGCCAACATAAAAAAAATACCACAGGAGCTCTCTAATGGCGCTGCTTCTGGCTTTTTCCTCTTTGCTCTTATTTATGAAATCTCATATGTGAATAACCACAGAGCAGTAGAGGGTTCAAAGCTTTTAAATTCCCAACAACAACAAAAAAAAAAAATACAACAACAACAACAAGGCACCAGACTGGAGTTTTCAACTAAGTGAGGTAGGAGGGATTTAGGGCTTTATTTGTACAGTGAGACTAATGAAACATTCTTCTATTGTTGGTTTGTGCTTAAGCCCAATTGCTGTGCTTAGCTGCTGTAACTAGGCATGGCAGGCCTGTCGGACTATAGATTTGAAACAAGGATATATTCATAAAAATTTGGTTCGCGACTCACACATGGTTGATATGAATGAAAATTGCTTAGCTGGCTCATAAGCAAAAAAAGTTTTCTCGCTCCATGGTTTGCCTCTGTGTCGTGTGATCCACTGCATATGTGCATTAGTGCTTTTCTACCCGGCCCCCCCCCAACTCAGTCCCACTCAGTCCATTAACCTTACATTGGTAGAATAAGGATTTTGCCAGATGTCTTGTTAACAGTTTTTTTTTCAATTTTACAGATGTCTCTTTTATAATCATGTCTATGTCCATGGGGGGGAAGTCCTTCTGGGCTGCAGGGGATGTTTTTGTTGGAGTATGGCAGATGGCCACTGGGACAAATGATGTTGATTTCTTAACATACCAAAGCAATGTGCAAGGGGCTGATACTGAGTGATACTGAGCAGATTTATAAGAAATGTATCAAACAGTGTTAGTTTGTGCTAGCATTAGCTAATAGCCTGGATGACTAGCTTTTGACAGTAACATCATAGCATTACTTCCTCTGCCTAGAGTTACCATATATATATATATCACATTGTTATGTATGGTTACTGGGTATGTTAGAATCAGAATAAGGCATAAATCAGCCTACTCTGTGCTGCTTTCTACTGAATTGAGGGAAGTTTACCAGAAGTTTACAAGAATTTGCCAAACTCTTCCATTTGTCCTCAAATTAATTTCTCATATAAAAGTTAAACATGAAAACATGAAAATACCATAAAACATAAAGCATAAATCTTACCTTTGGTTACTTGGTTTTCCAAGTAACTCATTATGTACATTTCTAGTAAACATCTGAATGGCATGATTGATTGTTTTAATTAGTTTTATATACATTTTCTTTCCCTCACAAAACTACAATTAGCTGACTGTTCACCAACTTGGGACCTGTTAGCTTTATCCACAGTCTCTTTCTTCATTATTACACAGTGCTGAATTTACATGATATCATGTACGTAGCCATCATAGCAGGTCTTAAACTAACTCACCAAATAATGTTAAATAGATACTAATCTGCCAGCAGAGTTGGCATTTCAGCTGACAAAATTGACGGTCACTGACTAATTGAGAAGTTAGCATCTGTCTATTTGTCTGAAATCAGAGACACATTGTTTAAACATTGCTAAGGATTGAGTGGTACATCTGCATATGTGCAGCGCTCGATTTGGAAGCTTGCCGACTTAGCAACAGTAACTAAGGGGAGTGGGGTTTTAACAATCAACTGATAATCTGAATTTACTGCAGTGGCATGGTCTTTGTATTCCACCGAGACAGATAAATATACAGAGGGGCAGAAAAAAAGAAGAAGAAGAAAAACAACCGCTTGCTTAAAAAAATGCACAGTGTTTTTCTCTGTCACACTCTGGACAGGTAATGAATCAAGGATCTAGTTCAGCTGAGGCAGCAGACAGTACAAACAGGACTTTATCCACTCTATCAGTCACCCACATCCCTTGAGCTCGCTTACAAATGTTTTTGTCATTGTCTAGGTGTGTTTGTTCTTGTGCGCCTGCACCCATGTGTTTTCAAAGCATCCACTTAAACGGGACAGATCCATTATTAATCTTCTCTGCCATGCAAGTGGCTCCTTATTTTTTTCCTCTTTATTTCTCTCATAAAGTGTGTAAACAATGTGTAGATATATGGGTGACTCAGCTCCCATGTGCTTGCATTGTGTTAGAGTATTTATGTAAATCAGCCCTTTTACAAAGTTGCATTCGAGGAATTTTACTTTTTTAAGACTTTCCTTTTGTGTGCACTTCTTGCCTGTAGGCTTCTTTCACTGTTTTATTAAAAGCACTTCGCAGATCCACTGCGATCATTGGTATTCCCTCTCAATTGGCTGTGTCGAGTGTAGACTGATGAGAGTGATAGAAGAGACAGGGGTCAAGTCTTACAACACGGTCTTTGTTTACTAAAGGCCTGTCTACAGAGCCGAGACAGGTATCAGCAAGCAGCGGCGTGAAATTAAACAAGGATGTGGGAGCCTGGAACAGGAGATGAGCAGGGAGGTGAGAGAGTAAAACAGGGGTGGACTAAGGAGTTGGGGGGTGAGGTGGGTGGGGGGGGGACACTGAAGGTTGTGGTGTTCCCTCTAGCTCACCCCAGCTCATTAATTTTCTCATTTAGTCAGAACAGTGGAGTGTGCAAACAAGAATGGGGGTCTTGCCTACTAATGAGGACAGGAGGAGACGAGCAGACAGCTTCTACAGTGTGTGTGTGTGTGTGTGTGTGTGTGTGTGTGAGAGAGAGAGAGAGAGAAAGAGAGAGTGTGAGTGACAGAGAGACAGAGAGAATGAATGTGTGAGGGATAAAGAGAAAAAAGTGTAAAAGGGAGGGATGGCCATGTGTGGAAGAAGAAAAATGTGTTTTCCTTTTCAGTTCATCTATAGATTATTCGTTCAATTAATTGATTTACCTACACTATAGGGCAGGGGTCGGCACTTTACCACTCAAAGAGCCATTTGGACCCGTTTCCCACAGTAAAGAAAACACTGGTGCCACAAAACCCTTTTGACATTTAAAATGAAATAACACTGCATATAAAGTTTTTTGCCTTTATGCTATGTATAAACAAACTATAATGTGTTGCATTTATGAAATCAATGAACGACTGCAGAGAAAACAAAATTACATTTCTGCATACAACAAAAACATTTTGAACTCCGAAAAAAAGACGTTGGGTTGAAGGTTACTTTCAAGTAAAATACTCAATGTCTATTTGAGTCCTTCTTGTATTTATGAAAAAACGCTGAACTTAAATTATCCACCGTGTGTGCCGTCATCCTTTTACTGGCGCGTGTAGTCACCTGTCAACCTGAATAATAAAAGGACTATTTCACTAAACAATGAAAAAATATGAATATATGCAAAATAATAGGCAATTAAAATATTTATCATACTTGGTTAATGTGATTTCTGCTCCTGAACCTCAGCGCACAGCGTCTGCACATCAGGGCTGTATGCCGTCACCTTCATCTGTACACAGGATCGTAAGCTGTCATCTGTGAGGCGTGCGCGATGTTTGCTTTTCAATAAAGTTCATGTTGGAGAACACCTGCTCACATACATATGTGGATCCAAAGATCGACTAGAACAAGTTTTGAACACAAGTTTGTCCGGTTTGGGGAGGTTTTCAATATCACGCCATTTGTGAATTTGAGCAAGAACGGCCTTCTGATGGGCAACATCTTCAAGGTCTGCTGTCAAGCGTTTAAACTTCGGCCAGTTCCATCTCAAAATCAGGTTGACTCACACCTGCCAATGCAGTCGTATTCAGCAGGGATGGATCGAGGCTTAGGGGAGTGACAGGGAAGGATAATGTGGTTTTTTCCTCTCTGAACTCACAGAATCGTTTCCCAAACGATATTTGCATTGCGATGATTGCAGAATGTAAAGACTCCGAATTTATCATGTGACCTTCTTTGAACTCTCTCCAATTGGGGAAGTGTGACAGTGTACCTTTCTGTAAATCTCTGGCAAGCACTGTCAACTTGCGCTCGAATGCCAAAACCTCCTCCAACATGTGCAGGGCTGTGCGTCCTTTCCCCTGAAGAGCTGTGTTCAGCGTGTTCAAATGCGTTGTCATGTCTAACATGAAGTGTAGCTTTTCCAGCCACTCTGCCTGTTTCAGCTCAGGAAATGTGGGCCCTTTGCTGCCCAGGAAAGTTTTCACTTCTTCCAGACACGCGGCAAAGCGTTTCAGCACCTCCCCTCTGGACAGCCACCGGACTTTGTTGTGCAGCAGGAGATCAGAATATGTGCTTTCTAGCTCGTCCAGTAACGAACGGAACTGACGCTGATTTAAACCTTTTGCCATTATTTTATTGACAATCTGAATGACAACATTCATTACTTCTGCGCATTCCGGAGGAAATGTTTGAGCACGCAGGGTGCAGGGTGCAGTGAAAAGTCAGCAGCTTTCTGTCCAGCGACTTCTGCAGTAAAGCCACAAAGCCCTTCTACGCTCCTGTCATACTTGGTGCCCCATCAGTAGCCACTGACACCTGTTTATTCCTTTGGCTCTTAAACAATTCAAGACAGCCTCACAGATGTCCTCCCCCCCGTGTTTGGCCTTTTAGTGGTATCAACTGAGTCATTTCTTCCTGTGGCCCAGCAGAGTTTACATACCGGCAGAACAGCCCTATTTGTTCAATATCATCTTTGTCTTTAGATTCATCGCAGGCAATTGAGTAGGCCACAGCTGAATTGATGTCTTTAATTTGCTGTCTGGTGATGTCTTCTGCCATTTTTATGGTTCTGTCTTTGACAGTCTTTGCAGAGAGGGGCATATCCCTGATTTTCTGCACAATTTCACTCTTGTTTTTAAAGTCCGATAGATGTTCTGAAATCTTAATGAAAGATTCTTTTATATATTCTCCATCTGTGAACGGCTTCCCGTGCCTGACTATTTCCTGAGCGGCTACAAAACTATCATATGTACTTGAATTTGCAGAATTCGGGTGTCGCACATTGCCGGTTGTGATGCATATTAAGAGCGACAAAAACTTTTAACACGTTTTTGTGTTACAAATTACAAAAATAATACATTATTTAGATGTTACAAGACCACCATAATCTTCAAATTTAGAATTAAAAACGAACTAATTAAAATAAAATACGTTTTAATTAAATGCTCATTAATTATTTTCAAAAGCCACAGGGAGCTGCATCAGAGGGATGAAAGAGCCGCATGCGGCTCCGGAGCCGCGGGTTGCAGACCCCTGCTATAGGGGCAAAACTAAGTGTGTACCTCAGTGTAGTTTTGGCCTGCAGATTTTGTGGAAGGTGCATGAGGCATGATATTTTCCTGGCTTCCAAAAACCAAAAAATGTTTGCAACAGACTGTTTTAGGCAAAACAGTGCTCTTCCATCTTTGTGGCGACAGTTGTGGCAAAGGCCCTTTCCTGTTTCGACATGATACCCCAAACTGAGGTTCATACAGAAATTATTCTCAGTTTTGTGTGGAAGAACTAGCCTAGCCTGCAGTCCTGACCTCAACCCCAGTCTTTTGGAAAACCTTCCCAGAAGAGTGGAGGCTGTTGCAGCAGCAGATCATTGCCTGTAGTAGTTTTAGAATGGGTTGTTCAGCAATTGCGTGTTCACATATTTTGGCCAATAGTATAGCTAGTTTTGTCTGTCATATAATATACGATTTGATATTTGGTCTCTAATTAGTGCACTGTTTGATCAGACTATATTTGACAGTATGGTTTGTACTCACATTTACACGCAGTGTGTTTTTCAATGTGTGTAAAATGTATCAGTATTTTGGTTTAAGAACTTTAGTTTAACCATCCAGTTCAGCTAAGGACAGCATGTGTCTTCATTTGCTCATAGTCAGTTTCTGTCCTTTGCTTGTGCCTTATATTTTTATGTTGTGAAAAAGCAATATCTAAAGAAATATCTTTCTGCTGGAAAAAGACTGGCAACTGTATCTGATGGAGCCCAGACTATTTTAAAAGGCACCACCCTTATGAAGGAGTCAGTCTCAGTCTGATGAATTTAATGGAAACAACATTTATTATATTGTGCAATTAGCCTGTACTCTGCCTATTTTTTTTAATAACCATTGTGTCTCAGGGTTATGTGCCGGCAGCATGGTGTATCTGTGTGTGAGAAGGGAAATAAGTTTTTTTAGTTTAATCATGGAGGACAGATTAACTCTGCAAGGGTCTTATTGCTTGACCCGTGCTGATAGAGAGACGGTGTGGGAGACTGAGTCAGAGCAAGGGTTAGAGTGTAATTCACTTCTTGATTTAAAGTATTCAAAGGAGCCGTTATTTTCAAGTGGTGACAGAGTTACTGCATAATTTGACGCTGTCTTCCTGAGTGAAGTATGGACTCATATAAACGAGATGCTTTCGCCATCATATGGACTTGTTGGAGGCACAAGTTAAACTGGGACCTTCCCAGTCTGTAGTGTATACAATGTGAATGGGATTGTAGATCTGCAGGGGTGCAAGTAACACATTTACATTCACTGTATCTACTGTAATAGTTGTCCTGACTTTCATCAGCTAGTTAGGATATTACATTAGGATAACTCCCCTTTTTCGTCTTGTACTAACATAAGTTCAGCATTTTGTCAATTACCTGTCTCAGTCTCAGCAGTACCTTTTGTTAATTGCTCATTAGCATTATATCTTGTCTACTTAGCATCAGCATGTTAGCACTGTCACTGTGAACATTTTGGCATGTTGACTTTAGTATTTATCTCAAAGCACCACTATAACCTCACACAGCTGCTAGCATTGCTGTAGACTCTAGTTTTTGTGTTTAACAACAATGAATATGCTTACTATTGCATTAAATGCCTTTATTACAGCATACATCATACCTACAGTAATGAACTGGTAACTGAGTGAATATCATAGCTTCTTACTGGTGGTATAGAAGTACATGCACACATCCAGCAAGAATCATCATTAGTTGCATCTGTACTCTTGTGATTTTTTTACTTTTGTCTCGCTTTACCAACAGGTCAAAATGTCCAACACTTAAATTGATGACAGAATACCTCTGAAACTGCTCGGCCAGCCTTTGCAAGCTCATCCAACCGAGCTGCAGAGCTGCTGTAAACTCAATAAAAGGGCAGGTAAACAGGGTTCACTCTCACAAATTGAGGTGGCATATTAGACTGGGGTGGGCTACAAGGGACACCTGATTATTAGCCTGAAGGGTTGTAGCTTGTGTGTGAGCAGAAGATGGAGTGATTTTTATTTTGTGGGTGTGTATACAAATGCCTGCAGGTGTTTTGTGATTTCACAGCATGTGCGGGCCATGAAAGTGGAGGTTTAGGGGAGGAATGAGAGACTTTCTGAGGTAGATTTCTACATAATGACAGAGAAGCAATATCCAATGTGAGTGGCTGAATACGTATTTACAGGAAATTGGAAAAATAGGTTCCAAAATAGTTTCAAGTGTCGATGCTGATGTAACACTCTGCCTCTTTTCACCTTTTCCAGTTTTCCCCCAGGTTCACAGCTTGCAGAGAAAAGCACACATTTATGTACTCTTTGTGTACGGTCCTAGGCGGTGCACACAGGTTACACAGCTCAGGAACACGCCACTGACAAAAGCTGAGCTGGCTGCTGTTGTACCTTTTGTCTTTGTTCAATAATTACAGTTGGATGTCTAAACGTTGGCTGCTCAGAAACCTCCAAAGTAATCTGTTGATGTTTGTTGACAGACCCAGTAGTTAGAAACTTCACCCTCGGATGATCTTGCACTGTAAATTTCAAAACACATGCCCGAGGCTGAAATGCATTTCTGTCTGTTGTGGCAACTGTTGAGGGGAAGAGGGTATTTGTGCATTTTGTCTCTTTCTCTTTTCAGTACAGAGATGAACTTGAATCTCACTTATGCATATATTTTTCATATTGAAGTGATATATGATTAATATGACTGCTTTTTTGTTTCTATTGTCATCCCATGTTGGAGGCCTGTTTTGTAGTTACACAAAGATTTTGTAATGAATCATAGACGACAGTATATTGTACAATAGGGCTGCTAGATTATGGCAAAAATCCTAATCACAATTACTTTGGTCAGTATTGAGATCACAATTATTTAAAGCTATTACTCATTTACAATGGATTTCCTTGAACTTTAAATATAATTCAACTGAAAAAAAATATATACGCAATATGTACGGCGGCCTCATGGGCTTTGTGTCCTGGTTTCCTCTAACTTTTTCTCTAACACCACGCACACACACAGTCATCAGAGGGTCAATACACGGGCTGCAAGCTGGATCCTTTGGCTGTCTTTGAACTTATTTGTACGGGGTTTTGGGACAAAAGTGCATTTGTGTAAATGCACTTTTGTGCCATGTGAAGCGGGAGAGGGAGCAGTGGTAGCGAAACAGCTGGTGAATCAGAGAAATAAACGCTATTTTCTGATCATTTCACAGCGGTTACACACCCACAACCCCGCACTAATCACCTCGAACAAAGGCTCTCTTCCTGGCTCGAGCTAAATTAGACATGCCACAGCCTGGCTGAGAGTGAGTTTAGGCGGGGAGAGTGAAGGTGCACCACTGTAAAGTAAAGGGGTGCGATAGGAGTGAGGCACATTAATCATTTATCTCAGTTATGTTGTTTTCTCTCGTTGGAAGTCAAAATTGTAGCTGAAAATCTAATTTGACTAATCGCCCAGCCCTATTGTACGATACTGTTCTGTATATATTGTAATATACTGTGCATTGTAGAGAGGGATGAGTGATCTAACCCAGAACACTTTCATATGAATCTCAATGAGAGTAACCTAACAATAAGAAGATGTCGAGAATAATTTGAAAGCTGCTAGAATCACTGTGTGTGGTGGAGGAGCTAATTAAATCCAGCAGGAATGACTTGATAACCTTTGACATAAATCATTGAACTCCATGACTCTTTGCCAAGCTAGTAAGAGTGGCGGCGTGGTTGTTAGCGGCCCCTGGCCAGTCCTATTGTTGGCAACTCGGAATCCAATTGAAACCTGAGGATTTAATGAAGATTTAGGAAAGCAAAATGAATTTCATAGTGCAGAACCTTGTGGCTTTTACTTTACATTTACTCTCAGTTTATTGTTGGAGCAGCTGATAACAGCACGGCACAGAAAAGATGCCTTTAAAACTGGATTCATTTTATATATATAAATAAGGTTATATAGATTGTAACCTTTTCTTTAATGGTATATTGCTGTATTTTACACACAAACTGTTCTACTCAATCTGGTGGACAGATTTCTTTAAATACACTACATTAACCCAGGACCAAAAGAATCCAAGGGCAAACATCCTCTCAACTCGGGGGTTTCTGAGTGAGTCCTACCAGCTCCTGCGCTGCTGTAACGGGCCCTGGTCTCTGACCTGTCTGTGGCAGAAAGCAAGATAAAAATACAGTTTCCCTGCAGGGTCAAAAGAGCATCACATTATTCTAATTTCATACCTATCTCGAAAACAGATCAATGAAGCATCTTTCACACGTCACCCACTCTTTCTGAATGTAGAGTGGAGTCGAGTGGTTTTCTGTTGGCTGTTTGCGAAGAGCAGGGCTGTGTAGAAGCAACAGACGCTGTAGAGGCACATGTGTGTGGAATACCTCAGTCTTCTGATACATGAAACTGAGAGTCAGGCAGACGGAGAGAGAGATTTCACTATTATGCTCTATCTGTCTCTGTCCCAGAATAGCAAACAGAGCAGAACGGAGCAGATGATTTGGATTCCTTCCTAATCCGAACAGCCTTATTGGCATTAATAAACGTGTCTCCAAAAGCCTTACGCATAATCAGCTTAATGGTAAAACCAGTGCAGGCGAACACAAGACACAAGTCTCTGTAATGCGGCTAATGACGGTTTAGTGCCACCCAGTGAAATTAACCGATGGGAATCTCTGTTGACCCCCCCCACCCCACCCCACCCCTTCTGCTGTTGACGTTACTTTCTGTTTTCCCATGAGCGCTCACAAACGCAGCAAAGCAAAGAGACTGTATTTGCTTTTTCAAACGCTGGATATATCGCACATTTCAAGACAGGTGTTTTGCTTGTTTATGGGACAGAGCTATCACCAGGTATTGGAGTATCTGTCGGTGAGGGTGTCCTGATAATAGAAATTGAGACTTTGCTGAAATCACTACGGAGGGTCTGGTTCCTTCTGCATTCCAGCTGATCGACCTGATGATTTGCAAGTGTTGTTTGTTGGTCGATCATGGACAGAGGTTGGTCACCGGATTTGTGCAGCTCTTTCCACAGATAAAAGAAAAGTCTTAAAACTGGCTTATTGATAACTTTGAGTTCCGTCTGGAAATGGCAGAGTTGCATTGTTTCCCCGTGACCCAGCCTGAGAAGCAAGTTCTGAGCCAAAGAACACACAATATGAAACAAACAATCTCTACTTGGATCTATATATTTGAGTGGGACATTTTACAATTGAAAAATCTACTTGTTTATAAATTATCTCAGACTTATTTGAGATCCATGTACTCCACTATCTTGTAATTTATCCTCCGACCTATACAAATATCTGTAATAAGCTAATACCAGCCAATATATTGATCTAACTCTATTCTGGATCATGTCTGCAGTGACACTCTTCCGTCCATAGACATTATACAGAACACCATGAAACGTTAAAGGATCATTCTTGGCTATTTGCTGGCCTAGCTTTCTGCAGGCTATGATCTGCGGCACAGTTACGTGACAGGACATCTGTAAGCAACATATTACTAACATAAAACATCTTTAGTTGGCGTTGGCATTGCTAATGGGCAAAAGAGGAAGGGAGGGACACAAGATGAAAGTGTTGTGTCTTCCTGAAGCTGGTGGAAACAGGTTTGGACCCAGCACATATGGCTCTTTGTTAGCTTCTCTGTCTGTTGGCTTTGTCTGTGGGTTTGAAGAATCATGTGTAATGTGTAAATTGCTTCAAGCAGCTCAATATGGCTTCTCAGACTCCAGACTAATAACTCTTTTCAGCAGCCAAAGATAGGGCCCATCATCTTTCAGCTACTAAAGGCTCTACCTTTGTCTTCACTGAGAGAGCGTAGAGTAATTAATTTGTTGGTGGTTTGCTGAAGGGAGAAAGGCTCCCTGGAGTTTCGTCATATTTCAAGGTCTCTTTCAAGCTGAAGTTCCCTTAAGCATCTTTTAGAAAAGAAGAAAAAACATCTCTGGATATACATTTTTTTAAATAGCTTAGGCCATTCTTTTTTTTTTGCATATTCATGTCAAGTGCCGTAGCTGTAAAAACAACAGTGCAGTTTTGGTTCAGCGGGAGCTCTGGATGTTTGTCTGACAACGCAGGTGGGTTCGCTGATTGGCTGAGCAACGAGTCGGTAGAAGGAAATCTCTTGTGTGAGAGGGCTGCTCAGCTAACTGAATACATTAACTTGCTTTGTGTGGGGTGTTCTTTGAGCACATATACTTTGAGCATAAACTCCTTATTAAAGAGTCAAAGTGCTTTGATGGCAAGACGTGGATATATTCTGCACCGTGTGGTGTTTATAATTATCCAGGGAAAAGCATTTAATCACAGTGGGGATTTAGAGTTTTTCTAAATGAGGGAAATGTAGCATGCTGTAATGCAACTAAAGAAACAACATTAGAGCTGATTTTCTCGGCCTAGTTAAATATAGTGTTTCCCAGGGAGTTTGGACTTTACTGAAGCCTGCCTCTGTGGAGACTGGGATCTGTAGACTGTGCCATTACTTTCATGCAATTCTGTAAATTAGTACTTAGTGTTTGAACTAGGATTGTCCGGGAGGGGGTCAGATGGGCCCAGTAGTGCTTGTACACTCATACGGTGCAATAAAATTATATTAAATTGGTATGAGAATCGACATATAATAGTAGGCATATAACAAGTTTACTATTGGTGTAAACAAATGAGAATTTTTAGGTAATCTAAAAAAAAAAATTACATAAAATATGATCAAAACAGTTCAACCTTGTGTTTCATCTGGGTTTAACTGAGCCACTGACAAATATTTGAAGCAGCATTTTGCTTGAAGTCAACTTCAAACAACTTGAAAATTCATCTGTGGTAAACCAGATAATAGCTTCATGACTGTGCTGCTTAAAATTACTTTCTCCTTATCCCAATCATAGCATTCAAAAGTGAATTTATATTAAGTTGTCTCTTTATGGTAATGAAGAAATACTTTTTTATTTAATTTTCTTCCTTGGCTTTTTAGTTTTCAGTATTTTCTGTTTATAAATTGTATTCTCTTCTTTTTGTGCCAAGCACGTGCAGCTTCCTTTAATTAAATGCTGGATTCCTTTTAAAAGCCCTTCAGGTTTTGCATTCCACTTGTACATTTGTATATTTTGTTCTCTTTTATTTTATATTACTATATGCACAAATATAGAACATAAGGAATATACTGCTGGTAAGTCACATCTTACAATCAAAACTTGAAGAATTCAGATATCAGATTTTTTTCACAGGTCTCAGTCTTTGGATGCTATGCAGACAGTTTATGTTACAGTTTCACACACTGACTAAGCTGCTGTTTAGCTCTGAATGTCCTACAACAGGAACTGAACGTAGTCTCTAATCATCCACACTGCAGCAGTGAGTCTCTGTCACAAACTCAACAGGTGTTTAGGAATAATATCTACAGGACGAGTAGGCAAGGTACAGGAGTTTGCTTTCTGGCTCTGGTACATGAATGGTGCATGGTGAGCCATATTCAACATTCTTCGGCATACAGGCAGGAGTTAGACATGTACAGGAAATGTCGAGGGCATTGAATAGGTACGAGAGCTTACAATCAGCAGCAGCCAAGTCGACTCCGGTGGAGTGGAGTCACAGGTTTGTGTTACTGAACAACAACAGTAAATTCAGCTACGATAAGCCCAGAGGGGAAAACGTGTCAGTAAGTCATCGCCCAGAACAAAACTTCGTCAGATAGTATTGAGTGTAACACGATGCTTGAATTTTGACCTGGAGTTTGTTTTTGACCGGTGCAGGGATGTAACGTACCGAACCAGAAAAGATTTGCTCATCCAAAGTTTGCAATGCAGATCCACTAAATAATAGTTTCACAAGCCTTAGCTTACTCACTAACAAGAATGTTGATAGAGCATAAAAACTTCTAAAAAAATCTAACAATGAAAAGCCTGCTAATAGCTTTGATTCTGGCTTGTGATGGGACATTTGATGTTTTTACTGGGGTCATTATCATAATTATCATAATCAGTAATTATCATAGTGCTCTGGCTCAAACCCTTGTCTTTAATTGCTCGCTCACTGATATAATACAGGAAAACAAAGCCTTTTATATTCATGATGTTGTTCTCTTCCTCCTTTATGACTTGAATGACTCACATACAGGAAAATGTGCACATGATTGTGAGCACATGGAGAGCTTACATTCGTGTGCATATTTTGCATACATTTCTGCTCCTTAAAATGCAGTGGCGGTTGAGAACAAGCACACACGCTGATTAAAAAGTGTTGCGGTGATGCACCAGCAGATTTGATTTGCCAAACGCAAATGCATACTTACATCCACGCTCACACACAGACACAGCGTGACAACAGAAAGAGAAAGCAACACAAACCCAGACCAACAAACAAGTCCGCAGCAGGAGAAATCTCACCAGCTCAACATCCCATCAATAATTCAACAGCCACTGGCGTGAGAGGCAACACAAAGAGGAGAATGAGAGAAAGGAGGAGAGAGAGAGAGAGAGAGAGAGAGAGAGAGAGAGAGAGAGAGAGAGAGAGAGAGAGAGAGAGAGAGCGAGCCTTGGAAAAGCTAGAAGAGAAGTGATGAGTGAGGGATGACTGAGGGATACAAAATGAGAAGCATTTGCGTAATGGTATTATTAGAGGCTGGGGTTTGCCTGCAGGGAGATGTATCGTGTGGTCTCCAAACTGATCATCATTCTGTCCTCAAAGGAGTTGACCTCAGTGCAGAGGCTCAGATCCTATTAGTCCAAATCACTCTGCCATAATTAGTCTCTCACCAGCCATCTGACCTCTGTTCACTACATCTGCATAACTCCAATATGTTTGCCTTCACTCCTGTACTTTGCCTCACCTCAGACATGAAAACATTTTCCATGTGTGTCGGAGTTGGGCTGAAAAAAGTAATACATCTGCATATTATTCTTTACTGTTTTTCCAATTTAAAATATTTCTTTCCTCAGAGCAGTCACACTGCTCACTGTTCTGCTCAATTTTTTTTACAGCCTACAAATCCTCCCTTACCGTCAGAAAGCTGGATAACTAATTTCTGAGTCACTCATCCTCATTAGCTTCTGTGTGAATGATCAGAGATCGAGCACACCAAGTCCGTTTTCTTGCCTCTGATTGTGCAATAAAATCAAAACAGAATATTTCTTCCAACCAAAGAAAGTTTTCTGTCTAAAACATGATTTTAGTTCTTGAATAATTCAACTTCACACTGATCAAGTGGTGACATCAAAGGTAAACAAGTTTTTTTTTAACTCAACGCCCTTTCAGATTTTTCAAGAGTAACTAAACCACACTCAGGCCGACATGAAATCGCCACAGATTTTAAACAAATACAGATGCTGCTTGTAAAACGAATGTTAACGTATCTCCACCCCCTTGTGCATGTGTGTGACAGCCTTGTTGTTTGCAGTTGTAATCAAAGTTAGTGGTGCCGTCTACTTAATATTTCTTTCAGCTTACTTGTAATTGTAGGTTGTTTTAATGTATTGTGGGGTCATTTTTGCACAAAAACAACAAAAAAAAACTATTTTTAAGGTTCTGGTCCTTGAAAAAATTTATATTTAGAGACTTGTTTTCCAGTCATGGAAACCAATTATCCTGGAAATAATCTATGATGTCTTGCAAAATTTTAAATTGTATTTCAGACCGTCACTCAGATCACCTACATAAACCTGGTTCAGGGAAAAACTGTAGTCAAATCACCTGAGACGATTCAGAAAAATTGGCTGTTGTGAGAACAGTGGAAATTGAGTAGTTCCATAAACGCTGACCACCTGTAACTTGAGACACCTCATCGTGAACAAATTGGGACAAATGTGTAAAGACTAGGCCTGCTGGCAAATTATATGACTGTTTGTGAACAAGTGCTGCCCTGTATTGCCCCTGGAAAATGTCCTGGAAAGGTGATTCAGGATCCAGGAAATTCTGCAGATCTTCATTCTGGATCACCACTGAAAACTATAAAAACATCACGATCACAGGCCTGCTCACTACTGTTAGGATTCATTTTATAATTTACATGATACTCAACTACGTCAGTTGAATCATTTCCCTTTATTTTTAGCCTTGCTATTGTACACAGAACAATGCAGGAGCAACAGCTCCACAGGCTGTAAACTTGAAAGAACCACAAAACTAACTGTGTTGGAAGTAGAGAAGGAAATGGAGGGGAGCGTGGTGCTGGACAGCACGAGGCACAGCAACGCGACACGTGTCTGTTGGCTGCTCAAACGCTCAGGTAATGACTCTCAATGAAGTTGGCTAAAATACTTTTAAACCAAAAGGAAGGTGTGTCCAGTGTGATCCACTTTTTTGCCGACACTGCTGTTAGCAGCCTAGCAGGAGAGACGCTCCATGGTGCATTCATCAGGCATCATTTTATGACTCAACTATCAACAGGATGCACTTTAACTTTACCTGACTGTGTCGAAATCTGATGTTTTTCACATCACAGATGATTATCAAAGGCTGATACGAGTTTAGTCTGGGGCAGCGGCAGAAAAAACATCAGTAATAATGTTGAGTGTAAAACCAGAGAATGTGTAGACCAGGAAAAGCATGTAGCAATGAGCAACAAGAACACAAGTTGATGCACTGGTGTGAAGTGCCAACCTTGAGTCTACTCTGAGTTTAAGTCCTTATGTGTCCGGGCCCATTCTCTAATTCCAGGGCCTGTTTAAAATCAGTAAAATCATCTAAATTAAAAGCCGACAACCCCACCTAGGATTAATATGGAGCCTAGGACTCCTAAAAACACACAGGTTCTTTTAAATCGGGGGGAACAGAGTTAAAAGGCCATCAGAAGAATAAAATTAATTTAAAAGGATAGAAAAAGATGGTGCCACCTAAAACAGTACGAAAAAATAAAAAGGAACACCACTGTTGCAGTGATGCCTTAACGGTCTGTAATTGTCCATAAAATACTGCGTCCCTCGTGTACAGTCCACGGTCGCCCAGCAACTTTTGGTCTTCTCACTCCGCACCAGCGTCTAGGCCCTCCGCCGTCGGGTCTTCCCGGGCAGCAGATGTCTGTCTGCTGACCCAGGCCAGAGTAAAACGGCGTTGGCGGTTACTGGCGACTCCAATGCTTGTCGTCCGGGGTCTGCTCTATAGTTCGGTCGTTGCTGTCACCAGAGGTGTCAACCATTCTGTTCACCCACACGCTTTTTCTCCGCCTGCCCGTATTACAAGTCCCTTTGTGCGCCACCCCCGCACACCTGCCGCTCATCTTGACTACGCTGTTTTGGGGCGTGACTTCCCAGGTCACAGTTCACAGTTCAATGCAGTTCAAAATATTCCGTAATCAAACAAATAAAACTCATGCTAAAAGTAATAAAAGAAAGAGCACTTATAAAAGCATGCAAATTAAACACAACACTAAAATAATCATGCATAAAAACAGTATCTCATAAATAATCCAATAAAAGCACTCAAATGAACATGCACCGGAGTATTTCTGACCCTGTCACACTTAGATTTACTCAGTGTGTTACAAGCTACAAAGACACTTTGAAGATGGCCAGAAGATCTTGGTGGATATGTAACAGCGACACTTATTATCCTGATTGTGTGGATGATATTATTTTTATTCCATCTTCAAAGCCTATAACAGGTGGCTGAAAGGCGTAGACTAAAAGTTATCAAAGCAGCAGTAACCAAGGTCAGTGGTGGACCAAGCATTTGTTTTGTGTTCTTTTCTAGTAATAATAATGTGTGTTCCACCTCTCTTTGTTCAAATGAAGTCCTATTGGCATCTGATTATTAATATTAGGGCACCCCTGTGTGTTGTGTGGTACATTTAAATGGGATAAACAAATTCACATTTTGACAGGACTTTATTCTTCAGGAGATGATGGATGATTTTAATATCACATTTGCTGATCAGTGATTTAAAACCTATTCAAAGTGCATGCGTAGGATTTTTTTCCCCTTCCGCCTACCCCAATAAAAATTACAGTCCCAAATACCAACTATTTCTCATCACAGTCTTCCACGTCTGGCCGAGACCTTGTGTTTTAAAGTTCATTAGTAAGATATGGGGCCGCTGGTGATATGGGTCAAATTATTTTCCCTCTAAAATACCCGGGCAAATTAATTAACACCTTCCTCTTGTAATTTGTGTGGCTGTGGCTAAAATGTTAGTGTGGAGCTTGTCAAATATTTCATTACCCAGCTCTCTGTGGAACACTAATGCCCTTCGATTGTTGTTGAAGTCTGTCTTTAACTCAAATTTACAGACCAGATTAAATAATGCAGTGCCAAGAGGTTTGTATCGAGCCTATTGAAAAAATGTTCCTCAGCAGATGTTGTCATGCTGTTTTAACAAATTTGAGCCTCTTCTTCCTCTAGTTTTTTTTTACCTCTTGCTGTTTCACTGAAGCCTCAATACATTTTTACCCAGAAGAGTAAGACCAAGTTCTCTAAGGTGTCAGTTATATCAAATAATGCAATTTATAGAATAATTTCTACTTTGCAGATTACTGGTTTATATATTCTCACAGAATACCAACCAGGCATTGCAATCCCCTGAGGTCTCCGTGTAATAAAGCAGTAGAGTCATTCGCTATCATAAAAATGAATCATGGGAAAGTCACATGGGGAGGATTCAATGTAGGTACAGATAAAATAGGGGGCTACATCACTTTTTCAAGGTTCTTCATAAATTGCAAAAATGCAAGAAACTGTTAGAAAGTCAACTCACAACCCCTCATTAAAGGTTATAGATCTGTTTGAGCTGTGAGCACGAGTAAGCAAAGAGTGAGAGTTTGTCTTTTCACATTGTTTGATTTAAATATTTTTTAGAGGCTTGAAGAGATAAAACTATGTAATATTGCACAAGTCATAATTTTATGGATCAGAAAAAAAAAAAGTTTTTGTTTCTACAAGAACAAGAACTTAGTTAATAATTTCACAACCTCTTTTTTTCTGTGAACGCATTGGGGGTCCCAACCCCTTGGCAATACCAAATATATACATTCTTGCCGTTACGCCTTTATAAATGCACCTGTAAAAACTGAGGCTGCACCTAGTGATTATCTTTATTATTGAATAATCTGCTGATTTCTTTGTTGATTTCATTGTTAATTGTTATAAAATGCCAAAAAGTAGTAAAATAAATATACAGTATATCACACTTTCCTAAAGCCCAAGTTGATGTTTTCCAATTTGTTTTTTTACAACCAGCACTCCAAAACCCAAAGGGTTTAGTTTACAATCACAAAGAAACCAAGAACAAAGAACAAAGAACAAAGAACAAAGGAAAGCAGAAAATCCTCAATGTGAAGCTGGAAGAAGGGGATGTTTTTATTTGATAAATGACTCAAACAGATTTGTTTCAGTTGGAATTATTAACATTTCCTTTCTGCTGTATGTGTCTATAATCACATCTATATGAGAGCTTGCCTGAATCTCATATGAAAGCTTGAGGGAGAATGGACCTGAATGGCTTTCTGCTTTTCAGATCTTCTCCATTATATGATTTCTGGACATGGCTGGTTCTGACCTTTAACCTTTCAGCTCCATTCAGCACAGTACAGTCGTTCAGCGACACTCTGCCTGTTAGCATTATGTCCCGTGGGAAAGATCTGGACCAATGTACCTTCCTAAGACGTTTGACCTCATGTTGACCTTGTGCAAGAGCAAAGAGACATCTCACTGTCTTCCCTCAGACAGCAACACTGTTTGACTTTCTCGGCCACTTCCTCTCTTATCACACTAAAGTGACTTTTACTTACTTTACAATAAAAGCCTTTAAAATATACTTTCAGTCAAAGACTTTCCTATTGTGCCGCCTTAGGCCCTCCACAATAAAGGCTTTTTTGCTGAGTAGGTGCAGAGCTGCGGTCATTTAACCCGGCTTTCCAAGGGGCGAAGTAAAATCTGCTGTTGCCGGAGTGTAATTACTTGCCTACAGCCCAGTACAAATGTAATGAAACTTGCATTTTCCTCCTTTCCTCTTCCCTGCTCTGGGACATGACTGGGCATATGTTAAATCATTCACAGTGCAGGGCATGAAAAAAAGGCTGTGGGGTATTACTATATGAGCAGGTCTGTGGCTAGAAAACATGGACAGAGGGGAAGGCAGTGAAAGGAAAGGGTTGATACCAAGTGGCTGAGAATTCAACAGCATGTGTACTTGGAAACCAAGAAAATGACTCTGAAATATTCAGGTCTGATTACATAAGAGGCTCCAAATTTGCTTGTTGTACGCTCATGTGTTAGTTCCAATGCAAATGTACAACAGCGGCTTCATTTTTTATTCTTCACTCTCTGTGTTGGTTAGTTTTCATGCAACACAAATACGTTTAGTGGTCATAGTGTGTATGTAAGACATATAACAGCAAACTTTGCAGAATTCAGGTTGACAGAGGTCATGTTGTGCTGTTTACTGTAAAGCTGAGTGACAGAAAATCGATGGAGAAGGAACAAATTACAGCTGTCAGTGAAGAATGTTTGTGTGCTTTAAAATGCGTTTTAAAAGGCCATATAGTATTACAATACAAGTCAATAAAAGTATTGAATGTTTTTTTTCCACAATGACCTTTGACAACCTTCAGAAAAATAAAGTGGAAGGGGTATAGTTTAACATGAAGAAATACAAGTTTAATACCGTCAGAATCCTCTACTACTACTCTAGTAGTAGAAGTATTTGTTTCTTGTGTGACTGCAGAATAGTGTTGGATGTATCCAGAAAGATAGAAGGTAGAACTGATGTCAAGAAACAACACACCACTACACAAAGTGGAGTTGGGTTGTTGAATTTTTCGGTTTTAAATAGCCAACAGTTCTGACTCTATATTCTGACAATTTCAGATCATTTATTTAGCAAAAACCTTCTTAAATGGGATGAATTTCTGCAGTTTTCTGTAGTTGTAAAATTTTAAATTCAATACTTTCTGGTTTTGGTCTGTTGGTCAGACAAAACAAGCGATCTTTAGACCCATCCTTGGGTTCTGAGAAACTTTATAGACCAAGTAATTTATTGGCAGGTTGATGATTTAATGTTAGTTTCAGTCCTAGTACTACTACTACTACTGCTCACTAGTATTGTGGGCTGATTCTTTTCTACCAATTGTTTAATTGTTGTGAGCTGGATGATATGTCAGGACTGGCCGCTCCATCCTGATTTGAATGAGGTGCTTTATGCTAATGGGTGTTTTTAGGTGCTGAGTTCTTTGTTTGAGTTGTCATTTTGTCTCAATGGAAAACTATATCTCTAGCGTCACAGTAATATTAAAAAAAAAGCTTTGGTCTTAAATAAGCTCTTGTAAGAGATCTGCTTTTGTCCTCAAATGGATGAGAATACTGGAGAGAATATTAGTTGAACAAATGGTATAATGTGATTGGTTGGCTAGAATTCATTGATTCAAGGAAAGCTCAAATATGTGTGAACTTTACTCTTAGTCTTATTCTTCTCTTATTCACAAAATTATTTGTATATTTCCTGAATGAATTTAGATATTTTAAGGGTTTAAAGAACAGCCATGTTTCTACAGAACGGACAAACCAAACACCAGCTGTGGATAGAGCCTTTTGCCACTGTAGTTTCTCCCCCACGCTTCACAGCTTGTTCTCATTCCCAGGTCGTCAAATACTGTATACTCTGTATAACCTGAAACTTAACTGCTAGATGCCAACAAATCCTACTCACTGGTTCTTTAAGACCGTTCTTGTACAGCTACTTTGTGTAAAGATATAAACACTGATGCATTTGAGAAGTTTGGTTTATTTTGTTAAACATACATGTAAAATGTACTATTTCTATACAGTATTTTTCGATTCTTTAAAATTAGGTTTCAAAAAATGTGTTGTTTTTGTTGTCAGTACTGAAACTCAGGTATCATGTTGGCACCTGTGTCTAAAATCCCTGGCCCGTTTCATTCCACCTACTCTATGATGTCTTTGATATTGTGAGGTCTTAAAATAGAGATGTGTGTCCGGCTACAGGTGTTTTCGATTCACAGGCATTCTGAAAGCATGAGAATATTCCTCTGCGCCCCTTGGCCTCCACTCTGTTAATCCATGCTTGGCTTGACTGAATGCACACTTACTTACACTTGATGAATACTGAAGTGAGCTGTGCAGAGTGGAGGTGAGGACACTGGAGAAGCTCAGGTGTGAGTTGTGTTGCAGTTTGCTGTGTTGAGATTAGTTGTCTCTCTGGACCAGTGACTGTTTACAACATTATTTTTGGAGATGGAAAAGAGATGACTTTTTTATTTCACTGCTGTCATCTCAGCTTGGCTCGGTGCAGCGCTGGGTGACACCTCTTGTTCTTCACTGTTTCTAATTCAGCACGGGGTGTTAATGGTTAGTGTCTGCTCAGTTAGAGGGCTTTTGTTTTTACTGCTTCTTTGGGAGGAACCACTGCATCTCAGCATGTCCAAGGTGTTTTGTCTCCATGACGACAGTTTTTTAAGAGGTTTTCTTTGCCTCCTCTCTTCTCCTCTCAGGCACTCCTGCGCTGGCCCCAGCGCCAGAGTCTTATCATGCATGCTGTCTTCCTCTCCCACTTCGAGATAAATGAACTTCCTGTGAGTGGCAGGAAGTGCAGATTAAAGGTGGCACAGAGTATTTCCTGGAGAGGTGGGCAGCCATGGAGGAAATGAGCTGACACAAGGAATTTAATAACACAAAAGTGCATTGAAAATGAGAGCCAGGAGGCGGAGTGACTGCTTCAGCCTTTAATAAATGCATGCTTATGGATTCATACATAGTATATTTGGATGTTTATGTCCGTAGCTGAAATGTGTTTTCCTGCACATCTCTTTCTGATAAGACGTGTCATTAGGCAATATCAAAATTCATGTATAACTTATGAGATAAAGACAGCTTTGAAATATGTAATCACTCATATCAGTTCAGCTTCTCCAGTCTGCCTCAGTACTTCTCCTCATTTCCATCCATCGGATCGATACTGTTTGTGGTTCTCTGGGCAACATATGCTCACTTCGGCTTTCACCATATCGGTGATTTTTCACACTCCCCCTTTTCATTGTCCTCCCAAGTTATTTAGCTGTTCCTGTACCTTCTGTTTCTACATGTTTCTTCCTCATCTGTCGCCCACTCATCTTTTATTTATTCCATCTCTGGCTTTCTCCTTCCTCTCTTTTTTGCCTGTCCGTCTCTTTCCTTTATGTACCTCTGTTGCTCTGTCCCCAGTTTGATTTATAAGTGATCATAGCCATGTGATGAGCTCATATTTCAGTTGGTAAAGGAACCACCTGGTAGCCAGTGTGACTGATGGCAGGTAGACTGATGTTTGTATGCATCCATATCGGAATAAGAACATACAGGTGGACAAAACTCCATGAACAGTCAGTCAGACACAGTGAATCCTTATTATTATATAAATATCAGAGAGGTGTCACTATAATGGTCATGTTTTTATAGTGAACATTTTGGTGTCATATTGGATCATTGCTTTGTAAAAATCCCATATGCATGTAACCAAATACACACAATATACAGTAATCAATAATCATGATTATTTTGGTCAATAATTGACATCATGATTATTTAAAACAATTAAAAACTTAAAAAATAAAATTAAACTCCTCGAAGCCTATACAAAAAAACGAAAAGATGAATATAATATGTACAGCAGCTTGATCGCCGTGTCCTTATTCTGTTCTATACGTCTGAGTGTTACACTGTTGATCACAGCTTCATGTCGCACTGCCTTCACTACCAAATTGGCATCTGAGGTTTAGCATGGCTTCAAAATCAGTGTTTCTTTGATGCAGAGGGGATTTCTGCTGAAACACACACACAGCACAAACATACCACGCAACACACACACACACACACACACACACACACTCATCTTTCCCTCTGTCATTGGCAAGATTGATCTTTGGATCCATTAATAAAGATGATATCCTCTCTGCAGGTGTGATATATCAATAACCAATAAGCACTCTGCGTTGATACCATAAAAGTTGATTTGCTAGATCCTTAATAACACTTGTTTGCTGCTGACTGCGGGTGTCAGGTACCCCGGGGATCCTTCTGCTTCTGCTGCTGGTACTGCAGTTTTAAAGGCTTAGGCTGCTCGGATGCAGTGGATGTAGAGAGACTCTAGCCCAGTTTTGTGCTAATACAGGCACAGCTGGAAACCACAGGAGCCCTCCCATACTTCTCCTTCTCATTTAGTGTCTGCCTGATTGGGCCCATAAAAGTACTGACAAAACTCTAATTTCATCTGAGCACAAAGAGGTGAGAATTAAGTCGTGGGCATGAAGGGGGAACTGTGCACGATCAAACAGAACTGTCAAAGTAATGGAACAAATTGCTCTTTCAGTTTCAGTTACGCAATTGTTAAATGGCTTGGAAAGGTTATTTTGTGGCTGCTGTGTAAGTGTGTAATTTGTGGTCTTATGTGCATATTAAAAGCATCTAAAAATATTAGAATGCAATTAAATGCCAATTTTGAAATATGGCATTTTCCTTGTTCTTACTCTTTAGCTGACACTGGCTATAAAATAGATTAACAGTACACAATGTTTTTTTCCACCCTATTAATTCAAAAATAAAACCTGGTTTTCAAGTAATATCAAGCATGGACAAATATAGGCTGGTATAGAGAGGAAATAAAACACTGACAGGTGCATTGTAAAGACACATGTGGTTAGGTCCTTTATTAGGAGGATCTGTTGGCGAAATGGAATATAAATGTGTGTGTGTGTTATCATTGTGTTGTTTTGGACATTTGGACATACTTTAGAATGAGCCTAAGTCCTCCAGTTGAACCGCCATGTTTCTACAGTAGCTCAGAAGGGACAAACCAAACACTGGCTCTAGGGCCGCTGGCTTTTTTTGTGTGTTCTATGTAGCGCTTGGAAAGGGAGAGTGGATGCCACCAAATCCTTCACAAACAATTAAACAATTACACTTTTCATTCAACCGTTTAATTTCTTTCATAATTTTTAAGCTTCTGTTGATGAAACTCAACACTTTGTGCAGTTGTCTCACATTACAAGTGTATAAATAAGAGGAGGAGTTATAGAGGAAATATGAATTATGAAGAAAGACAGGGAATTGGAAGAGAGAGAGGGGCCAACACCAGACTCAAACCCACGGCCACTGCAGCAGGGACAGCCTCGGCACATGGGGCGCCCCAACACTCAGAGGCCTTTAATGTGAAACATCTGTGCAGTGATACACTCCATTGACAGGTGAAAATGCTGAAAAGATTAGATTTAATAAAAAATGTTTTTTCTTTTTAACGAATCTCAGAAAAGCAGAGTGACTTGACCTTTGTGTTGGACGGATTTGCATGGATTTTGAAAAGTACATTTGAATTCATAAATCAAGACAACAGTCATAGCTTTCTACTAGAATATGGTAAAATATATTTATAAAGATTACAAAATAAAGGCCTGGGTTGTTCTGTAGTTGACTGTAGGCTGCTATTTGAGAATTTATGGTATTTTCACATTTCATTATACATGCTAATAATTTCATTTCTGAACAGCAGTCACAAAGAAGTTTGTCAACCATGACCCAATTGATTAAATTCTTGAGAAAGTTGTCATAAGGGCCAAAAAAGCTCAAGTTTATTTTTGTCTTTGTGTCTCTAAATACTTTCTTTAATAATAACAGCTGAGCCAAATATCCAAGAACCACGTCCCGCCTTCATCCACTGATCTGTTCTATGGCAGACAGGTTTCTCCAGGTCGAAATATTCCTTCCACATTTATTGTAGTGAGCAAAATGAAGGAAGAACATTAGAAATCTTTATTGATTGGCTGCTGTGAGTGAGGGTACGAGAGAAGGCAAGTACCAGTTTTGGGTTTTAAAAATGAAGTTATTTAACAAGTAGTGTGACAAATTATTGCTCCAAGGAGGTAATAAGAAAAGTAATAACATAACTTTTGAAATTAGTTGTGAATAATGACTGCTGCAGTACTTGAGTTACGAGCCCCGACACCGCTGTCATATCTTTCTCTCTCTCTCTCTCTCTCTCTCTCTCTCTCTCTCTCTCTCTCTCCTTCTTTTACTTTTTCCAGCTACAATCTCTGTCACTCCCACCCTAATTTATATCTATCTTTCACTGTAGGACACCATTATGTGCAAGACAGCAAAGATTTAAAGCTTCTTGGTCACAGTCAGTGATTGTTTTCTTTCATTTGTCCAAACTCTGTGTACCCTGCAGCCGATGAAAGAGAACTAATGAGCTAATTAATTTTTAATTGTAATGTATGGGTGGTTTTGGGTGTCATTATGCTCCCATATCAAACTGACATGTTATATTTTTATGGAAGGGAACACTATGTGGATAATAAATCAGTATATGTATGCAAATAATTTTCATCAGGAAAAGGTATTGCACACATGGTACCGCTGTGGAGGTTTTTTTATGCCAGAAATGAGCTTATTTTATTCCATGAGCAGCTGCAGTGTTAACTTGTGATTTTTATGATTCTGATTTAATCAGTAATCCTGCTAATCAATCTGTGAAATCTATTCAGTACAGAGCACTAAAGATCTGTTGAACATGCCTGTGTAATTTGAGTTTTAGTTTTTTGTACTCATTTTCTGTGTTTATGGAGGTCGTTTTTCAGCTGCTAGAATATTGCGAGAAAATTGCAATTCCTTAATCCTAGTTGGTTTTTCCTTTTAAATATTTTATAAGTTACATGAAATATCCAGTTACTACTTGTAATAAAGAAAGTGGGAAAATTAAGTCATAACTGTGTAAGGTTTATTTTCTGCTTCGTGTGCTTTGCTTTTGGTTTTTTTCTTTTGGCCTCACTGGGTTGTGATTGACAGGAAGTGCTTCTAATGTGATCACAGAAAATAGCCATCAGTTGATAGAGTTATTCTGCAGAGGAAAATGTAGAAATTGGACATGTGGTCAGAGACAGGAAGAACCGTTAAGTCATTTATGACTTCTATCATCAGCTCTGGAGAAATATGCACACTTTTGAGCACCAAAATGAAGTGGGACATAAAGTTGTCTGGGAAAGATACAGCTATTGGAGTGTGTGTATGTGGTCTGAATTTCAATGTCTTGCAACAAACTTGATGATGTTTTTACTTGACCTGGCAGATGAATGGCTCTGGAAGACATTATGCTCGAAAACAAATCCATCATGTCTTCTTAATTCATATTTGTTGAATCAGATCTTGGTGATGTCTCTCATAGCGATCTTAGAATATTATTTAGCATGCATTGTGTATTTTACTTTGCATAATCACATTCATAAAGTTTGTTTGACCTGCGGCATTATTTTGAAAACCCCGAAACGAAGGCAAGTAGAGCAGAGAGGATGATGTAGGTTTAGAGCAGTGAAGAAGAGTGTGGAGGTTAAAGGAGATTTTGTGGGTGCTTTTAACATTGCTGTGTCTCATTCTGAACACACACTGCTCATTGTAGCCACTGGGGGACAAACTGGGACATATTTGTTACTACTAATGCTGTGATGTGCTTTATTTTTATACTGACACTGCAGTGGACACAGTATGAATATATTACTTATTAACGTTAGTTTACAAGACAGAGCCTAAATAACTACTTGAGGTAAATAGGCAAGCAAATCCTTAAACTAATGTGATACTGCGCGTTAAACAACAACTAGTGTTATTTACACTCGTCTAATTAAGTGTAATGTTAAAGTGACCCCGGAAATTCACGGTCAGACTTTTCAATACTAAAGATACTTCACTTCTAATAGTAAGAAATCCATTAACTGTACCTTGGCCTTTCTTGAGACTATCCTCACCAGAATATGACAGTATTGGTGTCACAAACAAAACCTTTTGACTTTGACTGCAGTGAATATTTGAATCCCATCACCTAGCAACAGTTACCTGTGGTTTCTTTTAAACATGACCACCAACGTCCCTTAACTTGAAGTCATTTCAGCTGCCTAAATAAATCTTAATCATAGAGGTAGCAGATCAAGGAACACTTATATATTGTTGTGACAGTCGTGTGTTTTGAATAGGGCTGTACCCGACCCGCCTGTCATTCTGCCGCTCTGTGCACAATGATGCAGCTAAAGAACAAAAGTGCAGTGAGATTCAACTGACAAAATACGATTTGAGTCTGGGTCTTCTTGACTGATGACTCGAATCATCGAGTTTTTCAGGGGCAGTCCTAATTTTGGAAGACAATGTCAAACGTTGCGAGAAAATGCTCCCTTGTTCTTGGTCTTTTTGGAAAGCAGCAATAAACAGCCTGGGTTGTTGTTTATGTTGCAGGCTCTTTTGTTGTGTTCATGTTGAGCATTTTGCAGCGTTATAGTCGGATTGAATATTTATGTGGCTCCTCTCCCAGTGCTGTCGATGATGTCAGATCAAACAGCATTACACCTGTCACCCCCCGGGGTTTTTGAAATGAGACAGTTTGAATGTATTAATTAAAAGTATCATTTGTGAGCCTCAAGTAGTGGCATGAAATATTCAATCATTCAATCGGGGTTTACTTACGAAATCCCCAGCAGTGCTTTTTGAATGCATCTGTGATGTAACCTTGTTTATCCCAGGCTTTGTGGAGCTTATCGTCACTTGGAGGAGCCTCTAAAGGCATCAACAGTCTGGGCTGTTTTGTCACCAAAGACCTGCACAGTAAAGAACCTCTGCCTCTCTCTGTCAGTAGGGTGTTGACTGACATGTGCTGTATCTTGCTGCTGGTGAGTCGTGTAGTTTTCAGTATACAGCCTTGGATTCATCCCAGTCTTTATGTTTGGAGTGTCACTCGGTAGCCCGCTGAGATCCTAACAAAACTGCTTGATGAGCGTGCCCAGGAGACTGTTGTTCTCAACTTATCACATATAAAGTCTCTTAGCCTCCAGTCTGTGCCTCAAGGTCTGCAGCCCTGCTTGTCCTGGTCTCTTTGCTCTCTACGGTGAATGATTCAGACCCAGAGCGCATTCAGCTAGCTGGTTGGACAGAAAACCAGTGGAGCTGCAGTGCCCCAGGCTTGAATTTAAGCTGCTCTGGCACAGGACATGCTCTGCTGCTAACATTAGATGCATTGCTTCAACCACTTTGTTCCAGCAAACCAACACTGAGCAGATCTAGGTTTATACTGTCAACGCGGAGCTCCATCCGTAATTCATCATCTTCCATCTGTACTGAGGTGTAAATTAACTTACTTTTTGATCTGATAGCACAGCTTCCTGTGAGGTGTGTGCCTTGGCTTTCATCTTTCATCTTGCTCCAACCTTCATCTTTGTCCTCCTCCTCCTTCTCCCTCCTTCGTTTATCTCAGCCTGAAGCAGTGGGTGGCACGGGGGCGTTTTCTCAATCTTGCGCTCGTCTCCTGGGCCGCTGTCCCGTGGGATTTTCATGGTGGTGTTGTGGAACATAATTTCCTCTACCTCCATTTTTCCTTTCTCCCTCCCTTTTATCTGTCATCCCACAACTCCAGTCACCTACAGCTCTGAGAAGCCATGAATACTACTGTTCCCATGATACTGCTCTCTGTTTGCTTTGCTGAAAGGCACTGAGTAAACAGGAGCGCGGAGAGGAATTTTAACCAGGTTCAGGATGAGTCAAGCTTGTTTGACCTTGGTCATACAACATAACTTCAGGAAAATGACAAATGACATCAACAACAACGACCCATCAAATGCCACCCTCTCTTTACAGTGAATCTGAAATTCAGATTGTCACTCCCTTTGAGGACAAACTGTGTTTTCTTCCAGCATCCTCCTGCCTCCTGCCTCTCCCCCTTCACTCTTCCTCCACATCCCCCAGCCCCACACACGTTGTATGGCCTCATTTGGCACAGAGAGAAATAGAAGACGAATACAAACACAACAAAAAATGCTTCTAAAAAACCTGCATGTAGAACTCTCTGTGTGTGTTCAGGCACAGATTTTTGTGTTATTGCTGTAGATCTGTTCTCATTACACACTTGTGCCCACGGGGCATGGAGTGATGATTGCTGTTTTTCGCCGCCAAGCAGGCTGAAAACCATTTATATAGTGGAAGATTTGCATAAAATTGAGAAAAGTGAAGGAATGCGTTCTGAAGCTTCAATTTTTAAGTTTACAGTGTGCAGTGCCATGTACTAACATGTTTTTCATGGTTTTTTTTACCCCTTATCACCATTGTTGTTTGATTACTTTGTGTTTTTTTCAGGTTTGATTATGGTCTCTGCCTTCTTACTTGACTCACCTGCAGGTGTATGCTTTAGTCATATTGCCTAAAAAATAAAAATGTATACCAGCTAGACAGTTATCATTATGATAAAAATGTTTCTACCTGAGTTGATGTTCAGTGTCCTCTGACCTGTGCTGAGGTTTGTCATGTTACAGGTATAGTTATGAATCAGCCAGATTAAATTACAGCAACACCAACAAGGTCTGCAACCATCCTATTTTCATGAGTCTGTGCTGGCAACAGCCGTGGCTGGAGGCATTATGTTTTCGGGTTGTCCATCCATCTGCTTGTCCGTCTTTCTGAAGAATGCCTTGAGGGAATTATATTCATATCCTCACAAAACACATATTTGGCCATAACTCAAGAATTGATGCAGGAATTATGACAATGAAGTGATGACATGTTTTATCCAAAAGGTCAAAGGTCAGCTTCACTGGACATCATAATGTGCTGGACATTTTTGGCCATTATTCAACACCATAACGCAGCAACAGAAGGGGAGACTATGACCACATTTTACAGTTGGTCAGAGACTGAATTAGTGAGATATATCTATATCAATATATATACCATCCATTATGAAAGCTGACATCTATTTGATTTCACTAAAGCAAGAAGTGTTTAAACCATAAACATTACATACTTGCATACTTGTGCAGTGCACTTTAGGATGTAAGATCCCACGTGTATCATATTAAATCTATTTATACCTTCCACGGCCACCTTTGGAACCATTTAATTGTGCCAACAGGGCTCCTAGACATACCAAATAGGTCAGGATGAGCACAAAGAAATTAATGTATAATGATGCACAAGATATGTAGAATATTAAGACATGATGTAGTTATTCAGTCAGAAGTACATGGTGTCTTAGGCTTGATTTAATTTGAATGCGCTGCAGCTCAGCGTAGTGGAGGAGAGACAGCAGAGAGTTGGAGAGTTAAGGATGGCTGCACTTTTGTTGCTGTATGAAAGCTTTGCAAGTACAACACCTGTGTGACATCTGACAAAAAAAAGAAAAAATTAAAAAAAATTGAAGGAGCAGAACAAGCTAGTTGATCTGCGTTCATTGGCTGCGCAGTTTTCGTCCGTAGCAGGAAACAATGGCAGCTCGCCTTGTCACACACAACCTCGTATTACAGCTAAACAGTTCAGTAAAATATGTTTCTGAAACGATTTTAGGTGAGAAATAGGCAACACAGTAACAGAATCTTACTTACGTATTTGATCAGCATTTACAAAATGAACATCACAATGTATTGAAGAAGATGTGAAACTAGTGATTAAGACCATAAACTCATTAGGAAACAGTTTAAAGAGGCCATAAATTAAGTGAGAACTCAGCTCATTCTCCATTACAGTGAATAGTATCGGTGTGTTGTTGCAGCCAGTGGAACTCTCCCTGCTGGCCTTTACATAGAATGCAGGTTTTTAAGACACTTCCACATTGGCTTCACTTTTCAGACCCAGAAGCTCTGTCCATTATATTTACTGTTATTGTGACCAACAGGTTAGAAAAACCTATTATGACAAAAGAAAACAAATCACAGTTTACAGAGCAACTTGTAGTATTTTTAGCAAGGGTTTATTAACAACATTTCAGAGAAAGGCCACTTACAGTTATGAAAGTATTTCTTTCCATATTTGCCAAGGGGTATCAGCATGTATCATAATTAGGAAAAATAATGGGCAAACCCCCCCCTGCTGTATGAGTTGTAATAAACAGAATTTTCCAAAAAGTGTTAGTTTCTGTTTTGTAACTTCATCAGTTAACAGTTTTCTCTTTGCCTTTGCCAAAGAGGATAAACATGTCGGGGCAGAGTTTGTTTTTTTGTTTTTTTCAGCCATCCACCATCTGACACTGAGAAAGTTTCAGCTTTGTTTGGTGCCATTAAACACTTCAACAACCTTGCTGCCAAATCCCAACTACAGTCACATCATCTAACATGCAGTGCAGATACTGCCAGTCTGCTTGGCAGTGCTCTTGTTTGCATGCAGTAATTATAGTAATGTCTCAAAATTAGCGTGGTAATCTTTTATTGAGGTGAAAACACTGCACTTGACACCTTTTAAATATACATGCCAGCATACAATCAAGCTCACACATACACTTCTCTTTTGATTTTGTCTGTATAGAAATCTCAAAGTAATCCTGATCTTTTTCTCCAGAGAGACATGGTAATTAAGCCTATCAAGTAAATGACAGAGAAAAGAGACAATGCGGTCACATGCTAAAACTGTCAAAGCAACAATTAGGGGCTAATCACAAAGACCATCAGAGATATCATTACTGTAAAATCATTAAGGTATTTAAATATGTGAGAGTTAATGTGGATATGCGTGTGTTTTGTGTGGCTAAGCCTTTTTTAATGCGGTAATCTCGCTCCTCCACCTTCCTCAGGGACACGGTTGCAGCACAGAGGGTTGGCTGTATGTGGTTTTAATTCCTCTCTGCGTTGCATTGGTAATTGAATTCATTACGAGGACACCGGGCCAAATCGGCTGTTATTTTGCAGTCAGTCGAGGTTGCTAATTAGAAATTAGCTCAAACATTCTGGTGCGCAGCCCTCGGGGAGTGTCGTTGTCAGTCTAAATCTCTGACATACCTACCAATAGCTCATAATTACTGGCACAGTTTTGCAGATAAGCGCACTCTTATCATTATTCTGCTACTGAGTGGCGATACGGCCTCACTCGCTGTCCACATCATTAACATAGTGTAAATGTACAGGCTTCGAGGCGTCTACATAGAGCCCCCTGGCAAGGCTATAAGGGAAGGCAGCTGTATGAATTTACAGGAGTTTCAACAAGCTTACCGTGTGTGTGAGTGGTTCTATAGCATCACATTAAAGATTTATTTTTTCCATCTCAGGGTGTAGGGTATTTCATGCTGAGAGGCTCCCAGAGGAAGACCGAGGCTCAGAAAATTGTAGCAGCACTGTTATTCCCTTCGTTACATTAAGAGAACGAAATGTTACGGGGGGGGGGAATCAAGAGAAATTTCTGTGGCACCTGAGAGAGTATTGAAAAAGAATGTACAGTTTTCTGACGGAGAGGTCAACACATCAGACTTTAACCCGGGAGACCCGTTAGTTGTTAGTTAGTTTCCCATTTCCAACAGTTCAGTCAGCATTTTTCCTATTGTAATCTTATTGTTTCCTAGCATTGACGGACACATTAATGTGGTTTGAAAGGACTTCTTTCTTTCACGCATAATTCATTCATAGTAATAGTATTCAGTACATGACACTAGGTTTCCATCTGTATTATCTTGGTAGATACTATGGTCTCATATTCTCTGTATTCAGCCCAAAACACTACTGAATGAGGTTGCTACTCAATATTAAATAGTATGTGTGATTGTCTTGAGAGCAGGGAAAAGGGGATACACAGAGGGAGTATATTTTTGGAAGGGGTAGAAAACCATGCAGGAAAGTGTCTGTGTGGAGTGAAGTTGCTTAGCAACTCCATTTACCTCCGCATGAACGTACAGAGATATGAATCAAAGTGCAAAATAACTGACTGAGAAATCAAGACAGAGCAATTCAAAGCAAAACCATTTGGAGTTGACATTTCTGAGAAAGTGTGTGTGTGTGTGTGTGTGTGTGTGTGTGTGTGTGTGTGTGTGTGTGTGTCGGAGGGGTTTACACACTCTGTTGCAGTGTCCTGAGACTACATTCATCCCTGCTGCTACCACTGCCGTGCTGCAAACATCCCATCTGCAAAGATTAGCCTCAATTGTAGAGACTTGTACTATTTTTAACTGACCTAGCAAGCACAGTGGCCACCAAAGAGAGGAGTCAGGTCTTCCTCCATGAAACAAAGCTTCTGCCCGTTTGTCAGTGTCATCCTTCATTTCTGTGGCATCATTCTCTTCGGTTTTCGTTTCCTTCCCTTTTTTTTATCTCCCTGAATCTGCCTGCTCTTTGTTTGACTTTACTGGGATATTGTTTGATCATCAGAAGGGTTTAATACCAGCATGATTCTAATGTTTTTTTAATCGAATCCGCCAGAGCCTAATAGAATAGGCTCTGGATAGAACCTAATTGATCTTTTGCAGGAACAATCTTTGTTTCAGTTTATGTATGTATATCTTCAAATTCTTGATTCTGATTTTTTTTCTCTTAGCTGCCTGGAAAAGAAAACATGTATAACGGCGTGGTGATGAATATCGGTCTTACCCCTTTGGCTCCAGGTGTCCTGTTGTTCATGCGTAGCCTCAGCATGACCCTTCAGAACTGAGTCATGCTCTAAAGGCTCACACGCTCCCATTACCAACTGACTAGAGCCTGTGCAAATCCATCATCAGCTGGCACTGCAATACCCACAACCCCCCTCTTCTCCATCTCTCTGTCTGTCTCCCTACAGTACTTCTCTTTCTCTGTCTCATTTCCTCTTCATTCATAAGAGACTGCATCTTCTCCTCTCTCTTGACATCACTTAAACTTTAGCTCTCTTTGACTCTTTTTCCTAGCTTCTTCCTCCTCCTCCTCATTCAGCCTTTCAGTGGATCATCTTCGCTACTTTACCCTCTGCGACAGAACTTTGGTCTTTAGTGTGTACAGGTCATTTGAAGGGCAATTGAGTTTCCTGTTGTGTAAGTGCACTGTATCATCTAGGTGAAGGAGTGTTGTGTCCCACATTTGACTGCTGACCAAGCACCCAGAGCACAAAAGGCATTGTGCAATGTTTAAATCGTAAGAGATCAATTTATAATCACAGCTTGGTATTGAACCTCAATACGTCTTTGTTATAGACTTTAAAGTGTCTGTGGCTCTAAGTATAAAAAACTGATGCTCTTGTATGGCTGCTTATGTTTAGAAAGTTTCATATTTGAAACCTTTTTTTACTCAATGAAAAAATAGTTTCGTAGGAGGTCATGATTCCGTTTTCAAAATGAAGTATCCAAAAAAGGTATTGTCTTTGTACCTGGAACACACACATTGTTACAATAACAAAAATATCTATTCATCTTATAGCAACCACGAGACCTGAATTTAAGTCCAGTCTTGATTGTTTTGTTTTTTTCTTGTGTTTCGTTTTTTTCTTACTTAGATCAATTTAATATGTACAAAAACAGCTAAAGTAATGTCTTTTCCCCATTGACCCATTATTCAGCGCTCTTGCCTAGGGATGCCCCTATCCTGATCTCACCGATCGGTATCGGTGGCAATCAATCACTGATCGGCTGAAGGTTGAGCTTCATTGACCCGATCCGATCTTTTGTTTTACGTCAGCTGTGATACAGCTGTTTTTACTCACAAAGCTTTCATGCGCGGTGCAGCCATCGTCAACTCTCTCTCTGTTTCTTTCCTCCTCTCTGAGCTCTGTGTGTGTGAGACAGTATCAGCAGCCCCGCTGCAAAGTTTGGGCTGCCTGTGCTCGGAGGAGAGAGCGGTAGAGATCCGACACAGCCACACACGACAAGTGCCAAAGGTACACAAACGAAAAGTGTAATGAACGAGAGTAATGAATTAATTTGAACTACGCAAAAGATGTAGACACAACAATTTATTCAGGTAACTCAGGCAAAGACTGCTCTGAAGCACCAAACACTGGAGAGAGGAACTCCCTCCAGACAGTGACAAGGCAAAAAGATTACAGAGGGTTTGTTCTTTTATACTTTATTAAAATAAAACAGCTTGAACAGCTTTGATGCAGGCATTTTGTTTCTTAGTGCAATTTAGAGCTATTTATATGTCAGGTATATACATTTGATTGATTTTAGTAACTTTAAGGTACTTTAGGTGTGCACTGTATGATCTAAACAAAACGCAAGTATCGGATTGGAATATATAATGAGTCGGACCGTTTAGGCAAAAACATGCATTGCACCCTGATTTGCCAAGCGCAAGGTGGTCTTATAGGCGCACAGACTGTATGGGTGTCTCCATGAGCACCTTCTAATTAGGTCCATGTCTTTTCAGCAGTGCAATCTTCAAAAGGGCTCGGTTGCATATGAATCATATGTGGCGATTATTAAATAGTGTATGAAAATAAGGACTGATTTGGTAAAACTGGCTTGCGTTATTTTTAGTAACAATTCTAATGTATCTCACCTCATACATGGTTGCATAGTTCAGTAAATAATGTTACACAACAGCGTTTCCATTGCAGTGTGTTTTACACTCAAAGCGAACGGTTGTGCAATAACAACAACAAATTAACATATCCGTCCATGCCTTCAGATGCTGCAGGGACTTCAAGAACTGAATGAGAAGCTTTTTATACAATATAAAGCCATTGTGGACAGCAGATATTGTAAGAATCCCACACATTTGTTCATACATCAATAACTGATTTACTGACTTTCCTGCTTTAACCACAGTAACCCTTTTGCTGCTTCCTATGCATTGTGTTTGAAGCTACAGTATAGTAACAGCATGAATATTGGCCCTCACTCACCAGGGTGTTAATTAGCTCTTCATTATTTAGGTCTGCTTCTGTTAGAGTTCGTGCAGACTCAGTCCACACTTCTTGCAGTAACATCTTTATGAATAATATTGGCAAGTGTCGAAAAAAACACAAGATGGCACAGCGACTTGATCCCATATATTCAAGTTTCATTCCATATATTCATGTGCACGCTGTCAGTTTTGGAAGAACTACTGTATTTATGAATTTAACATTTATAGACAAAACATGCAGAGCTGGGCAATATGTCAATGTTTACCACCAGAGATTTTTCTTACTGTTTATACTGTGGAATCCCTTTATGTCTTGTAGAGATCCCAAGGATCAGTGTATAAGGATTGTATTTGCTCAAATAAAGTCAATGACGTTCCAATCTTTTCTTTCCTGTATATATTGTATATAGTGTGTTTAGTCCACTTCATCCTGATAGTGTTGCAGCACTATTATCTTCTAAGACAGCCCACAGTGTGACATTCTGCTGCATAGACAAGTGTAAATATAAGTTCAGACACAGAGGACGGCAAAATACACAGATTTGCTAAGTTTGGACACTAACCAATCTGTTATTTGTCCTCTCTGTTTCTAATTAGCAAAGAGCAGTGTCCAAAACATCCCCGTAGCAGCTTCTCATTTCCATCTGCCGCTGTCGGTTGCTCTCACCGTTTCACAAACATTGCAGGCAGCAGGTCATATCAGCTGTCACTAAATAACCTAAATTGTGTTAGTGACTCGGTGAAAAGCCAACATTAAACCTGTTGTTGTTGTTCGGTTAAATTGCCTTCTGAAGCCTGTGTATGTACCTGGCCAAAGACTGTTTGAGAGGGACGGACCTCAATTCTGTAACACGACTGTACAATCAGAGTGGCAGCAAATCCAATGACGTGATACATTGTCACTCTAGTGGATCATGTCACATGCGCTTCAGGAGTTGCATTTCACTTATTCAAATCAGAGCGTCCAGAATTAACCCCCACTGTTATAAATGCCAAATGTGTGTACCAGCTAATGTGACCCTCGCTGTCCACCGTCAAATCAAAACACCTTTCTACTATTTATCGCTTTCTGTCATTCTATCTTTTGCTTATCAAGTTAATTTTATTTATATAGTCCAATATCACAAATTATAAAATGGGGCTCTATAGTCTCGACAGAATACACCACTCTCTTCATTAGACCCTTGATTTGGATTAGAACAAAGTCCCCAAAAATGCTTTAATTGGGAAAAAGGAAGAAACCTCAGAAAGAAAGAAAAAGTAATTATATCAAGATATATCAGTATCGTAATTCAAGACACCTAAATCTTTCTGACAGTGAGTGCAGCTGCAGAAAGTGTGCTGTCCATTTCCTTCTAGCGTGAAGTATGTGTTAATGTTTCTGGATTGATCTCTCCAGTGAGGGATGACATCTCTATTTAACTGCAGAGTGACAACTATGAAAGTAGACTGGAGAGACGGGACGAGAAGTGAAAATGGATCCAAAAATATGTAAACAGCAACACAGAACATCACAGACTGAAAGAAAGAGTTTCGTTGTACTGTTTGGTGATCTGCAAGAGTTTGATGCATCCCATTAAATGTTTTTTCCAAGCTGGAAGACTTGCAGCCCTGTATCGACACACAGACCTTTTTATCCCGTCTGATTGGATAACGCGCTGCGTCTGTTTGACTTGCGCAGCATTAAGCAGTGCAGGGGAGTTCATTAGACGGTATAAATGCATGCGTTCAGTCCTGCAGCAGTTGAGGGTCTGTTGCTGTGTATGCAGAGCATATTTGCTGGGTGTTTGAATCTCCTCCCTGGTTGCTCCTCTGTCTGTTCATCCCTGAGTGAACTGGTGAGCAGATGGGAGGTTGTGGAGGCTGAGAGGGGTTGGTGATAGTCGGGGAGGGGGTTGTGGAGGGGGAGGGGCTGGCAGGCTGTGCTGTGGGGAAGAAAAGAGGAAGTAATGATATGCCATGTCTGCTACATTAACAGGCCTTATGTTTAGGAGAGCTGAGCAGACGTTGCATGTGTATTTGTCATGCAGCATGTCATCCACTGTTAAAATGCACTCAAAGGGACTCTTCATTCATAACACATCTTTATTTACTGTGAGTATTTTTAATGTAAGATCATGTAAATGGCAGATTATGGATACTGAAATAGATTGTAAGGAGACTTATTGACTTATTGAGAGTTATTTTAGGGGCAAAATGTTTCATGGTATGAAGTTTAGTTACATCTGTGATCGTTTTGGCATAGAAATCAGGTTACACTCAACAAACATCTGCGTTTAAAAGAGTAATTAAATGTCTTGACTTGATACTAAGTTAAACCACTGGAGGTAAACTAGTGTTTGGTGGGTCTCGAAAATGATAAAAGTTTGGTTTAACTTATTCACATTTGTTAATCTGAAGCGACACAGCTAGATTTTTTCCATTTGCGGAATTGTTAGTAAATGAATGAATGTGGATGCCAGGTCTGCTTTTTTTGTTTGTGCTTTACATATTGCTGATGTTTCACCTACTTACAGTGAGCGAGCAGAAAGGGTCCAGTATGTTTAACATTTATTTATAGATGGTAGGCTGGCAGTGTCCAATCGATAATAATGATTTTGTGCCGCCCACTTTATCCTTTATTACACTGGCAAATTAGCAAAATAATAGAAACAGAAGACAGAATACAAATGAGATATTAAACAGGAAGAATGCAGGCTCAGTCATTCATTTCATTAATTGATCTAAGTTTGTAAAATTAAGATTGTATCTTTTGGTCTCCTGGTTAAGACAACTAGTCTGCTTGCTTTGAATCTAAAAATGAGAAGACTAGAAAAACCCTTTTGACCAAAAAAACAAAAAGCTAAATCTTTACTGAGGCTTCAGGAAATATATTATTTCCCATCAAAATGATTTAATTGAGCCGTCATTAAAACAGTATGGGTTTGTAGTCCTCAGGATGACACGACTCAGAGGACGAATTTAGCAAATGTCAAACTCAATGACTCTCAAGCCACCTTTTCAGGCATATATCAGACATTATACATCAGCTTAGTTTAAAAAGAATATTCATACTGCTTCTTTAGCCCGTGGACAAGAATTGAAAAAGACAGCAGTGATGGCTTTTTATTTGTTTGTTTTTTTATTTTTTGTTTGTAGCTGCTCTGCAACTGTGTGTCCAGGGTTTGTGTGTTCTTTTCTGTGTGACAGATTTTCATTTTCCATCGTATGCAGTTCAGCCGTTGTGCTGCTCTTGTTTTTATCCCTTTGGTCTGTTGTTGATCCAGGGTGTGGAGAAGGACAATGAGTGGATCAGAGGTTAGCGACTGTGCCCTCCGTGTGTGTGTGTGTGTGTGTGTGTGTGTGTGTGTGATAGCGATCAAGGCCTTAGAGCTTGTAATGGATGATTTTAGAGAACAACTCTGGACATTTTCTTTCTTCTGTGTCCCTGACATGGATCTGAGTTAGTCTGGGTGAGGTCAGCAGGGAAGCTACACATTTTCAGAGAGCAGAGATGAGGAGAAGGATGGCAGAATTTTGCTAGAAAGAGAAGAGATTTAATTTGGTCACTTTCATGTTGCCTCAATAGATCTATTGTCATTATTGCTATTACCACTGACCTAGTGAGTGGGCGATTTATGTTGCAGAAATTGAAAAATCAAAAACTTAAACACTTTTATGAAACAGTTAATAGTGATGTATCTGACATTTCTGTCCATGTTGTTTCTTAGTGTATTCTTCTTATTGCTTCATATATAATGGGGCAAATATAGACCTGTTCCACTTATATATTGGATATTGGATATTTCCAGCAGTTAAAATGCAGCAGCAGAGCAGCGTTTATTGATCTAAAACATCAACAGTAAATGTCAGGTTTTGATGTTAGTGCCAGTGCATCAAGGGATAGGGGGATCTTTCTAGACAAACCATTTTATATCGACGTTCTGTAATCAAACAGAGAGAAATCCATCATGAAAACAGCCGGAGATACTAATATCTTCCCAATAGTGTTCTCATCAGTCCAGAATACAATGCAGCCCCAAGACATGTTTGGAGTTTGTTGGCTCTTGACTGGGGAAATCGTTGTTGCTCTGTCAAATAACTGCAGTTGGAAAAGTAATTCATTTAGACATAATTAGCTGTAACACCATGATACAAATCCTGAGTCATTGACAGTTATATCCATTTTTTTGAATGACACAGTTCTACATAGCAGTTATATAATTTATTTAACTATTTTTTAAAGCTGTAATAACAGATTTTGTACTATTAAAGGGTCAGCAATACAAGCTAGAACCACATTTAAATGTTATCACCTTATTAAGTTGATAAAGATAAACGTGAGCAAACATAAAAGTGTTAGAAACCAGTTAAAAGCAGACATGGAACAACATTAGTATTCATTTAGAGTTGTGTTTCTGTCCACCTTAATGAAAGTAACTCCAATATTCACTCTCCTTTGTTTTTGGTGTTCACAAACTACTGAGGAACTGATGTGTCTCTTAAGCTTCTAAATGGACCAATAAGTTCATAAAATACTTATTAGCTTTGTCAGTCTGTTGTTTGGTGCTCAGCAAAAATCTGCAGAAAACAGCTGCCTGCTGCTGCTGGAAATGAGATTTATGGACCAAAACAGAAAAGTTAGGTGATAATTCACTATGAGCATTGGATTTCACATTACACATAGTCATTTGATCCTTTGTCCGCTTGAGAAATATTGATCAGTGTAGCTTTAACTGAGAAGGCAATTGCCTTAAATCTGTAAGGTTTCTTACTAATGGCTTGAAAACTACAAGACGTTTCATATTGTTTAGTTTATTTTGAATTTATTGTCACTTATAATAAATGAATAACTTCTAAATTTATAATAATATCTTTTTATAAAGGGATTTGATTTACAGTACCCACTGATAGCACCTACAAGTCTAAACAGGCAGTGCGTGAAAACAAAGAAAAAATCTCAAACCATACATAAGAGTTGTTAAGGGAGCATTTCTCTGTTAAAATGCTCCAAAACTGAATCAAACAGTTCAACACAGAATGCTTTAATAAAGACTAAGTGAGATGTAATGTAATACAACAACTCAAGCACATTCAGAGCTCTAGCTTCATGTTACAGCTCCACATCCTTCGTGTTTCTTGTTAGTCAGCTGTGATGGTGCAGGAACAGCCTGTGGTTGTGTTTATTTTTTTGTGCATGGATCGTGTCTCTACCAATAACTTTGTTCATTACTTTGGCACTACCGGGCATTTTCTGACAACCTTCAATCAGATACCATTGTTTATCTGCAACTTCTGAATAATCTGAACATTCTCCCTCACAAATTCATAAAACCTCTCCTCTGTCTCTCCATCACCATCCTCACTCGTCTGTGTGTCTTTTTGAGGTTTGTGCCCGTAGGGACTGTTAAGAGGGAGTTGGTGTGATCTGGAACTTATTAACACCACTGAAGTATAACATGATGGGATAAGTTCATGGCCTCACTAAGGTGGAAACAGGCACACACTCTCCTACAAGGACTCAGCCACACAGCCCATTTGCTGAGTGTGTACATGTGAGTTAGACACAGTCTGATAACCCAGTGAAGATAATTTATTTACAGCTGTTAAAGTCAGAAGTGGAGGCAGTTGTCAGGTCTGATCCATAAGAGAATTGTAAAAGTTGCAGACAATCTGAAAACATTTTGGAAGATTGCTTTTTAGTTTTGGCCTGTGTGTGAAATGGCTGCATGCTGCGTGTGTTAAGAATTGATTAATATTTGTGCTAAGAATTTAGAACTTTGATTGTTGTGACACCACTGCAACAAGAGATTTGTTGTATACTCTCCTTACTCACAGATATCAAATGCTGTGCCAAGTACTGTAGGTAAATGTGACATCTTACCAAATTACATCAGTTTTATGCTGATGATACTGTTGTCTATTGTTCTTCCTTAAATTCCTGCGGTAGGCTTTTGAGGTTGTCCTGCCCTTTATAATCCAAGTTCAGTTGCATTGTTAAATGCAGACAATTCAAAACATTTTCCTCAGATTTTCTTGATTTCCTGAATTTGGATGATTAAAAAAAAGATATCTATTATAACTTGATATAATTTATGGTGTTCTGTCTCCTGTAATAGTTGTCTTTGCCTTCTTATTTTGTTTGTAAGTGCTTATTTTCGACTGGTACGTCTTGAAAAAGAGGTTTTAATCTGACTGAGGGTTTATGTAATAAATAATGGGAATGACTGTCCACTGCTTTTCGCAATTGTGGCAGAGCCCTGCGCTCTTCGGGTCAGCTTCTGTTAGAGGTCCCTAGGTCGAGACTTAAACAGTGCGGCGATCGTTCTTTTGGCGTCGCTGCTCCCAGACTGTGGAACAAACTGCCCCCTGACATTTGCACCACTACTGATCTCAGCCTTTTTAAATCGAAGCTTAAGACCCACTTTTTTAGATTAGCATTCAATTCTGACTAGGGCAGTACTGTCTCTTAGGTGTACTCTTTCTGTCTGCTCCTTTCTATGCATTTCTGGAAGGCTTTTAATACCCTGCAGCGCTGCAGCACTATAGCGCTTTTAATTGTATTTGTATTTGTTATATATGTGTTATGTATTGTTTTATGGCTTTGTTGTAAAGCACTTTGGGTACCTTTCGGCTATTGTAAAGGGCTATACAAATAAACTTGATTTGATTTTCTAGGGCTAATGATGAGGGGGAAAATGGTTAACCTTTCCACAACTTTCTCTATATAGTCTCCATATTCAGCAATCTGCATTGGCATCAGAAACATGTTTACCACACATAATTGCAATATATGGTGGATCTTGTGAAATTTCCAATTTTATAAAATGAAGGGCTGAATACTGAGAATTTGTGTCTGTGTGGTTATGTAAACACTATTTTTAAGGATTTTCAGAGAAATAAGAAGTAACAGTTGTAAGATCACAGGAAAACCTTTGACCTTAATAAAGTGCAATGTTATATATTTTGTGATTGTTTTAAGTGAACTGCAATTTAATCATCTTGGGTTTGTAAATTCAGTATACTGGGTGGGCAGTGGGCACTATGTAGTTACAAGACAGCCACAGTAATTAGGTAAAAACTAATCAGGGTTTTGTGTTGGGTGTTTTTTATTGCACAAAAATGAATGACAGTTAGTAAATGTTTGTTGAGTGAGGGAAGCCCTGATATCTTGTCTTCATTGAGCTGAGAACAACAGTGCAGTATTTGCCAGAGGGGTTAGCAGTATAAGTTCCAGGGATGTTTGCTGAGATTTAAGCTGTTTTTTGCACTCGTGTGTCTCCATCGTGATGTGATAGTTGAGTTTAATCCTGTGAGATTTATTTCAGTGTTCAGTCTCTAAGGCGACGTCTGCCTCTGATTACTGATTCTTTTATCATAACAGAGAAGAGCACTTCAGAAGAGACATAGTGAAACTGAGCTAACTAAAAGATTCCCAAAATGACCACCAGTGTAATGTTGCAGTGTTTTTAGGCTTGGGAAACACAAAGTGACTATTTTCTACTATTACTATATAGCTTGTATTTTTGTAGAATGCCACAATGTGGTTTTGGAAAGCTGAAACATCTTGTTTTTAATCTTATCTTTAATTTAAAAGGCTATATTATTTTACTCCTGACAAAAATAATAGGAAATATGTTTTGAATCTAAGCTTGTATGTTTATCACTACTCACTCACATCACACACACACACACACACACACACACACACACACACACACACACACACACACACACACACACACACACACACCTGTTTCTTTCTGTTGGGTTCACAGGCTGCCTGCAGTGAGCTCTTATCAGTCGGAAAATTCTTAAGGGAAACGGTGAGGAACAGAGATCAAACCCAGCCCGGTTAATTTGCTCACCTTTATTAACATGACTGTATCAGACAGATCTCTCAATGTGGGAGAGTGATGGCAGCATCATCAGCAGCCAAGACAGATGGCAGCTTACCGCTTGGCAAAAAACTGGCCACTCGGACTCAATAAAGATGCCTCTTTTGATTTGTGTGTGTGTGTGTGTGTGTGTGTGTACAGTAAATGAGAGGTGGTGGAGCTTCACTCTTATCTCTTGCAGTGCTCAGCCCTATCTCCATATCTATTTTTTTTTTGCCATTTGCAGTTTTCCCTCCGGGAGAGGTAGCAGCCAACCATATCATAAAATGTCATATTTCACTAGAAGTTACAGCCATGCCACCATACGTAGCTTATTGAAGCATTAACATTAAGCTTTGCCGCACTGTTGGTACGGTACATGAATGTTAAGCGGATTGTTGGGTGGAGGGGTTGTTGTGTAATGTTGAGTCCTCCTTCCCAGAAAAACAAAAAAACAGACACAAAAACTTCACAGCAGGTCTGACAGATACACCCAACTGTATTATAAATTACACTAGGCAGCTGTGTGCTCTTTAACTATGTACGAAAGGAGGGACACTCTGTGTTTGCTAAATGATGAACCTTCAGTCAGACATGCAGAAGGTTTTATTTATAAAATGAAAAAAATAAAAAAAACAGAAAAACCCTCAAACAAAACAAAACTAGAGCAGTCGATGTACTGGTGGCAAAGCATTATATTGGGGACAGACCTGAAAGATTAGCTGAAACCTATAAACTATAAAAGAAAAGTTGAAAAAAACTTTAAATTTCAACTTGAGTTAGGTGATTTAATGTAATTTCATCCAACTTGTTCCTCAGTATGACTTAAGTGCCTTAAACAGGAAGGGTGCAGGATGTGTCTGACTTGCATACTTATCTTTCTCATGGTTTGCACAGTTGTAATTGTGATCAGAGAGAAGACCATCTGACTCATCTGAGATGTATGTATAAGCACACACATCCATCATGTAACTTTCTCATATCAGAAACAAGGGATTTCTGGAACATTTTAAACATAGTTAAATGCATGCTGGGGCGTATATGTGAACAAGCTAACAACATTTCTCATTAATCTGATTTGGTGAATTAAGTAAATGATCCTTTAGACATTTAGTCACCATTTTAAGTTCTGAAAGTGATAATAAAACAATTATTCTTGAAATTGACCAACTTAAGTAATTACACCAAGTTAATAATAGAAGTTAATTCAATATGAGATTTTATAGTGTAAAGGATGAAGTAAACAGTGAAAGCTGACGAATAATAAGAATTACTTAATTAATCCTCATAGGGGAAATTAATTAAATAACATTTTTTCTCTCCATTATTTCTTTTTCCACATACAATGGCTGAAAATTCACACACATAGGAACCATAGACATGCAGTTGTTGGGAGGAGGTGTTGGTGTGATTGTGCTGCCTCATATTCACGTGCCCTGAGCAGTTAGATGCCTTGCTCATGAAAGGTGAGGTGAACTGAAACCTCTCCAGCTACCAGTCCACACTCTGTACTGAGATATCTGCTAAGCTGGACTAGTTCAAACTCCAGCCATTGGCTCTGCAGTGAGCAGCCACACGTTTCTGTTTCTGCACTCCCAAAGTAATGAACACAAACAGAACTAAAAAGCAAAACAGCCCAATTATGTGTATGGCTTGTTGTTCAGTGATTGTTTCTTGAAGCCTCTTACTGGACAAATTACCCAGCAGCATCTATATAAACTGCTGTGGTAACTGTTACAGTCCACAAAGGTCGTTCAGACAGAAACCGTGTATTAAATAGAGAAATGAGCAGTAGATGAGACTGTATGCAGGGAAATTGTACTTTGACTCAAGTTGCCCTACGTGTCTCACATACAGAGAGATGTTTTGATTTATTTGATGCATGTAATACCCCCCCTTTTCTCCCTCATGTTTCCTTTCTGTATCTTACTATCCAGTAAATACAGACATGCCACAAATAGTATCACATATGAACAGAAGCTGGGAACATTTTTCCTCTTTTACCTGCAGACACCCACTGTTAGATGTTCTCAGTGAAGGGTGGAAGCTAACAATTTCGTACCTGGACAGTTGAGTTCAGTTCCACCTTCAGGTAGTAATATTGATGTCCAGATCAGCGTTCCCTCTGACTTCCAGCACTTCAAAAAGCTGCACTATGTGGTTTTTCTATTTCATTAAGTTGTAAAATATTAGAATTTTCTTTACTGGTTTTGAATTGCTTTGCCAATGTACTGCCTTCACAGTAAATCTTTGTTTTTAGCATTATCTCTTCTTCATACCTTATACTGTACTTATGAATTCTCTTTATATCTCACAGGAGGAATCTATCCATTCCCTTTAAAATTCCCAGCAGTGGCAACAAAGACTCATTTTTGGCCTCAAGACCTCTAATCACTCTCTTTACCAGATAAGGCAGGGAATCTGGAGCTGGGTAAATTAAGGCTGCAGTCCTTCGAGCTGCTGCTTGGTCCATGACTTGCTTTGTTGGCTTCAGAACAAAATGTCTTTTGAAGCCAGTCGCTTGTAGCACTGTTCCTTTCCACTGAGCTTTTAAAAGTTGCTGCAGTAGAGAGACATTTTTGTTCCATAGCAGAATATGGGCCACAAATTGAGTTTTGTAAGCTACTTGGTGAAGTGATTGTTGAGTCATTGGTATTGATCAATAACTCTATCAACCCCCTGTAGGTACAGAAAAGCGCTGGTCCTACAGAACACGATTAATATATCAGTACCAATTAACAAAGTCAGTATTGGAAAGCTTTCATAATATTTCTTTCATGCATGTTTTAAAAGGCTACTTTACACTTGATTACACAGAAATACAAAATACACTTATATCAGTATAACTTGAACCAAAGACAAGAACTTTTACTATTAAAGTATGAGCACTTTTAACAGAGGTCGAACTGACAACAATAATGGAAAAACTTTATGACTGTCTAAATATAAGGACTTAGTATGAATCATTGCAACCATGAGCAATTGACCAGGTAGATTAGTGTAGGAGCCCGTCACTGGAACAACATGCCTTCAGTTTCAAGTGAATTATACAACAAACAAATGAACAAACAAAAACAAATGAAAATTAATAATAGTTTTTACGTTTTCCCACAATTTCATTGCAACCTCTGAAAACACCACATGGGTCGCAGTTTTTGTAGAAATGCTGCCATGAAATCAGACATTTTAGGCTGCAACAATCCCACAAAAAGCCATCGATATCCTGGAGGGGCTGATATATATTTTAACTCACTTATTGGACTGGTACAAAGTTCAGGTTTCTGTAATCTGTATCGGGAAGGAAAAGATGGTATCGGAACATGGTAAATGGTAAATGGACCTGTACTTGTATAGCGCCTTTCTAGTCTTCCGACCACTCAAAGCGCTTTTACACTACATGCCACATTCATCCTTTCACACACATTCACTCAGCGATGGCAAAGTCCATCAAACAGAAACTAACTCATTCATACACATTCACACACCGATGCACAGCATTGGGAGCAATTCGGGGTTCAGTATCTTGTTCAAGGATACTTCGACATGTGGCGGCAGGAGCCGGGGATTGAACGAACGACCTTCTGATTAGAGGACAACCCTCTGAGCCACAGCCACCCCTCAAAATCAACTTTTCATCTAAATGATAGCTTTTCATATTGAGTAACGTAAGCACAAAAGAATGCATTTAATGATGGACTATGGCAAACATCTCAAGTGTGCATTCCAGTTTGTAATATAACAAAGATAAACAGAAAAATGGCCGTTTTAAAGGCAGGATGATATAGCGGATGCTGCATTGTGTTATGACAAAAAACGTAATAATAACAACACGTTTAAACAACAGTTATGTAACAGAAGAAAAATTAGAGTGAATCAGATGTAGGGGCCACACTTAAAAAAGCTTAATTTGCTCCTTATTGTAGTAACTTTGTAACCAAATTAAAGTACTGTGGATTCATATAGCCACGCTAGCTTCAGTTGTTGTTTTTCATCCCTTTTGAGAAGCTGATAGTGAGAGAGTGCAGAGAAATAGCATTACTCAAAGGCTTGTGAAGTTTTTTCTTCAAACCTTCGTTGGCCGACAGAGGAAGATGCAGACAATTGATGGTTAGAGAAAGTACAGCAGAGACGGACAGACTGATGACAGATAAAAGTCAGCAGCAGTGTTTTGTTTGCTCTCAGTAGATGACAGCGGACTTTGTGAATAGAAACAAAAGATTGCACTCTTCACCTCTGTTATTCAAAGAAAAAGGTGAAAAGAAACTTAGATACACATACAAATAGATACATACAAACCAATAAAGCCACAAACCCCCCTGGAACTCTGAAAAATGCACAGGACATTCAAATATGAATGTGCGTTTAGAATTAATTACATAACTGGGAAGCAGTAACACTTATGCTTTAATCGGTTTAATTTTCAGATCTCTGTTGCAGTTTTTCATCATTTTCTTTTTTTTTTCTAAGATCCTATCTGGTTCCTCTAAATCCTCCCTCTCCATCTGTTCCTTTATTCTCCATCAGTCATTACTTCTTGGCTAATTCAAATGCTAATTCCAGCTCATTTGAGAGATTAATGTTTTGACTGATGACATACTGTGCAGAGCTGAATGAGTCTACCTGGAATCGCTCTCTCGGTGACATAGAGGAAAATCTCCACCACTTTTATGAATCATACCTTGAGCTTTGCCACCTACAGTAATACAAATTCATTGTAATTCCTAGTTGATTGTGGAGCCCCATCACTGCATTTAGCGCTCCTGGAACAATAAAATTCTTATTCCTCAGCCTTTCTGCAGGATATAGATGCAAGTCACTCGATCTTTTGATCCTGTCCTAGTTTCTCTGTCTACTATTTCAAAGCAGTGTCTTTACTTAATGCAGCTTCTAAACAAGATCTTATTCTCTCTGCACTGTGAAGTGAATTGCACCCACACATTGATTCCCTTCACAGCTGGAGTAGCTGTACTCTGATTTTTTTCTGCTGCTACTGTTTTTCTTTCCAAGAATAAATGAGGTTCATATTAGGAAGAACATGGATGAAGGCAGGAGTTGCAGTTTTGCATTTTAGTGAAGTATGTGGTAAGAAACTCTTTAACGTACTTTTAAAAGAACTTTACTTAATTCAGTAATAAGATAATATTAGTTAATATATACTACCACATGTAGATATTTAATGTTGTTTTAAGCTCTGGGTAAAGTCTTCATTTCAAAGTTCTGCAATTTCCCAAAAACATTTTAAGGGTTCACAAATTTAGAAAATTTAGCGTTCAAGACACCAAAGTTGGCAGTTGAATTTTCTATGTAAAGTTGTTAGCCCTAAAACATTCTTAAAATCAAGTTTTGACATTGCACCACTTAAAATAGCTGTCTGGAAATTTCAGAGAGGAATTCAAAGCATATAAATTCAGAGTGAGGTAAATTTCACAAGTATTCCATTGCTTCTCATTATTATGACTTCTTCTTGCTGCCATGCAGTAGAGTGAGAGTCTTCTCTCACATTATTCTCAACCTTGCTCCCAATGAAGAGAAATATGTTTCTGCAGGGTTAGCTCCCTCACTATACATGGTAAAACATTGGATTCCATTATTAGTATAAAGTCACACATAAGTGGTCCTTTTCCATCAAATTTGCATCATGAAAGCTATGATTTGCATTGACGGGATAATTTCCTCCATTCAGGAAATCAAAACAAACACCATATTGTGACGCATGTATGAGAAAGCCCTCTCAGCCTGTTATTTCTCTCTCAAAGTGGTCATTTTTGATGGAAGGTCTCACCATGTTGAGGTTGCCTTCCTCAGACAAGCTACTTTATGTGAGGTTTCTGAGCAGGGAAAATATTAGGTGTAGGTGTGATGTAAATGACAGATATGGAGCAAAATATTTTAATCCATCTGTTTTGTTCATCAGCGCTAAATGACTGTGTTAAAAACAAAGGTTGTTTGTCTTTTTCTGTCTTGAGTTAGGAGTTTTTTTTTGACAATATTTTGTTTTTAGATTGTACTTCACACCTTATGGCACAGGCATTCACTATTTTGCAAAAACTCTAAGACAGTGTTGGTGTTTGGACTCTTAATAACACATGGGACCAATGGAGAGAAACTTTATCTAAAATAAAATGATGATATTCAGGGGTTAAAGGGCTGAAGTGATCACAAGGAAAGTAAAATAACTGATAACTCGCTCACAATTGCGGAGACTGTCTAAATTCTGAGAATATTAAAGCGATATTTATAAATGGTCTAGTTCTCTACATTAATTAAGCTGACCTTTAGCAATGATTTGCAGTAGTAGATAACCATCAAAATTTCCATTAATTCCAAATTCATTCTAGAGTTTTTCATTTACATAAATTTAGACTGTCTTTTTACGATTCTCTGTTGCCTAGACACAGTAAGTACAGATTAGACTTGACTTGATCAAGTACTGAGAAATAAAATATTTAATATGCTGGTGATGTGGCATGCCTTCTTCATAGAAATGAAATTCTGCCATTACAGGTTTTTATTCTAATACAGTTCTGAAAAACACAGTTCTTTTAAGGTTACTCTTTGCTTGTGAGCTGCATCCAGATGTGGACTTTTTTTCAACCACAGTGCCTGTTAATTGTAGGCCAGGGCTGTAGATAAGAGGGAATCACTGATTATTGTTGGTGCTGGCACTCAAAGTGAAGGCCAGAAAGTGGTCGGCTTGTTATGGCAGCAGGAGAGTGCACGCTGTGTGCATTTGTTTTTAAATAGTGGTGTTAATATTCACAGGCTGGACTGTCGGTTACTCAGCTTGGGAGCAATTACATCATGCAAATGTTTTCGATCCCATAGTTGATGCAACAATATCCTGAAAATTACAGTTGAGGTTCAGTTCTGACAGTTTTTTTTACTTTGAGCTGTCATTAAGATAAATGTTATTCAATTTTTTTCCAATTCAATTTTATTTGTATAGCGCCAATTCATAACAGAAGTTATCTCAGGACACTCAAATAGAGCAGGTCTAGACCGAACTCTTTATAACATTATTATCACCAGCATACAAGTGATTCAGGGCTACTATAATCATATAGTGTAATTTACAGCAGTAATGTAATTCAGTAATGTCCATGGTGCAAAAACACTTGCTCCATGACTGTACTAGAGACTAAAAACTCCTCAGGGTACCGTTAAGTGTGTATGAGCCCCTATAATAATGCAGTGCTTAAGAACAAGCCCAATAACCTGCCAGCAAGACTTAAATCAGGTTAAAAAAAAACAACAGCCGATTGCAGTGAGGATGCTGCCTAACCAAAGTTCGACACAAATAAACACAAAAAAGGTTTGCTTTGAGAGGAAGTTAATGGGATTAATGTTATATTAACTCAAAATGTTGAAACGGATTACATTAAAAACTTTTAAGGAACACCAACTATTAAGTTAAAAAACTTTCATTCTTAAGTACATTTTATTTTAATTTCACAGTAAAGTAAGTAAAATTTACTAAATTAAGTCAGTGTCAGTTAAAATTACTAAAGCTATTTTTGATCAAGAATGGTTTTTTTGACTTGCAAAATTTAGTTAGTTTTGCTTAAAATCAGTTTCAACAATTGAGTTTATTGAGTCAATTGAATTTGAGTTAAATTAACGTATCTGGTTTTACAGTGTAGGTTTAGGTTCAGTAGCAAGTGAGACATTAATATTGTTAAGATGACATTATGCCTTGGGTCCCGAGCTCCTGGGTGCCCTGAGTGTTCAGCTAATGAAACCCAAATTAACATTAAAGTGGTTGTGTAACTTTTTGAGACAAGTACATATAGCAGGGATGGTGGAAATGTAGACGCCAGAAGGTGCCCCTGTAGCATGTCTCCATTTACCCTGAACATTAATGATTCATTTGTATAAATGCTGATGTGAAGACACACAGGAAGCTGGCGTGAGGACTGCCAGAAAGAAGACATACGTACATAATCAGGAAATAAATAATTTTCAAGTCTTTTGAAATGTCAACTATAATCTCTGTATACTGCAAAATTAGAAATTGAGTCTGTGGCGGTGATCTGAGGCTTAAGTATTCCAGTGACTCATTAGTGTCACTTTATGGTTGTCGTGTGTGAAAACCAGGACAACAGAAGAACAAAAGCCGTGACCGTAGGCTGCATACTGCATGTGTGTGAGCTTGTGAGTATATTATACCTCTTATCAGTTGTTTTTATTTAGGTCTTCTCTCATCTGTCTGATCCCACGCCAACCCCTGCTTTACTGTTTTGCTCTTTGAAATCCATCTATGAATGCAAGAGTGCACTGAAACATCTCTCTGGTAAAGAAGACAATTGCAAAAAAGGAAATGTTAGTCGACTTTTCAGCATCAAAGGGAGAAGCAGAGGAGTTGAGATGGAGAGAGTGATGACTGACAAAAAAACTAAAATCGGGGAGCGGAGTGAAGTTCTGTGAAAAACGTCCTCGCACTGTGAAGCACTGCGTTCTGCCTCCTGCTGCTTCCTGGCAATCCGTCAAGATGTGCATTGAATGCAGGAGAGCATTCAATAAAAAGGTGAATAGAGATGAGACTGGCGTGTTTGCCCTAAACAGGTAGGCCAAATATGGAGCAGACGGAGGCCAATTAGAGGGTCTTTTCAGGTTTTCCACTTAAGAAAGTTGACTCTCCTCCACTTGTCTGTCTCCTGCTGTGTTGAGATACGGCAGCTACACTCCTCCAGCAGTGTCTTCTCTCAGTGGTTGCAGCACATGAACATATCTGACTACTTCTCCAAACCCTCAAGCTTTAATTGCCTTTTCCGCGGCCATGTCAGGAAGATAATTATCTCTTCCTGTTCATACATCACACACATGCAGCATCGTGTGTTTCTGTGCTTGTGGTGGGTGCATGAATGTCAGGGTCCCTGTGTATGTGTGTAGGTGAGTATACAGGCTGGGTGTGGGTGAAGGTGGGGGCACAGGGTGTTGAAAGGTCACTACTTTGATGAAAGCGCTTCCCTTTGGCAGAATGTGTCTGTTTGATGTCACCCAGCGAGTGTTAACTGACAGATTTGCATTTGCAAACGTGCGAATGAGGTCCTGTGCGCGCATGTTTGTGTTTGTGTACTGTGGTACTGGAATAGATGTTCAAAAGCCATGCTGGCATCAAATACCTTTCCCAGTTCATATGCTACTAACTAGAAGTATGTTGACAACATGACATCTACAGAAAAGACTGAGATGTATATAAAACAAGATCAAGAGTCCATAGCTATGTCAGTGTTTAAAAAAGGTGGCGTAAGAGTAAAGCTCTTTGGTAACCTATCTCAAGCATGATGTTGGGAACATCGAAGTGTCAAGAAATACTTGTGGCAATATAATTTTTTCATGTAGTGATATTGAATCCCTGTCTGATATCAAATTGGGTATCGAGACTCTTTTTTAACCAAAATACCAAAGTAATTAAAAGTGCCTGTACCAAATTTGATGGCAATCCGTCCAACTGTTGTCGAGACATTTCATTCTGAACCAAAAATGTGGTGCAGATGAAAAGTTGGAATGCGTCCAAGCACATTTTCTTCAACGTCCAATGTTGACAATGTTGACCAACTTCTTTTCCATGTCAGTTTTTTTGTCTCTCGTCTGTTGGTCTAAAACTTCTGTTAAATTTCTCGATAACTAGTGGAGGTATCTTAATCAGCATTTCAGTTGATGACTGAAAACTGTATGACCAATTTTCTGTCATGGCTGTCCCTATAGCCTATTAGCATGCTAATAAGAAAGCATACTGAATGCCAGTGTATATATAGAGTTATAGTAATTGTTTTACTCATACATCACTTCATTGTGGTACCCAGCACAGTGCAATTGAGCCCATCCAGACTCTGACTCAGAGTCACTGCATGTGGTGGATTAGATTTCCTCCCAGTCTTCTGTCACATTTTCATTTTCATTTTTTTCCCATTTGATTTCATGTTCACAGCATCTTGTCACAGCGCACTTGTGACAGTTCTGTCTTTTTTATCAGCATCCTTCTGCTAGTTTTACACTGCACACACACTGAAATATATTTTTTTGATTTGGTTCACTTGGTTCTATCCATGTTGTTTATGTTCCCACCTGACCAACAGCGACTGACAAGGTTTGCATACAGTAGGACTTTTTCAACAACCTGCCACAAGAGTTTGTTGGCTTACATATTAACTTGGAATGACGTTCAAGGAAGCACAACAGAAAACTTACAAAGATGTAGCTTAAAGAAACCTTGTGAACATGACGTTCTTGATTTCCTTTGATTGCAGTCAGTGCTAATGTGTGTATGGCTTTCCATAAGACATATTAAACAGCAATTAGACTAATTTGATTTTAATAAGGTCTGAACAGGCATGTAGACTTTGGAGAATGAAAAATAAGTACCCACATATCTGGACTTAGACTGTAATTAAGGACATAATTGCCATTAATTAGTTGTTTAGAATAAAGAAGTAGAAACCGATGACTAACAGCAGCAAGTGCAGCAGTGGTAAATAATATTTAAACCTAATGAAGGACATTTATTTTAAAACTGTTCATATTAAATAATAGAGAATTACACAATTTTTTACTCAGTACAAAGTAAACTTTTATGTTGTTTTCATCTTAGAAACAATCTGAAATGACTGTGAAAACAATAACTGACATAAAAAGCCTCCAGCTTGTGTTGCACAAGCAGACAGCTCAGACCTTTACTGGCAAACTCAGGTCCCTCGTAGTGGCAGGGAAGTGACTGCCAACAGCTTCTTTGAGAGCTGTTTCAAGTTTTGACAGGGTGTATGACTCAGATCAGAACAGAGAAGATTATTGCATCAAATGGTTATACAACTCCAGTAAATGGGATATTGAAAAAAAAGAGCACAAGCAGAAAGCTGAGAGTGAGTGTGTCATTTTGGCGGCTGCTGCCAGACTTTTTTGAACCTCGGCTGGCGGCTGCAGCTATTACTGAGAGCCCCAGTGACACATTTGACTGATCATTATAAAGCACAGCTATCCTCCTCAGCATGATGCTGCTACTTATCTTTGTCACATGATGATTAATAATGCAGTAGTAAAGGGAGCCATGATCTCCTATTAGTGCATGCATGCATGCATATGCATGCAAACATAGCCGTGGAAATTTTAATAGTGAATTAATCTTTGGATAATTGCACTAGTTGTCAGGGTCATTAGTAGTCCTCCAGCCTTTCTCATTAATGGCTCGCAAAATTCACGCCTGTATTATGATAATCTCTCTCTTTCTTTTTGAAATCTCTCTTTCTCAGCATGGGTTGACTTCAGTTTAGTGGGTATTTAATTAGATGGATATTTGCTCCATACACAAATCCATAGACAGTTAAAGCCTCTTACATACAGTATTCCAAATAGAGCTGCACACAAACCACCTGTGGAAGAACTCATTTCTAAGTAATGTCTGGTATTTCACTGTAATTTTGATAATCAATCATTTCTTTCAGCAATTTGTCAAGCAAAAATACTCGCGCAAGGATTGTATATTCAGGGTAAAATTTCAATTGGACTCAAGTGTCCAAAATTAAAACTTGTTTTCTTAAATCTCTTTAGGTTTAGGAATACTTAATTTGATTCACTTTTATGGACTAATCAGTTCATCAAGACAATAGTCAATACATCAGTTAATACATAAATAATAAAGTTTCAGCCTAACTCTTACCTTTGTTCTCAATACAGTATAGTTCATCGAGATAAAGACAGATAAATCTGGTACTGTTGGTCAACATGTACATCTACAGCAGGTGGACACATCATGAGCACAGTGTTTATATAGTTAGCAATGATACAACCAAGTTGCTGTGATACTGTAAGTACAAATGAATATACTCTGCAGAGTGACTACTAGGGCTAAATGATTATGGTAAAATATATTATGATATTATGATTTAATTTACAATTTCATTGTTTAAAGTCAAGCTTCAGTTCAAAATTACCCGTTTAATAGGTTTAAAACGTGATGGAGACAGATAGATATATGAATTTCTTTCAACATGCCTTTATTATATTTTTTGAATATCACATAGAACATTGCACAGTATGTAATTAATAAAACATAATTTACTGAGATTCAGCATTGAATGTGACGGACCACAGAAATAGATCACTAAATATAATAGAATTAGAAATATCAATGTTATCTAAATATTAAATCTATATATTAAACTGAATTTTTTTTTTATTTAAGCAGCGTTTCACTTCTGAGAATTTCCTTCTTACAACGTCTACCACTATAGGATAAAGTGAAGAACAAATAAAGTCTTAAAATGACTCCAAACAATAGAAGCCTCACACAAAACTTGCTTCCCTGAAAGCTCTACTTCTTCTTAACACTCATTGTGGTCTTTCCAGAATGTTTCTCAAAAACCTGCACGTAAGCCTTTGTTGGTTTCAGACATGAACGCTCACACGTGCTTACACTGACCCGGCACTTAACGCTCTCTCTGACGGCGAACTCGTGGCTGGTATGCACAGGGGTTTGCAAGCCAGTTCGCTCAGAGTTGTAAAGTTAACATTGTGCACCATCCTCTGGGGCCAGGGGATCTTCCTCTCCATTGATGGCATGAGTCATCAGGTAGATGTTCAGCTCAGCTTTCATGGCTCTTAAAGAAGCTGCCCAATTACCGCTTTCCCTTCTTCACAGTGGATGTCTCTGCCTCAGGTGCACTTTGAAGCATTGCGTCTGTAGTTCTGACGTGAGCCCCTCTTCTCCTGCAAAACACAGAGATAAGAGCTGTAAAGTTTTGCAATGTGATGCAATTTTGAACAACAGGGTATTTTATGTAAATGTTTAAAATGCCAATCAGTGTAATGAAAATACGATAACATATCGCATGTGGCGTCTTGTGTTTGCCAAACTGCACATTAAAACAAGACCAGGCACCTTGCCTGTTCCATTTCGATCTCCACTCTTGCTTTGATGTCTGGGACATCTCTCTGCATTCAGGGTATGCAGTTAATCTTGAATCTTGGATCAAGGCACGAAATGATGTCCAGAAGGTGCGGCTGGGTAGCTGTATTTATCCTCCATGTAGCCAAGGGCTCTTGACTTTATTGCCTTGGTAAGGTCTGTGTCCTTGTCATTTTCAGCCAGGAGATGTAGGACTGGCTTCAGGTACCACACGCTTACATATACTTCACCAGAGAGGGCATCTGTAAACTCCTGGAGAGGACTCAGGGCAACGTTGATTGATTCGAGGACCTCTGTGTCCTGTCAAGTGGAGACCAGGAGACGTGCCTTCCTGTCTTCAGACAGAACCTGAGACAAGGCCTTGCTCTGCTCCAACACCCTACCAATCAATCTCTGCCTTGAGCCCCATCTTATTGGACACTTTGTAATCAACCAATGCTCTGGCAGATTTAACTCTTGTTGCACCTCACTCAGTGCAGTCTACTTTACTACTACTACTACTACTGTTTACTCTTTCTTCATCTTTCACAGCATTTTCTGATAAACAAAAAACAAAAAAACAAAGCTAAAACATGAACTAAAATATTAATTGTATAAGGTACATTTTGTTAATGCATTTTTCACTGAAAAATTTAGAGAGAGAGAGAGAGAGAGAGAGAGAGAGAGAGAGAGGGGAGAAAGAGAGAGAGGGAAAAAGAGAGAGAGAGAGAGCGAGAGACCAATCTCAAGATGCAGCCTGTGGGCAAAACACTGACGCCTGGTCCATTGATTTAGTTTTACAGCGTTTGATCCATTATCAGCAGTGATGCACGTCTGGCCCTCTTCTTTCAGACACCAGCTAGAGAAACACTATTTTAGACCATGAGCCATATTATCTTCCATGTGGTCAAATGGAAAATATGCCCTTTGCTGACAGCGACTCTTTAACTGGAAGTCATAATTTATCAAATGTACAGGGAGACTCATGTACAGCTTGGTGTCCTGCTTGACCACAGATTGGTTGTTGTGGCATAATACTCCACATCTTTCAGCTCCTACATTTGGAGTACAGTTCTGGGAGGGCAGCTTGACTGAAATATGAGAGGTACCACATCGTTTAAGTTTGCTGTCAGTCAACATGTTTTATGTCTTATTTTAAAGGTCCTTCTAGGGAGGGGCATTGGAAATTAGCTGTAGCAGTGAATGCTGTGATACATTGCATTGGATAATCTAAATGCAATTCTCTATGTATATTGTATCTGTCCCTGTCAAATAAACATTAAATGAAATGAAGCATTTGCATGTCTTTTATCCAGCGTTAGTTCCTACATGATACTGCTCACAGCAAGCTCTGTGGGTTATCTTGAGGAACTGGGTCAGGATTTCTTGAAAGAGACATTACTGTTGAGTTTTTCAAATGTATTTTAAGGTGCCACTCACAAACTGAGTGGCATCTGGTTCCATTATATTCGAGAGAAGGCAGACATCTCTAAAGGTTTTACCTCAGTTTGGCCTCCCTTAAAACTAGTTTTTTCTTTAAAAATACCGTGGGGACTGGGCCTTGTTGAACTGTAATATGGATTTCTCTACATAGCCAGAGTTGGCTGGGATGTCAACACTTTGATGCTGAATATCTTAACTCTGCAGTCCACACACACACACACACACACACACACACACACACACACACACACACACACACACACACACAACCTCCTAATTCCAACCTTACACTGTAGCCAACAAGATAGCACAGGTCCTCCCAGCTCTGTTAGCAATCTTTGGCAACGCATCTGATGTAACTTCAATCATCATTTTTCAACCCACTGAAATGTAGTGTTTGGCTTTTTAAAGTTCCACTGCTGACCATTGGGTTAAGCGATATCTGTGCAGAGTGTTTCTTTCTGACAGCCTTTTTCTTTTGTGTTTGTGAAACTACTGGGGGATGTTTCACAGTCGGTTGATGTCAATGATGCGGTTAAAATAAAGTTTTAGTGCAAACGTGACTGTGGACAAAATTACATCTCAGTTCCAGTGCGTTCACTGAGTTCCCATTTTTATTTCTTTCTGACATATGACTGTTCTTTCTTATTGTCAGATTTAGGATGATGTTGTCCTGATATAAATGGAATTTGGTTTGTAAAGCTGAAATAACATTTCGTTTTTCTGTGCTGAAAAATAGAAAGTTAGCCCAAAACTGACTACACTATTACACACATTATAGATAGATATAACTTATCCAAAAAGGAAATTGTTTGGGAATTGGATTATATTTAAATGCATTCATATTTAGGAGTACACGTTTGGATTTCAGTGTTTAACTTGACTTTATTTGTATATTTTAGTGTCTGTCACTTAATAATTGCCAAGGAGTTGTTTTGTCTGTAGTTGGGAATGGAGCCTCATGCCAACAACTGCACAAGTGTTATACACATTCACTTAATGTTAGCGGTGTTGTTGTTTGTTTTTATTCTTTTGTTTTTTTTTACAGATGTAGGATTTTATTTTATTTTTCATTCAGGTTTGAAATGCGTACTACCTGTTTGAATGAATCCATTACAAGTGTTACTAAAACAGCTAATGTAGTATCATGTAGAGGAGAGATATGTGTCATTATCATCATTAATAAGCCACTTCAGAATACATCTGACCACCAAAGGATTTGCTAAGCATTTATTTTTACTTGAGCCTACTATATTAATCCCATGCATGTTAATACACACGTTTTTACTGGTAACGTTTGTTATGTAATTTCTCTGAAGTGATGAAGTGATTGCACACAAAGTGTGCACAGTTGTGTTTGTGCTGATGTTCCCAGAACCTGAGACAAATAAAAAGAGACACAATGTTTTAGTACTGATCGTATTTATGCTGGTATCAATCTGTCCAACCTTAAACAGACAGCAGCACTGACTGCCTGGGAGCTTGTCAGTGTCATGGTTTGGACTAATCAGGAACAGGTACCAATTGAAGTTCGGTGTGGTGCACGTCCATATTTATATTAAATTAATTTAATTTGCCAAAATGCTTGCAGCTGCCAACTGGCAAAAACCTAATTTAAACTTTTTTCCTAAGCCTTGATGAAATTACTTTCCCTAACCACTAACTGCCTGTTTCTCTGTTCATCCTTTTTTTCTTCCTCGTCTCTCTTTCTCTCTGTGTCTCTAATGCTAAATCTGGTAGATTATGTTAAACCTCTCAGATTTTGTGTGCTTTGATATCTCGGTTTAAACCAACCCCGCATTACACATACACAACCGCACCTGTGGGGATTTATTGTAGGAGGTGCAGTTTCTTACCCCCTGCATGGACTGCAAACATGGCAGAGCTGTAGTACACACCGTTGTGAGGCTGGCCTCCTGAGCAGTCCCTGTGCATCACTTGCTCTCAGCAGGCAGAGCATGTTGAGATGAGACTCTGGGGGATCGGGGTGGACTCGAGTGACTGTTGGGCATCAGTCACACTGTGGAATCAGCAGCTCACTCCCTATGCCGGTGCCTCTAGCCTGTCAAGATATCTGTGCTGCTAATTCCTGACTGTAAATCCAGCTCTAATGGCCCCTGAATGCAGGAGGAAAAGGCTCGCCGAGATTCATTTTCTCTCTGGCAGTGCCGCCGTGTGAGAGGATTTTGCCGTTTGTTTTTTTGTTGTGAGGGTTGTGAAGAAAGCTCTTCTTGGCAAATGTGCCATCTCCAGTGAGCAGCAGAAAATAGGAAGGCTCGGTGTATACAGTTATCTTATTCAGTCCTTGTGTGCATCTCACCTAACCATCTGACCCCCTCCATGCAATAGCTTCTGTTATCGTATTGCAAGGCAAACAGAGAGGATGGGTGAAGCTTTGCATGCTTGGGTCCTGTACTGAAGGAGATGGGTTCATTTGATTTATGCTCACAGTAAGCTTTTTTCTTTCAAGAAGACGGCAGGTTGACATGAAGGCCATTTTATTATTTAGCAAGGTCTTTTTCATTTAACAGCTCTTGACCAATTTCTTGTCATCTTTCTCTTTTGCATTCTTGTAAAGCCTATTGGTGGTAAACTCTTGGTGATAGAAATTTCATCCTGCTCGAGCTACTGCAACAATGTTTCAGTTTCAAGGGTGAAACCTTTTTGTTTTTTCAATCATTCATTTTTCTTTAGGGATCGTGCACCACCCACTCTGTAGTGTTCCAGGTCATGACTGTTTTTGGTAAATCTATTTGAATTATTGCAATAGCTGTTTTCCCACTGAGTGCTGCAGAGCGTGCAGGCTGAGACCTTGTCCCCTCAATGTCCCACTATTTGATGATTTAATAGGAGTTTTTGTCTGGTGCCACCTGCATTGCACTCACATAATGCAAAATATGTCAGACCATGACCTTTCCAAGTATTTTATTTAAGAATACATCTTCTCTTATAAACACTTATGTTAGACAGGCTCTAGATTCTCAAAGATTTTGTATAGTGATGATTGCAAGTTGGTCGGATAAAATCAAATAAATGTAAGCAATGGACACACCAAATATGGATGTGAAGATTATCACTGGAAAGGATCACATTTGCTCTGGTTTTTACACTTCTTGCTTTGGTGATTAGTGGTCCATCTAAAAAATACAGTGTTGGTGCATAGTATTTCGAAAACTGTATGTAGTGCTGGGACAAGCTACTTCTCATTGGAACTGCTAAAGTTTAAGCAAAACGCCCAGCAATGTGTAATTTCTTTGCATCCCCTTTCGAATGCAACTTTTTTGCAACAACAAATTCAAATTACTAGACAAAAAATTATATCCTGAGAAAAGTGGATTTTGAGGGGTATAGCTCCATAGACCGCCATTCATTCTGCACTCATCCTGTGAGCGCCCTCATATGGAACTAGAGTGGAACTGCAACAGTTCAGAAGCCGGAAGTGTACCGAGAGTGGAACTTCTCCCCTTTTTAGACATTCTCTGGTAGCACCTAAGTTGAACAAAACATAGTACCTCCTTTATCTAAAAGTAGTTTAATACATCAAAACTATTTCACATCTAGAAATATCTTCTGTTAAGTACTTAATAAACAAATGCACTCATTGTTATTTCTGGTGTAATTATTCTGGTCGTCAAGGAGTTCGCTGATACATGAATGGCAGTTAAATTCTAAATGAAGACTAAAGTTTCAATTGGCAACACGTAGCGTTGCTGCAAGAAAGTTGGCATGTGCTATAAGATGGATAATATTTTCTTCTTTAACTGATTAATCAATGCATATTGTTACGAGACAAATCAAATCAAATAGCAAGCAAAGTAACGATTTATCATTAAACTTTACTGCACATTATGAGCTTTAAAGCCACCATGAAAATGTCATAATGTCTTCAGAAGTAGCCAAGCAAAACTTACATTTATATGATGTTTCCTCAGTAATCCGCCTTCAGTCAGGGGTAGTGGAGAAAGACTGCTCGGCACCAGGGCATGCATGCTGTCTGAAGGTTTTATTTTCCACTCTCATTCCACAGTTACGTGATCTGGGACAGCTCACATTGCCCGTTATGCATGTTTAAAATGCAGTGCCCTCTGCTTTTACATGGTGGAATAAACTGGCAGTGTGATGACTATAAATGTTTTTATACAAGAAATACCTGTTTTGTTTTTGTTGCTTTTCACTCAAGTCACAAAACACCCAATGGATGGAGAAAAGAATGAACTTCACTATGCCTCCACAGTAGAAGCCAGACCACACTTTTCATTACACTAAGAGATAGATGCTATTTAAAATAGGCTGTATAAAATAAATGTGACTGTTTTTCACTTAAACATCAACGTGTGACGCCTCTCTACATCTGACTGGATTTGACCTTTACTTTTGAGTTCCAAACTATAAAAATTGGCAGCACTTTCTGAAACACCACCAACTGTCTGTCCTTTACATAAGTAATAGATCATTTATATTTTGTTCCTTGCCTTGTTTGGCTCCGGCTGTCCAGGCTGACTGTTTAACTGGTGTTGGCTCGGTAGTGAAGTCAGGAGGGGGTAATTAGCTTCAACTAAAGGTGATATTCCTCACAGCATGAAGTCGGACACAATGTGGCTATTATTCTTGGCTGAAGAGGAACTTTTCATCAGCTTCTGTCAGTTTTTCGCATCTATAATGTCTGTCTTTCTTCTCTGATGGGCCTCCTGCCTGTCTGTTGATCTAGAGTATATCCTGGTGTATCTGCCTACCACCATGCCTGCCTGTAGCTACATAACAAACTGCAATATCCTCTGTGGCAATGCGTTTTGTTTTCCATTAGTTATTATGGGACATACGGGCATAAGATTAAAACGTCTTCATCTCGGTAACAATGCCATTAAGGGTGCAGTTCTCTCAAGAGAGACTGCAATAAAGCATTCAATAAATCTGTCAGTGAGTATGAAGTTATGCATCTTTTTCTTTAGTTAGCCGGAAAGATAATCATTGTGTGCCACTTTTACAGCAACTGAATGACAAAAAGAGCCTGAATTTGTCATTTATAGCATGTTGACATGTTTTGCTTTTGTTTAGCTTGGTGGAAGAAGCTTAATTTATTTGCATGTGCTCTACTGCAAGAAAGGAGCAGTGTGGAGGAGGAGGAGTGCTTAATGCTTAATGCAGAGTATTCCATGTTTTTGATAATTGTGCACATATAATCTTAACATTTCAATGGACGGCATAGAAAGATCTTTGTGCTCAAAGAAAAGAAAGGTCAAATATTTTCATCCAAATATGATAACTGCGAGAGCTGAAACTCATTTTCTCATAATAATGAAGGCCAGTGAAATCCCTCTTGGCAGTCACTTTGGCACACAGTTAACAGCAATCATTACCGTCTCTGGATGCATCTGTCTGCATCTCTCTGCCTTGTTTCCTCCTGTCACTTTCCCCTCCATTTGTCTCTCTGGGCGACAATGAAAATGAACAAAAAAGTGCCTTTGATAGGGGCTGTCTGGAGCTCCAATGTCTTCTGGTAAAATTCATTACTTTGAGAAAAGAAAAGCTCCATGCCCATTTTCACAGACTGTCTTCAGCTCTGGGGTTTCACTGCAGATGCTCTATTGCTTACTCAGTATTAGCAGAAGGTGTCAATCTACTTAACACACTACACATTTCTTGCAAACCAATTTAAGCTCAGACAGGCAAAATAAAGTGATATGCATCTAACACAGCGAGACATTTTCAATTTAAATTTTCATGCATTTTTGAGTGTGTCTAAAGACATGACACCGTTGCGTAATTAACCTAAACTATTCAGCTTTAACACAGAATACCTGTTTCAGTAATAAGAGGGAATAGATTTTATGTGAAACATGAAAAGGAATTGTATGTGATCTTTACTAATTCTTGTTATTGTAATCATTATTCTGGCAACACAATGTGCTTGTTATGCAAATGTGCCTGCTTCAAATCCTTGCAGAGATGACACTGGACATAAATACTTAATTTGACTCAATGTGGCTTTCCTTATTCTCATCCTTTGTTCTTCTCAATTTCAGTGAGTTCACATGGATGCGTATAGCACACACCAACACACTGTGTTTCCTGTTTGATTAAAATGAGAATAATTGGTTGCCTTCATGCCTACTTGTTTTATAACAATGACATGACAATCCTCCATTGGAAGCTGATTCCAGACGAAATGGTGCACTTTGTCTGTTAGTGTAAGGTCGAAAGTGGCACCACTCTTCATGGCCTGAAATATGTGTCCTGGCCTCACACACTTCTGTTATCGGCTTTCAGACTGCTGATGTAGGTTGAGTTGAAATATTGTCACTGTTGAGGTGACACATATGAGAGGCAATGCCAGCGCACTGACAGCCACATTTATGTGGTGCTTTTAACTCGCTGCACTTAAAAGAATTTAGTTGTGGAAAATAGTACGACGTTATTAAAATTAGCTTAGAAACCGGATGAGCTGTGACAACCTCCCACAGCCGCAGAGCGTGTCTCACTGCACTTCATCACCATATGGACCCAAAGAAGATGAGAGAGTGGAAGTTATTTTCTCTGTGTGGGAGAACAAACTGACAGAAACAGAGAAAGAGAATCTATGTGCAATGTGTACAGCATTGTGACTGAGGACTAGATTTGTCATCACAGAATGACATTGGATGAAAATAAAAATGTGGCACAGTAAAACATGCTGTAGTTGTGATTTCCACAATGTAGCCATGAACTCCTTTTCATAGCCTGAAGTCTACTGCACCTAACATTTACAAATACATTTTACTGCAGCAAAGAGAACAAACCTCTGACAAAGGAACAGAGGGAAGTTTCGACAGTTGTTAAAAAACAAAACAAAATGCGTTGTATATATTCCCCCCCCCCCCTAGAATATCAACAACAATTTATATAAAGAGTCTAAGATAATATCTGACATTGTATCTTTTCTCTGGGCCCTGTTTTCATGAATCAAGACACTGAACTCAAAGTGCAGTCAAGTGTGCAGTGTGCACGCGAATGGTTGCACGTTTTCTGTGGCTGTAGGCGCGCCACACGCTCAGGGCACACAGTGTGGGATAAGAGGGAATCCGTTATCAAACACTATCAGCAGATGTCTTAATTATGAGCTGGAAAATCAAGACAATTACATTTGATCCTTTTAAACCCTTGACAAGTGTCTTCATGTGCTGACAGTCTGGTTATTGTGTTGGTGTATACATACATATATACAAATATAGGATATATATATATGTGTGTGGACCCAAAAGCAGTACACGGAGGCAGAGCAGTTGTGGTTAAAAGGCAGTTTTCTTTGTCGTTGATGCAGGAAGGCGACAACCAAAAAGAAACAAGGCTTATTAGCAGATAGGCAGGGAAAACTAGAAGTGCACACAAAGGCCACAAACAGTGCTCTGCTGTTGGCCAGGTAAATACAGATGACTGAAAAGAGGGATGGGGGCCAGTTGTGCAGGCAGGTGATGATCAGTTGGCTATAGAATGGTGGGTGTGAGTTCGTTTTTACTTTAAAACTGTGCTGATGAAACATGTCGTGCTGAAATGGAGGGTTTTAGGATTTTTTTAGGATCCCCATTAGCTGGTGCAGAACTCAGCTACGCTTCCTGTGGTCCAAATGGCATGCTGTGAAGACCAATTAGTCATCATGCTTCCTGTTAATTGTATTATAATGACAGTAATCTTACTAATAGCTCTCCAATAGTTGTGATCATCTTTAGACTGCTCCATGTTTGATCCTTGGTGCCCTCTCTGTCTCCTCCATCTCACCCCAGTGCATACAGAAGGGCCATGAGGTTAATGGAAACCTGATGAGGTTTTCACACTGTATAAAGCAGCTGTCCGCCTGGAAGAGCAATTCAAGACCCGCTGTGACGTTTTCTTCCATGCCCACACAACCATCGTCTTTTGCTGCAGAACCAGACCGAAAACCATTATTTGTAGAGAGCAGGAAGAGGTCATGACTGTGAACTTTTAAAGTAAATGCCTGTATTTTTGGCCACTGACAGAATAACAAACTTCACTAAACCACAAAGAAGCACAGCAGGCGTTTTTAGGTAGGAAGGCGAACTAAGTGGAAGAGAACTGGTAGAAATGTCAGCAGTGCTGGATGCATCTTTGTGTCCATCACGGGACTGAAGGTGCGTCAGGGTCCTCACACTTTATAAAATCCCTCCGCTCTCTGCTGGTTTTCTCCCGGCTCTGCCAGCCTGTCAGCTCCAATGAGTGTGATGTTAATGTGATCCAGCAGGGCTACAGAGAAACGGGGCCCTCGGAGGATGATGGGATTGGTCGGAGGCTCCAGCAGAACATTCCAAGAAGGCTCCTATTGGTGGAAAAAAACACTCTAGATGTGAGGTTTTCAGAGGCAGGATTGGTGATGACACTGACAGTGACAGAAACCATCCTAGATAGACAGGGAACTGTGATCTAATCCACAAGAGTCAAACAGACTTTATTTGGTCATGTTTTGATATACAGCCTGAGTCTAGTTGTGTTTTCAAGAATTGGCCACCTGTCGTATGCATGCTCCAAACTAATTGTGGGGAGCATATCAGCAGAAAGTTGGGGTGTCTACCCCTACTGTAAGAAGCAAGAAAATGCATAGTCCCTCTTGTAAGACTTCCTTTGCACTGTAAAACCAGTTCATTTAACAAAAAAAATGTTGAAACTGATTCTATCAGAAATTACCGACAAACTCTTTTGATTTAGCAGCTTTTTTTTAAGTGGCACTAACTTACAGAAACATTCCTGAGTAATATTTTGTTTTCACAGTACAAAGAAAATAAGTAATTGTCACTTAAAATTACTATAGCTACTTGATCAAGAATGTTTTTTTAACTTACAAAATGTAGTTAGTTTTGGGGTGCCCGGTTGGCTCAGTGGGTAGAGCTGGCGACCCATGTACCGAGGCTGAGTCCTTGCTGCAGCGGCCCAGGGTTCGAGTCCGACTTTGCTGCGTGTCATCCCCTCTCTCTCTCTGCCCCCCCTTCCTGTCTGTCTTCAGCTGTCCTATCAAATAAAGGCAATAAAAGCCAAAAAAAACTTTAAAAAAAAAATTTAGTTTTACTTACAAATGTTGATGTAATTAGTTACAACAATTTGTTTCAATTAAATGAACTTATCTGGTTTTACGGTGAAGTTATTTTTCTCTTGGGTGACGGCAAGCACCTGAAATAAATGTGCAGCTGCTGTGTGAAGTTCAAAATGTGGTCTGCTGCTGGATAAAGCACTGTTCACACCAGAGATTAGCACAGCAAGCTTGTGCACCTCCTCGACTAGCCCTACTATGTTTACCGGCTGGCTAGCATTTCAGCCATTAGCTTGCAGCTACAGTGGTTCACTAATTAACCTTGTGAGCAGTTGTGATGTCACAGGTTTGTTTTCCTCAACTGAACTAGACAACAAAATAAACCTTAAAGATCTGCTGCACAGTTTTGCCTTCTTTTCACACCTTGTTTGAGAAAAGGGATATTACACCTATTTTGCTTGACATTTACAATAAGAGCACCATTACTACCCATTAATAGTCACTGTTGTCTCTCTACTGTCATTATCTAATAAAGGCATACAATGAACACAATGTAATAGTCTAAACGAGGACAGTACTGAATGAAAAAAGGTAACAATACTCAGTTTGAGAGAAATGTAATGCGTCAGAAGTGCATATTGGCCCGATTCAAGCACGGAAGATGTCTAATGTAAACAAGCAAATTAGAGAGATGAGCAGCAAACAAATATGACTGTATTACCATGGGGGATTTACGGATTTATCCATATTAATCGTTCAGGCATTCAACAAACACAGAGTAGCCCGAGTGTGGAAGGATGCACAAACAATAAAGGAGTCATAATTGGAATATAACACAGATATGCTGCTTTCATTATTTGTTTGATTTTAAAATGAGATGTGGAAGAATGATGACATGATTTGTTTGTATCTGTGAAAGCATAATTCAAGTGCTCTACGGCACCTGTTTCCCATTTGTAATCAAGCTGTGTGTGTGCGTGTGTGTGTGTGCGTGTATAGGTGTGTGTGTGTGTGTGTGTGTGTGTGTGTGTGCACGTTACTTTGTAAAAATGGTTGTCATCCATGGCTCCATGTTTTATGATTCTTTATACTGTAGTGCTACTTGTGTTTGATTATTATGATTAACACTAACAAGATCAACAGATGACAGGATCTCCATATGTAAATACAATAACCAGAGCACTGATTTGCTGTATTTTGAGTTAAAACGTAGCAGAATAGAATAATTTCCTGGCATCCACCTATTCTATCAGACTATCTGATAAATATCCTCAATTCTGCCTCACGGAGGACCAAACTGTTTATTATTGTGCATCTGTGAAAGAACGGTAGGCGTTATGCAGACGTTTTACTATTCCAGACGCGGACTGACACCTGCTTTAATTTCAGATACAATAATCAGATAGAAAGGATCAGACAGTTGTTTATGAGTGAAACAGCTGATGAGCCAAGCTGCAAAGCAATCTCAATGTGACATGTCAGAAAGAAAGATCAGAATATTAATCCTGATGGCGCACAGCAACATGATGATACTACAGCTGCACAAACAGAAACACAGATGTTCATGCTTTCCAATACAATGATCTTTACTGTTTCGTCTCTCATTGTGTCTTTCTATCTTTAATGTTGTTTTGAAACGATAATGAGGTGTTGGGAGACAGAGAAAAAAAAGGTTTCATAGCCTTTGTAATCATGTCTTACAGCGTAGGCCAGAAAAGAAACATGCCGGTTTGTTTGGTTCAGAGGGTCTGTGGAACCCCTGAATACAGAGTAGGGACACAGAGTCACGTCTGTTTCTTCAAGTTTGTCTTTTATTCATTGATGCAGTCATTGTGTCATTGTTCATTATCAGCATCATCAATCAGAAAGTCAATTTGCAAACCTGTGTACCTACAAAGCAAAACAAATATTTAAAAAAATAAACATGTTTGTCAGTCCAGGCCACAAACCTTGGGTGGGATATTAGACTGTAATTAATATGGCCTCCAGACTTTAAACCCCACTGAACGGAATTTAATATAAGATGCAGTAAGATTTTTTTTTAAACTTTTTTCCAAGCCCAACTAATTACCACCCACAGCTGCAGAAGTAATGTGAGTTGGGAAGGTGCTTTGTACTCCACAAAGGACACTTTATAAGATTTACTTAATTCAACCAGCCTCACAGCATGGTTACAGATGAGTTCACCTTTGATTGAAAATAAGATCATTTATTTAATTTAGGTTTAAAATGGAGCACATTCCTTGATCAGGCAAGTGTTTGTGAGGAGATAAATGCAACGTCTCAGGTCCCTTGGACAGTTCCAGGGGAGGAGAGAGTTAGTTTAAAACTTACTTTCTTAATGTGAATCCATCAGGCAGTCACAGTCACCTGTGCTGAGAGGACAGATAAACTGTCAAAGAAAGTAACTTTCTCTAAATCCACAAGTTGGATGTATGGATTGAACAAACAGTAAACATCATGGAAATTACTGAGTTTTAGTGGTTCTGAATATTTCCAGGCCAGCCTTTTCCCTCCGCTGCCACTCTTGCTAAGCTAAGTTGAACGGCTCCTTGATCCATATTAAATGTACAACGGGCTATTGAGCAAATACTGTTGTTGCATCTTAATGAGCTGGAAAATACAGGAAAAAACCTGTTTTGACTTCCAAGGGAAAAACAGAGACTGGAGCACTCGGATTGATTACACATCAATCCGAGTGCTCCAGTCCCTGCTGTGTCTTAAAGATCCAGTGTGTAACGTTTAGGAGGATCTCTTGGCAGAAATAAAAAAAAAATACAACATTCATTGGTATGTTTTCATTAGAATAGGATTTGTTTTGTTACCATAGAATGTTAATCTCTTCAGTATCAAAGTAATAGTGCCAATTGGTCAAAATGTAAGCAAACGCTCAAAAGAGAATATCAGTTACAGCAGCCCATTTAATGAGCTTTTACAAGATATTATATTACAAAAAAGAAATTCCAGTGGGACCTGAGAGTTTGCTGAAAAACAGTAGGTAATTGCGGTGTTAATTATTACTGGGGTGGGGGTGAAATATTACCCACATATGCGCTCCCAACGGTATTAAAATCACCTCCTCTAGACAAATAAATCCAGGCCGAATGGGGCTAAAGCTAAGGGTTTCATGTTAGGTTTCATTGCCATTGATATATCACTAGTCTGAAAAACCTCTGTTTAGGATTTGCCAGAACAAAATAATTTCACAGCTGCTGTTGGAAAGAAAAAAACCAATCCTCTCAGAGCTTTGCAGTTCTTTGCAAAACTTTTGTATTTCCACTGTCACAATATTTAAACCAATGTTACACCTTTAGACAGCTGTTCTGATGTCTAGAGGTGACTAAGCAATCCCCCACCAGCTCCTTGTTCTTTCTGTATTTTAAATAATTTCTTGATTCGAGAACCTTTTTTCAAAAAGAGACATTCAAGATTGCCCAATGTGAACTTGACAGAAAACTGGTCTCATGCTGCCAAAAGCTCCTACACACACAGAACAACTCCTCCACGGACGTATTTTTTGATTAGAAAGCTGCTGCCTGTGGTTTTTCTCAGCATTGTTATAAGACTCGCTCTGTGCGATCAGGATAAAGCACATGTCGAGGCTTTATGAGGCTGCTTTAGATAAGCACAGTGCACCACGTTGTCCACGTTGTGTACAAGCGTCTTTTACAATAGAGAAGTACGGCAGATAGTCTTTTTAAAGGAACTATTTTTTTTTTACACTGTTTCTGCCATACCTTACTTCCTGTGCTTCCACCAGCTCTATACAGTGGAAGAAAGGCTTTTATGTCAATGGCTCAGTGTAATGTATGAGAGGCTTCTATCGTGGTAATAACCCTGGAGAGGATTCTTTGCTTTTGTGCTACAACAGTAATGCTGCTTGTGTATCACTTTTACCGATCAGCCATAACACATTATGCAGCCCCATACGGAAACAAACTGTGATGCACTGTGTGTTCTGACACCTTTCTATCAGAACCAGCATTAACTGTTTCAGCAGTTTGAGCTACAGTAGCTCGTCTGTTGGATCGGACCACGTGGGCCAGCCTTCGCTCTCATCAGTGAGCTGTGGCCACCCATGACTGGTTCACCACTTTTCCTTCCTTGGAGCACTTTTGATAGATACTGACCACTGCAGACTGGGAACACCCCACAAGAGCTGCAGTTTTGGAGATGCTTTGACCCAGTCGTCTAGCCATCACAACTTGTACCTTGTCAAAGTCGCTCAGATCCTCACACTGCCCATTTTTCCTGCTTCTAACACATCAACTTTGAGGACAAAATGTTCACTTGCTGCCTAATATATCCCGCCCACTGACAGTAGCCATGATAACCAGATAATCAGTTATTCACTTCACCTGTCAGTGGTCATAATGTTATGGCTGATCGGTGTGTGTATGCCCTATATTTGCAGAGCTTTATGTTTAAAAAGTAGAGTATACATGAGAGTTCTGAAGAAGGCTTAAAGATTGCTCTCTGGCTTCCCTGTTACAATAAGAGTTACTGTAACCATAGAAAACAGATTTGACACCAGCATAAGCGAGAATACAGCATATAAAATGCTACATAAACACAGAGACCACAAGGAGCAGGTTGGAGTTAAAAAAGAGGAAATATTCACGAGCCACAGACCCTACTCAGGAGATGAAAAATAAAAGAAGCACCGTTTCCGGCTAAAGCTTGAATATTCAATGTAGCAGGCTCTCTGTCTTTCTTCCCATGACTGATTTTGGCCGTGCTTCTGTTGAGACACGTAATTTACGCACTTAGTCCTAACTGGGAAGTTATTTTCTGTTGTCCGAATATACTGGTGTACTAAGAAGTCATTCATTCCCCTAGTGATTTAGTTCCAGGCGTTGTTTGTCTTATTCAAGTCTCTGGTATGTGGTTTAAGTTGTTTTGAAGAAAATTGGGAGTTTTTACTCCATTATGCAAAAGCTCCTTCACATAGTGGAGTGGAGTAGAAAACAACTGTGTTCTTTCATTTCCTGTGGGAATTAAAATAAGTGCTGCTGGTGGTGATCATGTGTGCCAGAGGACATTTGCTTAAAGATGAAACTTTTTCTTTTCCCTGTGTTCATGGCTGGATTAACCTGTTTATGGGCCCAAGGGCAAAAGTTGACCATCTATAGTCTGCTGTTAAAGCAGACCATAAAATAGTCTAAATCTAAAGTCTGCTGTTAAAGCAGCTTCCTTATATTTTACACAAAAACCCAGAGTCTCTGTATGTTAGTTAGTTTGTACTACTTTGATGAAACACAAGTTTATTTAGGAAAAAGCCCAATGTGAGCACAGTGTAACTAACACGATAATTTTGTTAGAATCAGATTTAAACACAGGGCTGAAGACAGGGCCACAACATTACATCATTTTGTAATAATAATGCAGATATTGCAATTTTGGCATGCGTGGAAAAAAAAGACATGTCTGTCTTTTATCTGTATTTATTTTTTTCACTCCAATTACTTACTTGCTGCTGTGACGAGGGAATTTCCCCCGTTGTGGGATGAATAAAGTATAATCAAAATTTTACTTAATCTAATCTAATCTAATGTTCCCAGACAATTTTGCAAGTGATAAAATTACCAAAACGCAACGGACACACTAGGGCTTCTGGGACCCTGGACGTTAGTAATAAAGCCTGGCCCATGTTGTGGACCTGTCAGTCTTGGTGGTCAGCTCCATTAAGTCCATTCAAGTTCAATTCAAAATGACTGGCCTCCTGTCGCCTCTCCTGTCTTTGAGTCTGGATGAGGGCTGAGTGATATTCGACTAAAATGATCAGAGTGCGATGAGCTTGGGGTTGAGTCAATCAAATAGTAACCATGTAAATTTCTGTGTCCTAATGCCCCCCCCCAGAAAATAATTTCTGCTTAGGGAAATATCTGATTAGCAAAGTTATTAATTTGATGTTTACAGCTAATGGTGCAGCTGTATTTTCTTGATGAAAAAACATTCAGCGTGACTTTCATACTGTACTGTGTAAAGATTCTTAAAATATCAGGGTGTCGAGCTGCTGATTATAACACATTGTCCAAAACAACCAAGTGTCTTTTTTCTGGGACAGTGTACAAATCCACACAGTGTCATCATGAACAGCATGCAGCACAAGGTCGGAAATTCACAATAAACAACTGAGTGGCAATTGAGCCCACAATTGAGTCGCAAATGAGAATAAAAGACCAGATTACCAAATTGTCTGAATATTACATTATATTAAACACAACCCTTCTCATGTCATCCATATTCCTCTGTTCATCTATGTGTCCTCTTCACTCTCACTCTCCTTCATTTAAAGCTGTCTCTCTCTTGTAATTCTTATTCTCTCCATTGAATTTTTCCATTTCCTCCTTCATCCTCCGCGTAATTTGTTCCTCTCTGGGCAGGCCTCATTTTCTTGCACTTGTTCATGAGTCTGTGTGTCACCTTTTCACCTCCCTCCTCTATGTACAACTGAACCCGTCTGTCTATTCAAAATATATATTATATCTACGTTGTGTGTGGGTGGACCGGTCACTCTAATGATTGTAATGATGATAATGATAATAATTTAATCATCAGTACATACAAATGCTGTACTTTAAATAACCAGGTGAACTGTCTCTTTGTTTAACAGTTAATTAGAGGCTGCTTTTGTGAAAGTATTTCTGAGGTTGTATCCTCCACATGAGCTCCACGTTATGAGATACTTTTCCCAAATTATATTTTTTCCCTTTGATTTTTACTTTTACTTTTTTTGCTGCCATATCACATAGAAAGAACCAGTAAAATGTGATTTACTTTGACTCTCCCATTTTAGCTGCAACATTAAAAGTTGCCGGCGGTTCTCACTGTAAAAGTTGCACTCTGTGTTCTCTACTTCATTGATTTCATGACTGATAGCCCATTCAACTTTTAGCACTTTTGTCAGTAATTTCCTTTTCAGAGGATGTAATCGTGTTAAATGAGCCTCCCATTCTATTTTTGAGTGTTAGATTCAGACATAAGCAGCGGGAGGTGGTTATTCACTCAAGGCCTGGATGCACATTCCTGTAAAATATTCCCATATTCTTCATTCATGTAATGGAACTAGAAAGGTTCAATTAATGGACATTGTTAAGGGACACTGGTTACTGTGGAGGGAAAGTGGAAACGATAGACAGAATCAGAAGCAGATGGAGCTTTTTTGCTTTGGGCATGAGGTCTGTGTGAGTGTGTTTCTCTGTTCTACTGTGTGTCTGAGCACATATGTTATAGCCTGCATGTGAGTATTTGGGAATTTAAATTAGCAGTGATGCATACGTCCTACTGTACATAAAATCATTAGTGTATTCCACATGCAATGTGTGCAGATACAGGAAGTCTAACATGTAGGAATGACTAAATGGTTTAAATGCATGAAACATTCTGAATATCACTGTCGGCCTTCTTTAGAGGACATTTTCTCTTGTGTCTGACACCAGTTGTTAAGCGCTGAGAGTGCATGCTGCCATCTGACTTTAAATATTTTGTCATGTAACCGGCATGGTCCAAACCCAGAATGCTTAGTTTACTAATATAGTAGATTCATAATCACTAGAGAGTGCAAGCAGAGCTGTTTTTAAAATAGGGTGACAATAAAACAAAAGAAAATGCAATAAAAATGCATAAATACAGTAATGCATGTGAAAGCACCTTTTTCTACATGATCACTCTTTTTATGTCTGAAATATATTCATACATGTTGTGTGGGGGAAATTAGATGCTGATGCAGAGAATATGCTCTGTATGAATAATGGAAACATATTAATTCGTTTGTAGTTTATTCTGCACAACACAATGGTGTTGGAGATACCTGGCTTAATTATTTCCTCGAACATTTAGATGAAAGAATACAATATTACAATATTTAGGTTTAATGTGGACCATAATGGCAGTGCATATAAAGGTAGAGAGCACACAGGCAGGACAATGCTTGGGATCATCATTTGACTATTTAGAGACTCAATTATTTGATCAAGCAAAAGCTCTGAACAGTAGCTGGTTTCTCTGTTTTATCTCATTATAAATTGTAAAGAAATGTTGGGGTTATCTGACCTTTTATTGACTTAAGGTAATCAAACAATTTACATATTAATTTATATATATATATATATATATATATTTACATAGTTATTTTTAGTTGCAGTCCTCCAAATTTCTACTTTAAACCTTCATAAAAAAGGAATACAAATTTAATATTTAATAGTTAAACATGTCCAACTATGGACTTAGTTCTTTCACTATATCACTAAAATATGTTTATTTTTAGAAAACTAGGTGTGTGCCTTCCAGGTGCCACATTCTGGAACTAAACTCATCAATAGCACTGCACGGGTTCAGTGTGTTCCTGGATTTCTCATTGACAGTTACTGATGCATGATGGTACAGCAGGGAGTGATTGGGTTTTCCACTGATCCCTGCCAACAAGTCAACAGATTGCAGGCAGATCCCTGCGTGTCGCCGCTCCGCCTGGGAGGAACATTGTGGGTGGGTGGATTGAATGTAGCCCTGCCAGACTCTGCTGTCCTGCAGTGACGGCAGGCCTCCAAACTCCCCGAGTACCTGGGAAGGTTCCAGGCCTGCTTGTAATGATGACTGACTGACTGACCCATGATGTGAGAGCTGGACAGGACCAGTCCATCAGCTGGCCTATTGTTCAGACAGGCTGGTTCTGATTGGGTTTCTCATCTGTATTGTTTTGTAAGAACATAACATTTTTCAGGTTTTTGAAATTTTGTCCACCTGTTCTCACACTGTAAAAAAGCCTGTGAGTTGCAAGCAGATGAATAGAACCCATTAGCCTTGTTTGCAGTGAAACACATATCACCCCTGTACTCATGGAAAACAAAAAAGTCTGTATACAGAGAAGATGTTCATCTGTAATGTGAGGTAACAAAACGGTTCTTTGTGCTATACAGATTAGAGAGGTTGTTCACAGAGCCACAGTCAGATGTATTTTAAACCACACACTTTTATTTGGTCAGATTTGTCTTGTTTTTACTTTATTTCTCGACACCTGAATAAAAAGATCAGCATATGCCGAGCAGCGTTGGTCACTGATTGCTTAAGCTTAGCAAGTCCCATAATTCAGCAGTGCAAATTGGACCTAGCGGGTGTTGTGCATATCCAGCATGGTGGTGGAGTTCAAACCGGGGTCAGCAGGAGCTGCAGTAATGTGCTCTGACGACACGTGATAGGGTGATTATTTGATGAGCTGTAAGACTGCAGCTGAAAAACATCATTTGGTGACAATATGCAAGTTTTTAATGGGAAATTACATTAATGACAACCCACAGTGCCAATGCAAGAAGTACTAAAACTGTCATACAGGATAGTGCAGAGACACATAAGGGGGCCTTAAACATCAGCATCCAAGGTTAATATCTCATACTAGTAATCATCAGTGGAAGTGTAATTATTTTTTAGGACAATTTTTCCTTTTTTTGGACAGTGGAGAGAGACGAGAAACATGAGTGGAGTAAGACGCTTCTCTTTAGCCAGAATGAATTCAAGGACTTGCACGATTCAGCATGATTCATCTTAGACCACTGGACTACGCTCTTTCTTTCAGTTCATGGTGATAGATTCACTTAGAGGTTCAAGATGTCTTTCAAGAGTAGTAGCCTTGTAAGTAAAGTGTGTTCAGACTCAAGATGAAGCAAATTTTATAGGTAGACAAAATGACAAATATAAAGTAGCAAATGGACAAATAAAAATGGACTGCAAAAGCACTGCAGTGGTCAGAGTTATGCAAATAATAAGGGCTGAAAATGTGAAAAGCAATAATTTAAAGTATCAAAATCACAAGCACAGTGTACACTTACCTGTAATGCAAAAAGTGTCTCTGTTGATTAAGTTAAAAACCTAAATGCCCCTAAGTAATTGTATTTATAGTGAACAATTGGAGCAATATTAAATTGTAAACCTGTGACACGTCTCATGTCAGACTTCTCAGATCAGTTGTTGAGCTGGACCTTCTCTGTAGTCTTCCTCCCTGCATCCTTATTCTTTGCCCTCTGGCTGTTCTGTGTAGAAGTATGATTTTCTGAGAAAAAAGCCTTGGAAACTCTGACAGAAATATATAATGGTCTGGCAGCCGAGCTCCAGCCTGGTAATTCAGCTCCTGCTGCTCTGTGCTGGTGTGTCCTAAGCAGTGCATTAGCCGACTGGTCGTATCCAGGAGCACACAATACAGAATGTAAGCCTCATCTTTTGTGTCTTTGTGACACCATGCCCAGTCATTTCTAGACCAGGGGGCCCAGGTGGCAAGATGACCAGTACTCTTTTTCATCCTGAAATATCTTTGTTTGTCATCTTTCTTCAATCTTCATGCGGTGTAAAGTCAAACAGTTGAAGGAAGCTGACTCTGACGGAAAGAGTGGAAGTATATTATTGTAGTTTTTTTTCTAGTATTAGAAAGTAATGATCCAACCCTTTACCCTCTATTTAAGGTTCAGTTTTATACATCAGTGTAGCAGTGGAAACAGAAATGACTGTAAACCTCTGAATACATGTTTATTTGACAAGATTTACCTCGCAACTGTTGTATGGTTCCTAAAACTCATTTTCTTGCAGTCCCATGTAATACAAATAGTACTTACTCCATCAGTATTGGTGTATTTGTCAGACACAGGCACAGTCCATGTTGTTACAGCTGTTTTTGACTTGATCAAATATTAATTATTGCAATAATTCATGGAGAGGTTTGCTGCATTGAGACAATTTTGGTGATCATTATTTGGTGACACAATAATCTCCTAAAAAAGCTGCAGCCGTCTAGTGTAGGCGTGAACTCTCCTGCTTCATATCAGTTTAAAGCTTTAGAAAGCGGTAGTTTAGAAAGAGAGCAGACTGGTGTGTAATATGAAGCATTCAGACTCTGGCCGATGTACTGTAGTGTACTGTACTGTGTTGCTTCATGCTGTGTACATATTGTCTAATTTTCACCCTCGCCTGTAGTCTCCACTCTATGACTTCTGGAAAAATCACACCTTTCAGAGCGGTGCCATGTTGCCTCGAGAAGAAAAAGTTAAGATAGCACAAAGCTTAAGTTGGTGTAACCTTGGTATGCCTCATTAGAGCCTGTGGACTGTGTTACTGTAGTTACCATTAAGGGACGCCTCGCTGTTAGGTAAAGGAACACTTGCTACAGAGGTGATACAATAAATGACTTGCTGCTGCTGCTGCTGCTGCCATTTTTCTGCCTTTTCTTTCTTTCTTTCTCAACTTTGCCGGCAATAATGGGTGTCCATTTATTGTCTAAGGCAAGTGTGTGAGGATTAAAAAAAATCAGTCAACCAATATGATTTTCTTATTGTACAGCCACGTGTATTCTGTTTCCCACTTAGTCACCCATGTTGAGACTCAGATTTAGTCAAGGAGAGAGACGGAGTGCACTGGGGAAAAGCATAGCAAAAATCCTGAGTTTGATTGAGTTTTCAGGATTGCTTTCCAACACCCACAAAAAACTACACAAAAACAAGATCAGCAAGCCAGAGAGATGTGATATATGGTTTTGGCTTCAGACTTTTTTTGTGCTGACACCACTAGTTTGTTGTTCCAGAATACAGTGGTACAATACAGAGCTATATTGAGACTGACTATTGTTTATTTGATACCACTGAAACCCAAATGTGTTTGAATTTGAAATAAAATTCTATATAAACTGGGTTAAAAAAAAGTACCATTACATAACAGGCATGACAGAACCAGAATCATATTACAGGGATTACAGGGTTGAGGCAATTCAGCCTCGAAACAGTTATGGTCCAGAATAGTACCATCTACTGCTCCCATCAGCTGAGCTTGGGCAGAGGTTTACCTTCAGAGTGTTTGAAGATTACAACCATCATTGCTTTTGGGAACACTATATAATCTTGTGTAAATAAAGGTTTCTCTTCCACTGCAACGGAAGCCCAAACGGGTTTCTGCCATTAAAGGTGCAACAGTTTCTGCAGAAAGGTTTTAGTGAAACTGGAGCATATTTTATGGAGAAAATGTTGCATGCTTTTCCCTCATATGTCCTTACAAAGTTTCCTGATGGACAGTAAAGTAAACTGCTGCTAAATGTAGCTGCTGTTGGTGTTTTAGCTTAGCCATGCTGGCGTGGAACACCTGGGAACTGGGAGCTCAGAGCACCTACTTTATCGCTAAAGAGTGTCCTAAAAGAAGAGTTCTCACAAAACTGAACCTGTTTCCTGTCTCTTTACTGATCTGTACTTTGAGTGTCTGCACTCTTTGCCTGATGAGAAGATTATTTTGTGGGTTACACTGTAATACTAATATCATTTGCTAATTCAATAGAGGCTGCTTGGGTAATTTGGTAATTTAAAAGCAGTTTTAAATTTAATTCAGATTGTGCCTTTAAGGCACCACTTTACAATAGAGCCATTTTTGGTTAATTCATTTTCATTAAATGCACTTTTCTTCAGACAGGATGTTTGCTTGCCTCAGATGCTTTTTCGAGCCTGTGAACAGAGGCAGTGATAAAACGTTAAATACAAGTCGGCTCGCTGATGCACTGTAACTGATGTGATTAGGCTATACCACTAACTCCATCTGTCCCGCTCTGCTTTTCATCCAACACCAAGTCTGGACGTGATCTGATTTCTCTTGGTGTTTCACTCTTACATGTTCAAAAGACACCCTGGATCTGATATTAAGGCACTGGGTTTGCATGTCAGTTCTAGCACCCAACCACTTACTGACAGGAAGATGGATATCTGTCACTGGTTTTCTGCAGGCTGACATGACTTCTCAAGAGTCCTCATCAATGAATTCCGGCTGTCAAGCAGCTCTGTTTCGTTTCCTTTGGTGTTCTAAAAAGTTTTTCAAGGTTGTTGCTTTCTGACAGCCAGATCTGGAGCTCCTTGACTTTACTGACGTCAACAGCCATGAGCCGATGACCTTGAATTTTTCAAGTAGATGCATTTTATGACTGTTAGTGTTGTAAAATAACGATGCCAACCTGTATAGTGTCTGTTTGCATTACCACCTTGATATTAACCTTAATTATTGTTAAGAAATATATAGTCAAAAATGTTACTTTCAATTTGATCAGAAAATAAAGGTCATGGAAGTAAGAGCTGCTAAGAACAAAGTGCTAAAATTGAATGGCCCCATAAATTTAAGTTATAAAATATCCATTTAATATAATTAAAAGTGAACTTATCATTCATTGCCTGGGTGCAGGCGTGCAGGATAACCATCCAGTTTTCTTGTGGTGTGTGCTGCAGTCACTACAGGAAGAGTACTGTCTGGGCGGTATAATGACATCAATTGCACACTTTAAGCCAAAGCCAAGACAAAGTAGTGTCTGTTCAGTAACCTACTGTAAATTAGACATGTGTGCTGCTGAAAAAAATGCTTGCTAAATCAAAAAATAGAGTTGACTCAAGCTGTTTTTGAAACACATGAAAACATGAACACTGTAATTACCTGAGCGTTGACTTTTAAATGAGATTGGTAAATGTGAACACTTGTTGGACATTCTTGTAATAGGTGTGGAGATTATTGATAAATAGTTGGGATTTTGAAGTGTTTAAGGACTTTTGCAAATCTCAACAAATAACATGTATAGTTTATGCATTAGTTTAGGCTCAGAGTAGATACTGTACATAGTCGATTTGCTGAGATTAGTGTTGATGGAGCTCGATGGGAGTAATTTTTATTCCCTCCCCATCTGGGCTGGTAACATCATTTCTGAATTTTGAGTTTAGAAATATAACCAGCATCAGACCACAAAGCAAGTGTGTGCAAATAACCTAGTAATTGATGGGATTTGTGTTAAAAACATTTAACATGTCACCTCAGGTGGCTTAGATGCACCCCAGGATGATATTAATATGTGGTTGTTTTCAAGAAGTTTGTTCTCTGCTACAAAGAGATTACACACACTGCTGATGTTTTGTTGACGTGCAAGCAAGCGGACCAGGTGTGGAGCTGTAGATATTGGAAAAGCAAACATCGGCTGTGTTTATTAAACACATAAATCTGCAAATAGTCTTTTCATAATCCAACAACTCCTCACCGTGTACCCTTTTTAGATAAATGCTCTTTTCCTGTTGTGATGCGGCTGCTATAAGTTGTCGTTTTAATGAAATTTCACAGGTTGACTTCACCGCTGGCTGATAGAGGGACCTTCATTCATGCTGATGGATCAGAGTCAGCTTTTGCAAACACCATAATTCAGACGAGCAGCTCAAGGTGTTTTGCGCTTCACGCAACTTTCTCTCCACAGTGTGTCAGAGTGAGCACGCAGGGAAATAACTTAAGCAGAAAAGCAGCTGCGAAGTGAGCTATAAAGCAGTACTGTGACATCCAAATGGCCTGAAAATCATCGCAGCCTTAATGGCCCCTGCTAGAAATGATGAAGCAACATCTGCTAACAACTGCAGCAATATCTCAATTACATAAACAAATATAAACTAACCTGTCTGGTCAGCCATTGTTTCTTTTTTTTTATTTTATCTTGTCCTATTTGCACTCTCTGTTTCTTTGCATCTTTTCTCCTTTCATGTAATCGCCCTCCCTCTTACATCTGTCCTCTCTACATGACATTCTTCTCATGTCATCTCTCATTTTTTTGAGTGCTGTGCATCATCAGCTCCGCTTTTCCCAGCAGCCGGCTCCTGCTTCTTTTCTCGTTGGGAAACATGATTTGCATCAGGGTGAACTGGAATACTGGAGTCTAGTATCAGGAGTCAGCAGGGCTCTAATAAATTGAGAGGCTCTGAGTCGTAATCCTGCTCTTTCGCCCCCTCCTGTGCTGACAGAGTAGTCCAGAGAGGAGGCAGTAACAGATTAAAGCGGCTCCCAACTTGCTACACACTGCTACTGTGTGTGTGTGTGTGTGTGTGTGTGTGTGTGTGTGTGTGTGTGTGTGTGTGTGTGTGTGTGTGTGTGTCTCTAGAGGTGAGAGGATCCTCTTAACATCCTCCCACTGGCACACACTGATCTACTGCTCTGGGTGAGAGTCAGCATCATCATCAGGGTTCACTACTATAGGGGTCTCAAGGGGAAATAATTTGTACAATTCGTTCAATACAGAACTGTTTTTTTTTAATTGGCTCTGTCATCACGTAATAGCTATAAAGACAGCAGACTGTCCTCTCAAGAGAAAAAATGACAGCATTGATCATTTGTACAAACAGCTTAAATTTGCCGACTTTATTTTCACAGTCAGTACCACAGATGGGTGTACCAAGTGTTGGACTTTAAGAATGGAGATCTGTGTTTGCACAGTCAAATTATACATTTTACTCTTCTTAAACATACATGTGGTCTAACCTTATATGACTGCATCGTGACCACAGTTCTCTCCTGGCCTTAAGCAAATAGCTTTGATTGCCTACATTTAATTATTGGCAGTTCAGTTTTTCGAGTGACCTTTATGTATAAGACTTATTGAGAAAGAACCTCGGGCATATTTGGAGATTGGTTGCACACAAAAAGAGTTGCCAGAACAAGGGGATCTTCTAAGAAAACTACAGCAAATAAGCACAAAATACAAAGTGAAATACAGCAAATATGGATATGTTTGCCTGCAGTCTGAAAGGTAAAACATAACAAAATTAACCAGGGGCATACTTTGAATCAAGTCTATTTCTATGCATTGGCTAAAAATCCTTTACTGCCATAGTGAATATCGTCCACTAAAATTACAGATTTGGAAAAATAACTCTTTAGGCCTTTCCCAAGCTCCTACGCACATGTGAAAATCAACCAAAGTGTTGTGGGGATGTCAGCGTACATGGATCTGCACATGGCTTAGTAGCATTCATGAATATATTATAAGAGCTTGACACTGATTCCAAGATGGTGTCTATTCATTCCAATGAAAGTTGCTCCTCCAGCACCCCAAATATGTTTTATTTCCTCCTAATTTGCTTCAGTATGGTGAGCATTTATTTTAATGTAGTCAGTGGAAGCAGCGAGGGTGCCAACACACGGTTGGCTCGACATTCGTTACAATGCAACGTCATCCAACAAGGCCCTGTGTGGAACAATCACATACATGTAAGCATACATTCCTGGTAAATTTCAGGTACTTTGTAAGGTGAACGCTTTATTTCTACTATTACACAATTTATTTCTGTGAATATCACAAACCACTGTGCAGTGTTGTGGTGCCTGATAAACCTTTAAAAATTATAATCTGTTACTCTGACTGGACTTACTGGGTTGTACTTCGTATGCTGGACTGGTTCGGTTTCCCTAACAGACTCTAAGTTTACATTGAGATGGATAGTGCATGCATGTTTTAAGAATTCATAAAAATAATAGTTTTCTTGTCATAGCACCAAAATCTTTATTATATAATTGCATCGGGGGGGGGAAATATGCTTTTTAGTTGCAGTTGTATAGCCGGCCATTGGGACAATTTGGAAGCATCCCGCTGTTTGCTTTCCAACACTATGGAGAACGATGTGGACATTCAAACCCATCTTTCACCATTTGCAGGGTGTATACTTTTTTTCCAACTTGGGTCAGACTACCTCAAAATCTTCTGTATGATGTATGATCTGCATTTCCACAGTAGGAGAGGGTGTCTAACTCCCATTTAAACCCCCAAAATGTTTTCATAAATGGTAGAATTCTCCACATACAGTATATAGGGAAGTGTCACCTGCTTCAAAACATTTTTTTTCTGTGGAATTTCTCACACAATCAGTTCTGTGTTTTTTAAGAAGGTGACTCATTTGACTTTGCCTGGAAGCCTTGATTCGTTTGCAGTTCAGTGTGTGAACACAAATATGGAACAATAAAATGCTCTCAGCCGTGGATGCGGCAGTGTGTGTGATCAGACCTTTGTGTGGAGCTGTGGGGAGACAGGAGGCACGTTATGTGTTGATTTGACTTTGGAAGGACTGTCCTTGCTGGATTCTCTGCACCAACTTTTTTCTCTACTTAGCTATTGTATGATTGTCTGTCAGTCAATTAAAGAATATAAAACTTTTGCCTTTCACACCAATAGATGAGAAGCTTTTCTCACAACGGATTAAACGTATAAGTGTAATTCCCAGTGAATGTGTTTAAGTAAGGACTCTGAATAGCAAGCAGGAGAAAAGAAGTGGAACTGTTTTCACTTAAACCTTTTCATCTATGGGATCGGTGGAGCGGAGGTTTCAGTAGTCTCCATAAAGGGAAAAGGGACTTTTCTCATTTTACGGTGTTAGTTTAATGTGCGTGTGTGAGTGCGCGTGCATATGTGTGTGAGAACTGGGTGGGTGGATGGTGATATTTCAACGAATGCAGAGAGGAAGGTTTTATTCAATTGTTGGTGATAAGCTGTGTGATTAGTGATGTTATGCTGTCAATCCTCTCCTTGGGTAAATGACTGTGTCACCTAAAGTGCACCTCTGGAAAGGGATTAGTGAGTAATATTGTTACGACGCAGATTGAAAGCACATTTAGTCTCTTTCGACACTTCAGTCTGCCTGCGTCTATGGTTTATGTACTGTGGCAGTCATTGCTTTTGTCCCTCAAATGTGGAAGTCTGCAGTCAATTTGTCCAGAGGGTGATTTAAAGTGTGTGGTTACTGTCATCACGCTGGATGGTCAGAGTGCACATCATCGTCAAGCTTCATTTCCTATTGTGCTGAAGGTAACATCCAACATTTGCATTGGAGGAAATAAAATCTGTCACTACATGAATTGATTGAGATGAAGGTGGGGTGGCAGCTGGGTTTGTCAAAGGGCCACTTGACATTGATGTGAGTTAGATTGATGCCAGTTGTCCTTCAGAGAGCATTAAAGCCTTCATCCTGTCATGTGTGGCTGGTTCTGTAACATAAACAAAGCTTTGTTTGCATATGGGGATGATGGAAAGTCTCAGAAGCAGCTTGTGAAATCATTTACATCACCTGTCACGGAGAAACAAACTGCACTGTCCATTGTTCTCATTCAGGGAACGCCAGGAGTCAGAACTGAGATTAGAAACAGTAGAAAGTACTCCCATCTACAAAACTAAAGTTAATGTCTCTTGGCTATTCATGAAATGCTTTACTTAGCTTGGGAACCACCGCTCTAAAACACTTTACAAAGCATCATCTAAACATGAATAGTGGGCAACATGCAGTCCATGATAAGTCTGACTTGCGTTGACTTGTGCAGTGAATTTAACATGCTCAGGAAAAACAATGGTGGTCCCAGATTGACCTTCCCAGTTCATGGGAATACAGGAGAATAAGTGCTGATAAAGTGCTGAATTGCATACAAGAATAAAGTGCTGCCAAAGTGCTGAATTGCATACAAGTAATACATTTCTTATCAAAGAGATGTTTCTACAACTAGAGGTTTGGCCGAAGTTTTGGTAAAGCTTGCTGCACCCTGTAAATGTTCTTTAAATGCTGCCATCCCTCAGTCTGATGCTGTTAGAATGTTCTGAGTTGTAGGTGTTTTTTTCAGCTGTATCGTGAAGCTTCTTGTTTAATAAATTGGGCTTTTCGCAGTGTCGTCGCTCGTTCTTTGTCCTGGCTTTGATAGCCTGTTAGTTCCTCGTTGCTCGGTCTGTTGTGACAAGCCACTGTTGTTCTGTGCACAAGTCTGTGATACACCTTAATGGACCAGGAATGTACAGAGGGATTTGTTCCACACAAGTGGAGGTAAATAGGTATTAACACTCACTGGTGACAATGCTGCATGACTTTAAATCCCTTCTCCCACAGGATCAATGTAAGACAGCAATCCAGGGACAGACATAAACCCACAGAGGGACAGTTACTCAAACTGAGACATGACACCACACAAACTCTCAATAGATACTTACAGGGACTGGAAACCTTTTCTGTAATTTAGTGTGAACTTCCATTTGCAGGGCAAGCTGTGTAATTTAATTAATGAGGACCATACCTGTATGAAGTATTTGAGTCTGTAACTCAAGAGCCCAAAACAATATACTAATAATACAGTCTTATATTCCAACAGTATAACACGGAAATTGTTCCTCAAATATCTTTTCAATCTGTTAAACCTGTCTGACCTGTCGGTGGATCATTAGAGCTCAGCAAAACATTGTTTTTAAAATTATTTTAAATTCAGGGCAGAATCCAAAGTTTCCAAAGACACCAAAAAATGTCTGGCTTATCCTTTTTATGTGTGTGTATAAAACAATGTAAAAGACATCTAAAATATTTACATTTGAGGGAATAGTGCAGCCATAAAAACAGTCTTGGCATTGAAAATGTATTTCATAAGAGTTGGAACAAAATACATACATGATATATGATCTTGGCAGACAGTGTGGAAAATGTCAAGACTTCATCATGCAAGTACAGCTGGAGTTCACAATTGCAGTGTGTTAGTGTGAGTGTGTAACTTCTATAAAAGAAAGAAAAGAACATTGTGTAGTAGCATCGTTCGTAAAAACAAAGCAAAATCACTGCAATCTATCTGTCTCTCTGTCTTTTTGATCAAAAATGGCAGCAGGGTTTACAGCCACACACATCAGATGTATTACATCCACTGTCTGCAGAGGTTGTTTAATGGTCTTGTACACATTTAATATATGTGATAAAACGCTGTATTGTTACAGAGAAATTGGCTGCAGTGTGTGATAGATTGGTAGCAGGGTGGTGGTGGCTGTAACAGAGAATCTCATCGACCTCTAGAGAAGTGAAGATGCTGACTCTTAAAAGTCAGCCCTTTCCTTCTCTTCAACATCCCTTTGCTCACGTCTGAAGGGAAACGGTTGAAATGCAGGAGGAGATGATCCTCAGAGTGTGTGACAGCAGTCGGGTCAGACGTGTGTGTGTGGTGTGTGTGGGGGGGGGGTTGAGGGACAGGTGGATTTGAACAGTGGATGGATGTTGCGCTGTGAGACGTATTAAATACTTTCCTCAGAGGCGTGAGAATTTCCACAGGCTGCGTCCTGGCTGTAGAGAGTGATAGATGGATCCTATTAAAGTTGGGGAGGCAATTAAAACAGAGACAAGGAGAGCCAATCCCTCTCATCTGTAATCACTCTTCCTCTCCACAGTGATGCTGCAGAGCAAGCATGTGAGAGATACACTGTTTAATTTTGTATTTAGAGAGTTTTCTCAACTGTCATCCTCTCACTTTCATTTAATTTTGTTGTTAATCATTTTTTGATCAGGTATCATTTTGCTTTGACTGTCTATGTTACTCCCCATGCACCGATCTCTTTTCAATTTCATGCAGTCTCTGCTTCAAAAGCACAGCAGCTTTCCTGTCCAGCTGTTCGCTCCGGCGAATTAGTAGGTTTTATCAGGAGTGTAAGTCAGACACCCTGCAAAGTCCTGCTCCCACTTAAGGGATTACCTGAACCCCTACATCTCCGCAAGTATTGGACAAGTATTTCTGTTTGGGCATTTCATCTTCTCCTCTCCTCCAGCCAAGTCCGTTTTGCCAAATGGCGCAGGCACTCAGCACACAGGAGGGGAAGTGGGGACTGTTACCTTGGGAACAACACGACCCAATAATCTTGTTGTTAAATCATACTCTGTTGGCTCCAAACAGAGATTTAAAAGCAGATCTGTTTTCAGATGTCCTCCTTTAAGTGGCCCACTGTAACTGCGACTACAAGGTGCTATTACTACTTCAGAGCCTATATAATAATAATAATAATAATACATTTTATTTGTAAAGCACTTTTCATAAAAGAATCTCAAAGTGCTACAGAAACCAAGAAACAAAATAACAAAAAACACTAAGGGCAATAACACATTAAAATCAGCAACCAATAATAATTCAAGTGATGAAATACATTAAGAAAAACAAAAAAAATCTAAGGACAACTTAGGAATGCCTGCCTGAACAAGAAAGTTTTAAGCCCTTTTTTAAAAGTGTTTTATATATATATATATATATTATATATATCACCATTCTTCAACACTGTTAAAGAATGTCTGCTGCAGGTGTGGCCCTGTGTGTGAGGAGGACTTACTTGTACTTCAGTTCAGTTTCCTGCAGTGTGTTGCTAATGTCAGGAGAAACTATAACACTTTAATGGAATATAACAGTAAATAAAAAAAAAGCAACAATGCTAAATCACACAGCAAAGGACATGTATTTAATGAGAGATGTAAGGAGGCTGATTCTACAAATGTGATTAAGATATCTCAGCCAATGTGTTTTTAAGCATTTAAGTACTTTTAAAACTTTTTCTAGGGGTGGCAGTGTCTCTAGGTGTGCCTTTGAATTAGCAAATGTTAGAATGCTAATATGCTAAAGTAACATTATACTGTACTTCATAGCCAATGCATAGAAATACATCAACATGTTAGTGTTGCCATTGTAACTATGTTAGCATGCTAGAATGCAGCCGGTTTGTCTGTGGCTCAGGAGGTAGAGGTAGGCGGTTCGATCCCTGGCACCTCCCTCTGCATGTGGCGTTGGGGAAGACACTGAACCTCAAATTGCTCCTGTCGCTGTGCGTGTGAGTGTTTGTGAATGGGATTAGTTAGATTCTGATTGTACTGCAGCCTCCACCATCAGTGTATGAAAGTGTGTGAATGGGTGTATGTGACATGTAGTGAAAAGCAAAACACTTTGAGTGGTCGGAAGACTAGAAAAGTGTTCATAAGTGCAGTCCATTTACCATTTTAATATTTGCATATAGCTCAAAGCACCCCTGTGTCTAAGTATAGACTCACAGAGCTGTAAGCATGGCTGTAGTTTTGTGGGGACATCAGAGAGTTCACAACAGAGAAATAAAGCAAGAGATGGGAAACAATATCCAACTCCCCAAACTATGTAATAGCAAGACTGCTTTTACTGTTTCATTCCTGTATTGCAATTTCTGTACCAGCCAACAAACAGCTCTGTTTGCTTCGTGGTAATTAATCAGAGCAGCATGTGGCAGTGTCTCACAAGGTCGTGGAAAGTCGAGGCATATGGCTCAATCAGTCACAATCAGGTGGTGGTACGCGAGGACAACTCACCGCAGCTAGGTCCGTGCTTTTACGCAACAGAGTTTACATCAAGTTGGAGGTAATGTAAAGTTAGATATTAGAGGTAGGGCAGAGCATGCTACCTTTGTAGAGACTTGAACAAACGCCCTGAAATGAGATCAAAGAGGAGCTTCTTCTTGTTCTGGTGAGAGATACTTAAACTGCATGCATAAATCTAAATAGAAAAAAACAATAGTGTGCGTTTCATTGTAAATGATCTCCTCGTTACATATGTCCTTATAATGATTCTGGAATTATGTGTGCCGTTTCTCTTTTGTCTTGAATCCTTTCACTTTCTCAGATTTTCTGTTGTTTTCACTACATTTTCTGTCAGTGGAAGCTGGTTGATTTTGAACAAACATTGCGAAGAGTGTCATGAACCTGCTCTAGGATTATGACAAAGGAGGGAGACGGCACAGAGAATTTAAAGGTTTTAAACAAAAATAAGTTTAATTAAACAATATTCACAATCACAAATTATAATATGTATATGTACGTCAGTGTGGTCAGAAGTGTAGTGTGTGCGTGTGTGTGTGTGCGCGTGTGTGTGGACATGGGTGAAGTGTGTGTGGAAAAAGGTAATGCATATCTCCAAACACCAAAGACAGCAACAAACCAAGAACCTGCTGACTGGAAGGAGCGAGAGCGACTGACCACTGATCAACCACTTATAAAGCCCAGCAATCAGGAGAAACCAGGTGTAGCTCATCCCATGGCCACACCCTCTGCTTGAGGGGGGAGGGGTCATCACAAGAGTTAGTTTGAGAAGTTACCATTTTACCACTTTTGTTACCTGCTGTCTTACTACATCTTCTCTTTTTTTCCAAGGCTGCTTCTGTCTTGCATAAATTAAGGAGCATTAACCATTTGACTCCAGGTCTTTCTCTGTTAACTATAATTCTATAAATGTGAGAGAGCTCAGGTGTGTTAACTTGTGATCTTAAACAAAAGCTTCAGCTGCTTAAAAGCTTTCTCCTGTAAAAGTGGTTAATGTGGCTGAGCAATAGTAATACAGATTAATTCCTCAGTCCCTGATTCTTGAATTTTATATTGAGTGCATCTATAAAACTTAACGTTAATTCTTAAACTTCGGCTTCACTTCAAGGTTTTTCTCCTCTCTTTCTAACACTCTGCAAATTTGCTTTTTTGTGTTGGTGAAATGAAAGCAAATATTTCACAATGAAAGGCCCAACCTGAGTGGTGCTTTGTACACTAAATAATTCACTGGAAAATGGATTCTGTCTTTGATCTTTCAGGACACGTTTTCTGTGTTCCCCTTGATTTCACTCCCTTGGTAATTACATACTGTCAAAATAAAGCGTCCTGGGGGGCAGATGTGTAGGGAAACCTTTCAACATGTCCTGCAGCAATGGACATATGGGCATTCGTTTCATGTTGTGTGTGTGCTATTGGTGTTACTGTCACTGTTTCTACACTTTACCTGTTGTTAAACTGAGCAAATAAGCTTAGCGGGAGTAATGATGTGTGTATGATCGGTGGCATTTTACCTAATATGTATAAATATTGTTCATTTGTTGATGGTATGCCTGTAACAATTACGCTGCTGTTCAAGATGAAATCTTCACCTTGCTTAGTTGATCAATGAACATTCATTGGATTTAATTGATGGTTAAAAATACAGAATTACTCATCTAACATTGGGAATTAAACTATACTATAGCGTATTTCTGTTGCGGTGCTCCAACATACAATGAACGACGCAACCAAAACAGAAAACCATAACACCAGTCGAGACATTAATTGCACATCTACCGAGGCACATACGTAGGAATCACACATGAGCACCAACAAATTGAAGCCCATTTTTCAGTTGTAAAGTGGGGGTATGTGTTGAAGACATTGCAAGAACTATGATCAAGGGGAAAAAGAATCTGCTGTGTAGGAGACTATTTGTATTTTGTGTTTATATTCATTATATATATTATATATATATATATATATATATATATATATAATAAGAATAACTTTTACAGTAGAAGTAAATCTACAAGGTTTCAGTCAGGGGCTAATGGGATGCTTTTCTTTGTTGGCATATTTTTAACAAGATTTATAGGGCTGCAGCTAATGATTGTTTTATTATTGAATAAGGTATTGATTTTTCTTTTAGGTTCTAGGTTCTTTTACTCATTTTGTCCATAAAACATCAACAAATTGTGAAAAATGAATGTCTTCTTTTGTCTGGCCAACTGAGGTAGTCCTTCTTAAACATTTTTTCAAAAGCAGAGAATCTGAATTTAAAATCTTGTTATTAATGTTTTCTGTTTTTAATTTGGCTGTTGCACATATATAAATATCTAAATAATTCTCTCTGTTTCTGTCTCTCTTTTTCCCTGCTGGGTGAACTGCCTTCATTGCCCTCCCTGCTGCTGGGTCACCTTCCCCGATACCTCCCCACTGATCCTGGCTCTCCTCTGGGCTCCACCACCTACCCTCCGGCTCTTTTTGGCTGGCTGTCTTAGGTAAGTGTTCTGTTTTTAAGTATTACTCACTGCCTACCTCCCCTGGCTGTCGGGCTGTGTGGGATGCTCTCTTCCAGCAGCAGATCTTTCCTCGCACAGTTGAGGTCGCTCAGAGATTTAGCACCAGACCAGACTGAACTGGACTTAACTGGACAGTTAGCCCAGAGCAATCTAAGACCTTACTACTCATTCAGTGAAACAAGCTTATAGAGACACACTGCACTGACTAGCTAGACATTGCTTTTTAGCTGTGATCAGGCCACAAGGTTACAAGTCACTGGTTTATTCATGTAGCGAGAAAATGAATGAGTTTTTACGTTTTAGGACACGTGAAAATCAAAAAGATGTAATCTACTATGACAACAGGAAACAATCATGTCATCTTTTGTGAGAGACAGAAAACAAGAACATGAAAGAAAACATAATCCCAACGTGACCTCACTGGCTTGGATATTTCATTGAAGCGTACATGGTCCACTAGCCAGGCAGCTGTTACAAATTGTGGCTGCTCCAAAAGAATAGACCTCTGTGAGACATGCAATCTGTCCACTGATAGAGAAGTGAAAAGTGAAGATTGATATAAAAGTGAAAAATGTGAGAGAGATAGAGAGAGGGAGTAGGTCAGGAGGAATATTAAGCGAATGGCCTTTCCTGCAGCCTGACAGTATCTGAAGAGAGGATTGTTACTGATGTTCCTGCAATTTTAATCCTTGGACTGATTTCACGATTTCAGTTCGGTTTTCATTTTATTTTTTAAGCTGTGCAGCCGTGCGGCTCTTACCCTGGTGGTGGTTTATGCCCAGCACACCTCAGACGCAGCGACACAAACAGAAAGAGTAAGTGTGACTGTAGGATTGTGGCTGTCTCTACTGGCAGATACAATCCTTTAATATGGGTTTCACTATCGAGGCAGCCGGTGGTTTCCTGCGACAGGACCGTACATTTGCTGTCTGAACCCTCACGCACCTTAAACACAGCATCCACCTCATTTTCACTGCAAGGATAAATCTATGTAGCATGGTCTTTTATTTCCACTTGAACCTACTGATAGGATGGACAGCATGTCTCATCTGATCACTGCTCCCCCTGGTGGCCTTAGCTGGCAGAAATCACACTGTCAGACTGCCTCACTGTGGCTTCAACCTTTGCTGTACAGGTATTGACTCATTCACACATTTTTGTTGTTTAAATGGTGTGTTTTACAGAACAATATTTCATCTCAGTCAAACCCCCGTAGAGATTTGCTCACGGCCCATTATTGGACTCTTTCATCCAGTGGCAGGTCCACAGTCGGACTTCTTTTCGCCCACCTTAACCTCTCCGCTAAGAGAGAGCACAGTGTGGGGAGAAGCTTTTCACAGAGATACACAATCTCAGCTTGATGTCAGTGTGACGTTTCTGATCAATAATGAGATCTCACCCGGAGCTGCACTGAGCTCCTCTGCTCCACTTCCTGCTCTACCGGAGTGTTCCACTAGATGGTATAGCATAGTCATGAAACAGTAGCTGCTAGAAGAGAGGAGGGAAATTTTCTATTTGTGTGTGTTTGTGTGTGTGTGTGTATGCATCTGTATGTCTTAGGGTTTCATCAGATTAAGCAGCTCTTTATTCGGGAGACGGAAAGTAAACATTTGCTTTTGTCAATCCTCCCCTGTGATCCCTCTCATTGACACAGCTTAGGGGTGAATATGGTTCAAAGTCAACTGTGGCGCACATGTGGTTGTGGGAGTGTTGGCAGTTTTGTATGTGTCTGTCTGCGTGTGTACCTGTCAGGGTAGATATCCCCCCATTAACACCTGTCAGTTGCCTCCATGCCCCCCCTGTGTTCGCTGACATCGGCCGTACTGAGGCTATGCTCCTGAAACCGGCTCTGACAGTGATTGTCAGGTACGAGGAACACGAGACATCTTGGTCAAAGCACAGCAGCGGGATAACAAGACCTGACAGGGCCTTGACTCGGTTAACTGCATGAAAATAATTGGTAATGTTGCACTTCAAAACCACACAGGTACCTGGGATTAGTTGAGCTGTGTTGCAAGGCAGGGACATCAAATCAATGCTGCTTGTTTATTCATTGCGAGGCAGATCTGTCAGTTGTACTCTGGCAGCCAGCAGGTATGACTGCATCACGTTCAGGACATTAGTTTGGCGACACATCATGCAGCTGCCTCTACGTGATGGCGGGTATCATCAGCACAGGAGGGGCTGAGACAGAAATGTTTGAAGTGATTGCTCTTATTTCCCAGCTTGCACGATGTTTTAACAGACACCGTTTGTGAACTGAAATTGGTTCAGGGCCTTCAGTTTGCCTCAAGAGCTGACCTGCTGTTGACTTCCGCCTTTTTTTTTTCCCGGGTAATTTTTTAAAAACCGTCTGTGTTTAGTTTAGTTTGTAATAACAGGGTGTGCTTGTGCAAAGTCCCCCCGAAAAAAGTAAACTCTGACAGCAGCTTAAATTGGCTTCAGGAAAACTTATTTTATACCAGAGCCGAGGCAGCGTTCTGGCATTAAAAATAGTCTCTCTCTCACTATTCAGCGTGTCCCAGGCAGGAAGTTGGAGGGTTTAGAGGTTGCTAATTTGCACGAAACCCTAAGCAGAGTTCAAGGCTGTGTTGCTCAGTCTAATCACTGTTCATGTTCACAGTCAGAGCCAGAGATAATTATAACAATGAGTACTTGTACCAGTGCTTCTCATAACCTGCTAAAGGTCATTTTCTCTAATGGATCCGACCACTGGAGAGCAAAAGGCTGTTCTCAGCCTGTCTGTAAAAAACAAAAAAATCAAACTATGCTACAGAGAAAGTAGTTGAAGTAGTTTTTAAGCAGCATCATCATTATACAGCAGCATGCGAAATTACTTTATTAGCCTGAAAGTCGCCAGGGTTACAGCGGTGGTGAATACAGATTATTAGTGTACCAGTCTGCGTTTTCTACGACAAGACCGCTGGTGGTTCCAAAGCGAGTGAGGCGGATCAACGTAACTTTCTCCTGTGTGGTATTGTAATATTGGGCAGTGAATTGAGGGATCCTGAGTAGCCCTGCATTTTTGACAGCGCTTCTACTGCGTCCTATCTCTTTGGCCTAACTGCTGTGGGGCGCTTTTCCACTGTAAAAAAATCGAGGCAAAATGATGTGATGTCACATGTTGTGGCGTTTGCCTGCCATCCCCTGCGGTTGGCTTCTCAATCGATTAACTCTCTCTAGTCACCGATTGAGAAAACAGATTAATGATGCAAAAGACCTGATCCAATTCTTAGCTGATCTGAGCCGTTTTCACGTATGAACTCCAGACAAGAAGTGAAGTAAAGTTGGCTTGGTGTCATTGTCGCAGGCTAACTAACCAAAAGGATCCCCCCCTCAAAATATCAATTACTCACTCTGTGTTGCCTCGAATTCCTGAAGATTTTTATTCCTTGCATGCCGATGCCTCAAGTGAATCCAAAACATGCTCTCAGACTTGTTTTCTTCCATTTTTAAAATGGCAAAACTTTTTTCAAAATTCTCTCACAACTCAGGCAGTATAATAGTTTATCTAGTCGTAGGATCAATACTTCCAAAGAAAAAACCCTGCTAATTAAATCATTTCTGGAGAAAAGCCCAGATGGCAAACTAGTACTACACACTGCTAAACACTCGTTAAACATGTTTCACAGTACTCTGTATTCTGAGCAGATGTTACTTAAACCTGTCAATACATTACAGTTCCACAGCAATGTTCTTACTAGAAGTATTTATTTGTATGAAGAAGAAGTTTTAACTTTATACTAACTTTTATTTGGTTATAAACATTGTCCATTTAATACTAATGCCAATACATGACCTACATAAACAAACAAGACTATCCGCAAGAAGACTGGCTCTTTCTATATACTTATTCTGTCTGCCAATGGATCAGATTATCCTCAAAATGAGTGGAAACAGTGGTGGAAAAACAGCTGTTTTTGTCCGCAGCGGCTGCCAGAATCAACATAAAATGACAGTTCCTTGGAGCTGCTTTGGACAGTGTCTTGAATATATTTTTCAGTAATAAATAATTTTCACTTATTTAAGATGAATTATTTTCTGTAAATGTTATTTCTAAGCATGAAGGTTTAAATGCTGTTTCAAAGTCCTCTCCACGCTACCAGGGTAAAAGTTATTGGGGAGAAATGCTGAAACCTGCATTTACATATATTTATGTATTTATTTTTTGGACTAAATGTAAACAGGTTCAGTCTAAAAATGCTGGTATTAGCTCATAAAATACCAACCACATGTAACTGCAGCCATCACAATATCCAACAACTGAATCTTACTCTGTATACTCTCTCTACTTTGTTCAGTCCTAGTTTTGCTTATCCTTTCTTCATCTGATGTGTGGATTTGGAAAAGACCCATATACTGCATGCCTCAAGGTTTCCTGTAGGAGGCGCTGTGGGAGTTTGAGGTTGTGTGGTCATTGCTGTGAGCACTTGAGTGCTGGTAACAGTCAGAGAGAGAGCTGCACTGACATTCTTAGCTGCAAAGTTAATTTAAGGTCGGCATTAGACAGGTGCGTTTTCTGCAGTTCCTCCTGGATGAGCTGAAGTTAGCTGCTAAGTGTTTGGACAGGTGTTTGTGTTAAGAGAACATTAAACACTGATGCATTGTGGCTTCTCGTGGGGATTTTGTAGAAAGAGAAGTTTACTCAGCAAAGTTAGGCTTTTAAAACATCCAGTGTTCCTCTTATATTCAAACAGAGAACCAAAACCAGAGACGATCTTTTCATGTTAAATTGTTTTGATTGTACAAACCTCCTCAACTACGTGTCTGACTCTAATCTGAGTTCCTTATAAATATATTATATGATTGTACTTATAAATTAATTAACAAAATGTTTACTTGATAGAACCAGCCTCAAAGTAAAGTAGTTTACCAACAGAAAAGACAGAAAAACTATGTTCCTCTGCACTACAACAGTCTGTGTTGTATTAGCTCAACAGACAGACAGGTTGAAAAACTAGAGATCCTGATTAAGTTCTAAATATAATATGGTTAAAAGTTTTACTGAGATAGTCCAAGAGCTATGAATTATCTGCTGGTTGTTTGTCATTTGATTAGAACTTTTACCAAGCTAAATACCAAGTCCTAATGTGAAATCGATTGTTTCATTAAAGCAGACTTGCCACTCTGTTGATTTTTCTGAACTGCAAAAAGACCGAAAGGAATACCGAAATAATAGTGTTGGTTTTCTAGAGAACTCTGATCTCCTCTAGCATGGTATTCATAGGGAAATTCATGTTGGACTGGTGTTGAAAATACCCAACCTACTATTTAGCATTCAAATCAGAGTGGTAGTGGAAAGGTGGTGTAAGGCAATACAATAGTAGAAACAGATTGGGACTTAGGGTCAGGAATGGAATTAGTCTACTGTTGCACAGTGCACACAAATCTGTCCAGTATTTATACTACATGCACTGTTTCATGCAGGGTTTCAAAGTGGGTATGAGGAGGAGAAAACCCTGTCTTCATACCTCAAACCAGAGGCTTTCAAACTGCGGGGCGAGCCTCCCTTCGCAGGCACAGAAGAGTTGATGGGGGGTGAAGAGGGAGGGATACTGTGTGATGTGAAAGAGATAGGTGCATGCTGGCGTTCAGAAAACAAGAAGAAGTAATTTATTGTAGAATGGCCTGCTGATTTGGCTGCTTACCAACACGGTCAGCAGTTGGAGCTGCTGCAATGGCTATGACACACTGCTCATGGTGGCAATTAAGGTGCTTTTAAACCCTTAATGCCCACTTGCTGCAGTTTGTTTAAAGATTGTGCTCCTTCTCCAGGGTTGTGTGTGAACATGCTAAAAGAGCGCCGATCATTGACAGGCTCATGTTTTTGATGAGAGATGGACTGAAAGTATCCGTTTGAACGAGGACGGGAGTGTCTTTAAGTCCTGTGGGAAAGATAACAACAGTCACGCACTGTTGAGTTAAAACTCAATTAAAACAGAAAAAAAGGAGTACTAAGGAAACAATTCTAGACAGAACTTAAGGTTCACTTTCTTTTTCTGGCAGAGCTATTACAGCGTCGCACCACTGATTAAGTGAATGATGATCACAAGAAATAATTCACAAAGAGTACGAACACCAGCCACCAGCTGCAAACTTCCTCTACCCAAGTCCAACTCACAGCATTTTGCAAACTAACTTAACAACGTAACTTTTTTTTTTTTTTTTTTAAATGGAAGAAATGAGCGTGTTCAGTTTTTGGAAATGGGACTTTAGTTCCAAACTTAGCATTATGAACGGTAAATGTGAATTACTGTGTGAATTGAGCTTTCAAAACACCGTCTGATTCATGACTTGATTTTATTGATTTTTAGATTCAGTGTGACTTGAACTATCTTTAGTGTCCATCATGATGAACATTCACAAATCCGCTTAGACATCATAGAAAAAATACTCCTAGAACTCGCCTGAGAATCAATCAACTGTCAAAGTAATCCAGTGATAGTTGTCTGCACATCCACTGCAAACAGGAAAAGCTACTAGCTAATTCCACCTACTTGGTGCCACTTTGCCTAAATGCAAACAAATATAGGCTGTTGTTTAATCTTGAGGGAAAAAAAGCAGTAGAGAAAGAAAACGTGATGTCAACAAAGGATGTAAACCATAAAAAAAAAAGCTATATGGACAAACAAAAAATGCAACCCATCAGGTGATGTTGTGATATTTATGGTGCGCTGGGGAGCACTAGCTGAAGATGTGTAAAAATTTGGTTTGGCCTTTGCACTCAATGGGGACCAGAGTCAACCTTGTTTTTGTCTCAACTGCCCATTTTCCTGTGCAAACACAATTTATTTTTTGTTATTCTTCCACCTCAAGAATGACCATCCTGACCCTCGGTTTTGCTTTGGTACTGCTTCTATACCTAAAGAATAAGAAAAGGGTAGGCAACAACACAGAGTGACAGCTGAAGAAAGATCACGTTTTCTTGCTCGTGTCTGGAAGAGGTTAGGAGCTGCAAAGGGAAAGCTCTAGACTTTCTAGGTCAGACATTTGGAGGTGTGTACATTTAAACACACTGCAAAGTCAGCTAATGACAAAGCATCTATTCAAAAAAAAAGTAATTTCAGTAGTTCGAATAAGTCTTCTCTTCTGCAGGCACTCGTCGGTAATAGGGTTTTATTATTGTAAAGAGGAGAGAAAGAGAAGAGATGATCCCTGCGGTGATCTGCAAAACAGATGATGTGACAGTTCTCAAAACTGTTCTCTAACCTGCCCTAGATTCTCATAATTGTTCAAGTTCAGTTCCAAGTTACAGACAGCCAGCTCGACTTTGCTATTGATGGGAACGCTACAGCACACAGAGAACCTCTTGTGCATTGGCAAGTGTTATTTTTTTTCGGTCATAGTTCTGAAAAGAAGTCTCTTTTCACGGATTGGTTTCTTTGTGTTTGCTTTCTTGTCAGAGGAATTGTTTATCTTGTGTGTTTACCCCAGAAAGATCTGCGGCCATGTTGGCAGCAGCTAATGGGGATCCAGGTAAAGATGAAAAATAAAGTGTTACTCGGCGCTACTATTAGAAGAAATCTCTCTTATCTTTATTACGGTGTCTGCTCATGCGTTGCAGACTATCTGTTAGATGTCGAGCTGCCCTTGGAATTTGTGTTTTCATAAAATCGCCCTAATTTCTGTCTATTGTTTTCTCAAGACTCAAGACAACCAAGGAGAAACAGAGTACTCGTATGTGCTCCTTTGCTCCCTCTCTCTCACTCTGTCAGTCTCTGGCTGAAAAGCGTTTAGCTTTGCTTTACCTCGCCATCTGTAAAACACACCTTTTTCGCATTATAGAAACACAAGTGTTTGAAATGTGAAAAAAATAAATAACAGCATGGTAAACCAACGTGGTGAAAGAGAAGAAAAATTCGATCTCAGGCACAGAATACAGAATGTAGTGGAAGCATCAGCTGTGCAGCCCACAGTGGGTATAAATAATTCTTCATACCGCAGAGAATTTAACTGGTTTGACTATTTAGAGCCGTGAACAATGGCTCAACACTTATTCTATCTGAATAGAGTTTGTTCAACGGCATTTTATTGAACCCAAATCCAGTTTTGAATCTTTTATCAAATGTAATTATGTTTAACTTTAATAATAATTTGTATTAGGTTCTACACAATTTTATTATCTAGTGCTACCATCAGGTCATTATTTCAATTTGCCCAATACCTTGGTTCATGAACTAATATCTGCACAATGCATGACACTGGAGATTTTGCCAAATGAGAACTGGAGCCAAAATGGAAAGAACTACTGGAACCCAACACTAATACCCAATGTATATAACGTAACAGATTGTGAAATGACCTACTTATTTACCTAGTTTGTCTCAAAATAGATTGAATGAATGAATTGTTGTGTTTTGAGGCAGGTGCTGCTGGTTGCCATATTTCTGCAGTAGCCCATAACGGAGAAACCAAACACTGGCTCTAGTTAGGGCCTTTCGCTCTTTTTGCAAGTTTCTCTGCTGCTGTAGTTTCTCCTACACGCTTGGAAGGTGAGCGGAATTCAGCTGGATGCCACTAAATCTTCCACACTAGGATCTTTCTAACAGTGGACAGTGTCTGTGTATTTTGTACTGCAGTGTGGTTTCCTTCTCAGTGTTGCATTGTTGCAATATCCGTCTGTCTAACTATTACCATGACATCTTCTACAGATATTCATGGTCCCCAGCGGATGTATTGTAATGACTTTGTGTTTAGTGCCGGTTAGCACATCACACACACGATATACCTGTTCAGCGTCAACGTATTAGCATTGTCATTGTAAAGCATGTTGGCATGTTGACATTAGTTTATTTAGTTCATAGCACCGTTTTGCCTAGCCTAACAAGCTAATAGCAAAACTATACACACACTGACTGACATACCTGCTATTTCACACCCTCCAGCAATTTTCCATCAGAGTGTTTTATGAATTTCAAACTAAACTCCTTCAATTGTCTCAATTCAGTCTGTCAGCGTATTTAACTTTCATCAGGTGGGACTGTGGTTACTTCAGCTTTGTGCCTGAGGCTAATAAGATAGTAATGAGCAATTTGTGGCCCATCTGTGTCTCAATTATTGTTTTCATCCTCTTCCTCTGATAAGTGATGAAGGGGTTTCAGAATCAAGATTTCATTTCCAATGTGAAATTCATTTGCTCTGCCAGCAGAATTTGTCCAAGCATGAGTGCTCTGCTGGTACGTTACAGCGTGCAGAACAATCAAATCACCTTAATAAGATTAATCAGTCCAGTAATTAAAGCTTTGTCTGTGTTCCCCCTGAAACTGATGAAACACCCTCCTGCCCCCCTAAAATCTCCCTTATCTGCCATGACCAAAACAGCTAGCGCCAAATGAAGGGCTGTGTCGAATCATTTGGTAGCATTTGGCTGCGTCTGGATGCCGCTTAAAAAAAACAACTTCACACTGTTGTTATGTTTCTCTGAGGAGGAAAAAAAAAGCTGAATTTTGGAAGGGAAGGCAGTATCCAGCGTGTGTGTTTAGGCATCATGGAGAGTTAGTTTACAGGGTGCACATTTGTCCTGAAGTCTGGAGTGAGTCCAGAGGAGTGTCTCTATAGATAGCGGGCCCTTTGACTGGGGAGGCTGGGATGCTGGTAGGAGATACGACCATGAGCTATGGTGGATGCTGATTTTGAAATGATTCTAGCAGCAGGAGGCTGGGCAGAGCTGTATTATTTCTTGTACTATTTAAATGCAAACAAGGGAAAGCACGTACACACCCTTAAATACACAAACACGTACCATATTTCTCTTTTTCTCACATACTAACATGCACACAAACAAACACAGGTATCACACTGTTATCCAACTCGGCCACTGTGCCAAAAAAAAATCAATAAATTGTTTCTCTGAAATAAACTTCCAGTCCATTGTTTCTCATTCCCTGTGGTGTTACAGCAAATAAAGTCTAGAAATCATGGAGATTCTTAGCCTTGGCAGAATGAAAGGAAAGAAGCCAATATTTTGGCCCCCAGACTTTTGAATATGCACTCACATATTGCGAGCAGGAACCAGAAAACAATTATTCCTGAATTAGTATGCTGCAATTGCTGATACTCTGGCTGTTATTTACATGATTGCAAAATATGTGAGGAGTGCATTCAGACCACACAGCGGGGTGTTTGCTCCTAATGTATACTTTGCATACTGGGTGGTGTGTCAAAAACAGTTCAAAGGATCATAGAGTGTTGTGTAAAAACCCAGCTCCTCATGGACCGCTAGTGGTTCAGTTCCAACTCAGCCGCTTCCAAAAGCCATCAGCTCTCTAATGAAGTGACGCACATTGGGATTGCAGCCATTCAATACATACTCCCGCAGTGACCCGATATGAGTTTTCCTCTCTCTCCTGTCCTCCCACTCTTTAATTTCCAGACCTAACTCTATATCCCACTCTTTCTCTATCCATGCCGAGGTGTCGGGGGCTCTGCCAATTGCTTGCATTCTCTCTAGTAGATTAAGAGAGCCACAGGGGACAGCCCTGAATGAGGGAAGAGCAGCACAAGAAGAAGAACAAATGCATCTAATACTCCAGCCATTGCCATCCTATCTCTCAAGAGGGGTGTGAGTTGGCGTTTGAACTAAATGGTATGATTAGATTGGTCCTGTGTTCCAACAGTAGCCCTGCCCACCCATGCCCAGAGGCTTTATGCGCTTTCCACTTCCACTAAAAGCATCACAGCTCCGCCTTTTGGTGCCAACGTGCCATTTGAGAGAAGTTGTTTGGTAAAGTGTAGCTTGTAGTGGAATCCCGCAGAGAGGGTGATGATTGAGGCTGAGCGGGGGAGCGGACGAATAGCAGTGAGTGACTCGGCCCTGTGGGGCTGCATGTTACACTGATGACATCATTAGAATGGATAGATGAGGAGCCCCAGGAATAGAAATGTGTCCATGTTTGTTGATGCTTGTGCTCGGGTACACGTATTTGTAGAGGCTAGTGAAGGTTACATACTTGGTAATCCTTTCACTGTTTGTTAGCGACGACCTATTATGCTCATTTCCACTTCTGTATTCTTAGTATGAGACTTCACGAGAGTAGCTCTGTGATTCATCCTTATTTTTCTTGTATTGGCCCTTCATGCAGCTGGGCCTCATTGATTACTGCACAAAAGCACACTAAGTATATCACTGATTCTGGGGAAACTGGATTGTAATTTATGGAGAAAATATTATTGTTATGTCCTCCAGCTGCCCTGCTTCAACTTTCAGTGATTTACAGAGTTTAATATATTAAACATAGGAAAATATTGCCTTATCTACTGGTTGTTAGCTGTTTTTTTTAGCAGCTAACTTTGTTGTTAGCTGGTTAGTCATGGAGCTACATTTGCTGTCTTATTAGGTGACTCTGCCCAGACTGTGTGCTCAGGGCACCGTGGGGAGTGTTGGTATTTTATCCAAGCAGCAACCTCTGTGGCTGGCAAATGAAGCCAACATGGAAGTAACAAAAACTGCAGTTCCTTGCCACTTGAGGCTGGCCACAGTAGTGGGTGATCTTCTTAAGGCTCCATTTTAAAATGCCAAAAAAAAAACATGTTTGCAGTCTGTTTCTAAAGCTAGTTTCCCCTAACTAACTGTACGGGGGTGAATCTTTTTTATAACTCGTCTATTTAAATTATATTAAGGCTTAAAGTTGACGCTGAAACATTATATATAAGACAGAAACTAAGGAAAAGCCCTTTAAATTTTGTTTTTCAGGTTAAACCAGGTTGATGTTTTGGCAGCAGAAGCTCAACAGTCACACTGAGGATTTAGAAGGAAGTGCTGCCCCTGGGCAGAGCACCTGTTCTACAGTTTTTGCCAAGACCTTTTTGTGTGTGTGTGTGTGTGTGTGTGTGTGTGTGTGTGTGTGTGTGTGTGTGTGTTGATGTACAGTGTGTTCAAAACCTAATATGAATATATTCATCCATCCATACCTTTCTCGTGCCTCCTGGGTGTTGACTGGCTGCGCTGGAGAAAACACAAGAGAGATTTCAGTGATGAGGAGCAGACATGACACACATTTATCCACAGTATCTAATTCCCAAGCTGTCATATGAGGTGTTGTTCTCAGGCTTGTTGGTACATTGCACCCAAGGTGATATTCCTTCTGCACGGATGTGTAAAGCACAGTGTGTGTTCCACATCCTAGGGCATAAATGTCCTGGTTATATGAGTGTAATATTTAGTTATTTGTCCTGCATCTGTGAAGGTGAGGGAATATGTGCAATAACGTTTTACTGTACCTTCGGTTATAGTCACGAGTATCTCTGCAAAAAGACCATTTTACGCTTTTATTGGTTTACTTTGTCTTGTTCAACGGAATGAGCAGTAAATCTGATATAACAAGTACTAATCTTGTTGTGTGTTTTCATCAATGCTCATTGTGTTCATCTCACACATGCTCACCCGTACAGCACTTTAATTCGTTCTGATGGTTAGTTCTGTCAGTCAAGTGAAATTTTCAATGTAAGGAAAAAATATCATTCAGTCCAAAAGAGTCTTGTCATTTCGTTTGTAGAGTTTGATCTCTAAAAAGGACCATAGAATATGCACTTCACCTTGACTTTACAGTTACAGCACGTAATTCCCTCTAAAACCATGAATTGTCACTTTTACATTTCCGTTAGTGTGCTGTATGTATGGTGTTGATTAGTGAGTTTTACAGGGGTTGGTAGGTGTACTTTTCACTCTGGACAGAGCCAGGCTAGCTGTTGAACTAAGTCATTTGTCAGAATACCATGACAGCCCTTTTTGTAGCTCTATTGATATAAGCATTTGTAGGCTACAACCCTTTACACTGATACAGGAATTGGTTAGCCTTTATTTTACCTTTCTCTGCATGTTTGGTCTCAGGGAAATCAGTGTTTTATAGAAAACAGAACTATGTCTGCCTTTTAATGAGTAATGATTGACAGAACAGGAACAGCAATGCTAAATGACTATATAAACACAATGTATGTAATAATGTAATTCAATTGCCTAATTTATTTGTGTTGTAGTGATAAAAAACAGCCCAGTCATGTTTGAAAGGCATGCTTTTTGTATTGTTTAAGTGATAATTAATCATTAATGTGTTGGTTGATTCATTCATTACAACCTTGTTGAACTGTCTAGTGTTAATCGTGAATTGTATCCATTAATACCATGACTGCGCTTTTGTCACTTAAGCAATTATCCACAAAAGGTCATGTTTTACAGTGATTGAAGGACAAACCGGGGAGTTTTATTTATTCTAAAGGTCTGGACACACTAGGATTAAAACGCCAAAATTTTGCAGTGAAATCAATTCATTCACTTGGCAGTTTCACAATTGACAGTGCTGACCTTTGAGGGGAAAGAGAGCCAAAGAGGACGCTATTGTAGCTTGTTAGCCGTGTTGCACCATTCAGTTTTATTGAATCTCCTCTGTTGGAGTAAAAAGTGTTCCAGACTAGGCAACAGTCAACGGTAGAAACGCCTCTTTCGAAATGCTCTGTGTATATTTATTGTCTCTCTAACGACTGAGCTGAGCTAATGAGCTAACATGTTTGCCAAATGGCCATTAGCAAGCTTGTTAGCTTGGAGAGCTTTTATTTTCCTTTTTCAATAACTTTATATTGAACAAAATGGTATGGATGAAAACTCCAAACGCAGTGTCAAAATCTTTTCAAGCCTATCATCCACTTTTACATGCCTGTAAACATGATCCAAATCTGTCTGTCAAGTTTGGCATAACAAATTACTAGGGATGTCTCAAAGATGTCAGCTGTCGCACAGATGTTTTTACTCGTGAAGCTTTCATGCGCAGCGTAACCATCGTCAACTCTCCAGTTCTCTGCTGTCTGTCTCTCCTGCCCTCCGCTGAGCTGAGCAAGACAGCAATGGAGAGCCGATGACAACTTTACTCACAACTTTTATAGAGGGTTTGTTATTTAATATTTTGTTATTTTATATATATAAAAAAAAACATTAAGACATTGTTGGATGCAGGCAATTTTTTTCTTAATGCAATGAAGAGCTATTCAACTGTCAAGAATATACATACATGGATTGATTTTAATAACTTTAATGACCTTTAAGTATGCTCTGTACATCTTTATAATACAAGGATCGGCAGAAACTGTATTTTAAATGACAGGATCAGGGGCAAAAAAAAAAAAACAGTAGTAGTAGTATGTAAAATCTCTTGGGGACATGGTTTCCTTGTTGAAATTTGGTAATCAGCTGTGCCTACCTGCTATATAGTTGTTCTGTTGTTTTAAAAAAGAGAAACCTGAATGTAATTCAGTGTAACCAACATATGCAAAAAAAATAGATTTGGTTTACTGCTGTACTTTCCACTGACAATATGCATAAAAAATGAAAGGAAAGCTGAGCTGTCAGGAGTTTCGTTTAGCCTGCTGCGGAAGACCGGTGTGAAATAGTAGAAGGTTGAGAACAATGCCTTATACAAGACATGTTGGAAGCTGAATCCACCACAGTGTTGTGTTTGCCTACAGAATCCATCAATCTGATGCAATGTCTTATCGCTGTAAAGCCTCTGAATCCCTCCAATAAACTATTTGCAAGTACGCAGTGAAAGACAATACATCACCTACATCTGTCTAAACACTCTGGAGAGAAACCCTGTCATTAGTGGCGCTGTAAGTCGGTTTTCCATTATGCCAGCTGTCATTTCAGTGATGGTGAAACATCAAGCTAACGGAAAAAGCATAATTTCTGGTGCAAAGTTCACACTCAAGAGAAATGAGTAGTTAACAGAGATGTTGCTGGCATACTGAGGATGTTTGTGCCAGTGACAAGTGTCTCCAGTTGTGTGTTAAATTACATGCACATTTTCATTTGTATGTGACTCCTCTTCTGTGCCCAGACAGCCGGCAACACATTTTCTTGTACTGCTCTGCACCAGAGGGGTTAAACCTCTGCCAGATGAGGTTTGGCTGCTGACAGGCAATGCTGTCTTAATCCAAGGCCATGGCTGACGAGGAAATGACGGTGATCTATGAAAATACACGATGAAATTAGGGAATTCTCTCAGTCCAGAAAGAGCGAATGCATAATTCGTAGCTGGCTGATAGCACTATGCATGTGCACCGCATGATGTCTTTGTTCTTTGTTCTCCAAAAGGCTGCTTCGCTGGCTGAATTACTGCATAGAAATACAAATTTAAATTCCTTCTCAACTATTTGTTTGTGACTCTGCAAACATACGCTCCTCAAAACAATGGCCAAGCATTTCAGAGCTGGTTTTGTTTTTTCAGTTGCACTGTTTGGGATTTTTTGTTAAATTACAGACAATATTTGGTTTAATGATTCATGCTTACAGAATTTCGGGGCTAAATGAGATAAAGAGGATAAGCTATGTAAAGGAGCCATCATGCTGAGATTGTTGACTTTTTTTATAGTGTGACTGAAGTAGATGAAATTTGTAAGTGAAATCTGTCCTTCAGCAGCAGTGAGAGGTTATTAAATTCCAGAAACAAACACTTTGTTCCCTCCAGGCCACCTGTGACTGAGCCATGTCGTCATTTTCTAAGGCTGGACAACTGTGAAAGAGAAATCATTACAAGGCCAAAACACTGCATGTGCTATAACATAGTTATTCTCAAAATATATGTGTGATAATAAGTTGCAATTTAAGTCTCCATTTTGAATGATAGGGAGTGGACAGCTAGCGGGATCTTCACCTTAATAGCCCAGGTCAAGCGGTGCTCAGTCCTGACAATTGTGCTGCCATTATGCAAATGGTCAGGTCGGGTTCAGGTGGTTGATTAATGTATATTTTTGCGTTTAGTGTGGATTGACTCTCGTATCGGGGAAGGTGTTGGTATTAATTACATGATACGGTCTGTATATAGACATAGAAACAAAGCCAAAAACTTCCAGGGGAACACAGAAAAGTCTGTTAAAGGCTTTTTCGGCAACTGATATCAGAAGGTTTTATTGTGTTTTAAGTGTTGTTTGAGGCAGCATTACATCAGTTTGAGTGAGGATGGTGTAAGCTGAAAGATCAACAGATTGTATGATCTATGTTGTGTTTGTGTTGAAAAATGAGCCAAAGAGATGTAAGAAATATAGCACAATTTTTTTCTGAAGATTTAGGCATGGATTATTTATACGTGTATGAAACTGGTTGTTATTTTTGTATTTTTTGTTCTTAGCGTGCTAGCATTTGCTAATTAGCACTGCACACAAAGTCCAGCTGAGGCTGATGGGAATGTCATCAGTTTAGCAGGTACTTGGGTACAAGGTTGCCAGGGAACATGAATATATGAACAGGGTTTCAGGGGAATCCATCCTGATGAATGCAGTTCATCCAGACGACTTTATGTCCTTCATCTAGTCTTCCACGTAGTCCTACAGCCATGAAGTCATTTTCCTCAGTTACCATGGTAAGAATAACAGCTGAAATGGCTGAAAATGGGCACTTCTCGGCCATTCAGCGAAGACCCAATCTTTGACGGTTTGATTGACACATAAAATATAGACAAGAAAATAGCTCTCTGATTGGCTGTGATGCTCTCATTTGGTGGCAATTCACAATCACTTGTCAACTCGTTCTTGTCGGAGCCTTTGTCGATTGTGCATATCAAACAGGGTCAAAACACTCATCTTCCCCGAGAGAGAGAAAAAAGAAAAACACGTATTAGATCATCACCTATTTGGATCCCACCTCTGCAGTCATAAACTGTGTTTGCTATACAGCATGATGACAGCATGGAAGACCCCCAGCATGTTACATTGAGATGAAGTAGCTGCTGTGAGATTTCCCAATTGTTGTGTATTAAATTATTATTTTTTAAATCTTCTTCTGACTTGACTTTACCCAGTGGAATAATAACACTAAGTCTATCAGCATACTGCCTGTTTTTAATGTTCTGTACTTGATTAGCAATTACTTTTCTCATTACTTGAGTTTTTATGCACCTCTCTTGACAAGAAACTTCAGTGCCTTCGATTTGTTTGAGAAAAATATCTTTGACTTTGTTTACTGGCGAGGGTAATACTTTGCAAATATTACAATGCTAATAGAAAAATAATGTGGAGGAGGGTAGGTTGTGAGCAAAACAGATATTTTTTCTTGCAGCAATAGTTACTGTACTTGGGTTTCAAATTGAACATTTTCATGTCAGTTTTAAAGTCCAATGTTTTAGTTACCCCCTTGGTCTTATGCAACCGTATATAACTGCACACGCTGTGAGACCAAACATTACTAAACCCAGATAATGAGAGAGGCTGTAGACAGCGAGATAGTAGATGGTTGCTAATGTTTTCTTCCTTGCTTAAAGCTGTGTGGGATGCGAATGCAACTCATTTGCCAAGTCATTGCTTAGGCCTCTCTAGGAGTGATAAACATTTGCACTCTATGAAAGCCCTATGTTAATTACAGTACATGAGTAATTGTATTCAAGGAATTAGTTGCCTCAAGTTTTACCAGGAAGCAAAGTCACAGACAACAAAGTACCTTCTTGTCAGGCGTCATCATGAATAATGCCTAGTCCCTTTCGCTTTTAAAAATGTAAGTCTAGTATGCCATGCATATCCTCCATCTATTGCTGCATTATTCATAGACAGACACCTCTCTGTTTACTCGCCAGCAACACATTTCTAAATGCATTGGTAGTATTTGTACAAGTGTTTCACTGCGTATACACTGATGAGGCGAATCCAAGTAAATACCACGTTTTCCTTTTACTTCATACGCTCTGTACTTACCAGAAATAAGAGGGATGCAAATAAAGAGAAGACGAATGAATAAGTTTTTTTTTTTTTTTTTTACCACATATACCTCTCATCTACTTGTATGAAGTAACTATTGGCTATCTAACTGACAGACCATCTCCTTTAACATCTAAACTTTTTCATCAGGAAGGGAAAGTTGCACAATCAGTCCAACAAGTAAGAAGAGAATAAGCTGAACTTGTACAGTGGCTACATCGGTATGAAACAGACCTCTTCAAAAGGAAACCCAGTGCTGGATGTGTTTTTCCTCTCTTCAAAAAGAGACACAGAAACCCAGTTTTCAAAGAGAGGAAGCTTTTGAACAACACTGATGGAGAGTAGCGATAGAGAGGGAGGCGATCAGATAATGAGAGAATTCTCACCATTTACTCCTCCCTGAAGGATAACCCCGAATCACACTGCTGTACATTCATATTATTTCATTCTGTTAATCTATTAATATTTCATAAATCTGCATCAATGAAATGTCTAGTGTGAAATTGTGTATCAGCCAAATATTTTCAATTTGAGAGGTTTGATGGTGTTGACAATTTGGAATTAATGGACATTCACAGTAAGTGTTGACTTGCCATGTTAAATTCCAACTACATACTGTATGCGTTAACCATAAAATATAACATCAAATTTCATACACAAACATACACATCCATAAGAATGCTGTGAATGCTCAACAGATATACAACTAAATCGGGACAGTTGAAAAGGACGTTGAGGTTTTTTTTTTTGGCTTTGAACTCACCCAGGGAGACAAAAACATTAAGGTGAAGTGTTTTGAAAGTAATTACATGACCAGGGTGCAAAATAGGAGAAAGTAAATTAAATAATTTGCTGAATGAAGAGTGTTTTTGTTAAAAATAGAAACTAAGTGGCATCACGATCACCTCGTAGAGCTGGAGCCCCATGTACCAAGACTGACTCCTTGCTGTAGCAGCCGTGGATTGCAATCCGACCTGTGGCCCTTTGCTGCACGTCATCCCCACTCTCCCCTCGTTTCCTGTCTATCTTCAGCTTTCCTATCCAACAAAGCCAAAAATACACACATATGTATATATATGAATGAAATGGGTACTGTGGAAATGTATATTTTATTAAATTATCAAGTCAACAGGCAATGGAAATAGTATATATTAAATATATTATATTAGTATATATTATATGGAGGAAGCAAGAAGAATCAACATCGTATTAAAAAGCAAGCAGATCATACTTCTGAAACAGGAAAGCAGGCAACCAGTAGCGTCTGTAGATAAAAACAACTCATTCTCAGGTAACAAAAACACACTGATTCCTATAGTCAGGTGATTATTCACTAATGGAAACATGCCTATGAACATTAGATTCCATTTCAGCCAAAAGATCCTCCTAAATGTCACACACTGGACCTGTAAGCTAAACAACCACTGTTTTTATGGTACTGCTCTTTTCTAAATGTACCACTGTCCTGGCCTTGACAGAAAACAACTATCAGGTCAGAGCCTCCACATTACTCAGCTTGAATCCAGCACATTCATTTAACCTAACAATTAATTAACCGCTCACTTCCTTGATCTGTTCTCCAAAATTACACCCTGCGCTGCTGGAGCCAGACTCGTAGTTGCTGGTTTTAGATTGTGGGGGCAGAATTTACTTAAAAAGACTCAATGGAAAGGACCGATCTCTGTGATTTACCCACACTATCTCAGTCTCTCCTGGTAGTGTGATTGTTATAGCGCTGCGGGAAAACAGTGGCTCCGTTATTATGATGCATGTTTCCAATAGCTGCACCTGCTTGGCCCTACGGCTTTTACCTGCTACTTAGTATGACTGTCACATTCCCAGTCTGTTTCAACCCTCACCCCCAGTGACTGCGGGGCTGGAAGAATAATATGAAAGCAGCTCTCTAAAGGTCTGCTTATGAACTACAATCGGAACTGACTCAATAATTATTATTTTGAACCTTGATAGATGTTGAAACCAAACACCAAAGTCAAACTCTAATAATGTCTTTTTTTATTACTCTTTGAAAACCTTGTTTAACAGCTTTTTGGCCTGAAATATCCAGAAAATCTGTTGTCATGCTGGTAACGCCCTGCTAGTATTTTGGCATTAAAGCAGGATTTGTGAGTGCACAGGTATGGCTGGAAACAATGGGATGGTGAAATGCCAAAAGGGGATTTGCAGTCAGAAATGAATGATTTGGCTGGAATTCCTTTCAGATGGGATTCAGTGGAGATTTGTTTTTCATTAGTGTTTGGATTGTCGTCTTTCCAGCTTTCCTCTCTCTAGGTAGGAGTCATTTGTAGCATTTTGTACGTGTCGGTATGTGAGCGGGAGAAGGGAAAGGGGAGAAAGAGCGAGAGATAGGGTGAGATGTCTGTTTCTAAAGTGAGAACATCACTGGCTCGAGTGTTTGATGAGCTGGCTGCACATTGGGAACAGGAGGCGATTTCCATGAGTGATGAACCATCCACTGGTGTCTGTCACAGAGTGAAAATCACTGTAGTACCTGCATCATTTGCCTTGATTTTTCTCGTAACATCCAAGTATATTTTGTCTCATCTGCAGTCATAAAAGTGTTCAGAAACTGATAGATAACACAGGTTGGACCTATAGTTGCTTACATATATGTACCCTTGTTAAGAACAAGGTGACCCAGATTGAAGCTTATTATATGCCAATGCAGTGTTACAGTTTGAACTGTGGCAAGTTAAATTATTTACAGTATTGCATTTCCAACCACTAAGCTCAACTCAGGCAGTGAATAAAAAACAGGTTCTTATGGTTTGATGCATTTTAAGATATTTTAGCAGCATGGGATGGGATGGCAATATTGGTCAGCTGGTCAGCCCGCTTTGGTCTTTACAACTATTAATTTATAAGTTATGTACAGATATTCAGGGTAGAATGATAAGAAGAGAAAGAATCATACTAATGTTGCTGACTTTTCCTCTTTAGCCACCACCAGGTTGACATTTAGAGTGAAATATCTTTAGGAATGCTGTATATATACCTATGACATTTGCCACTGATATTGAAGTTCCCTACAAGATTGATTGTAATGACTTTGGTGATTCTTTGTGCCACTAGCAGGTTAAACTTTTTGCTTCCTTCAGGGCAATATCTTTACATCTACCTAATTGATTCACACCAAATAAGACACAGACATTTATGTTTCCCATGGGAGGTATTCTACCACTTTTCCTCTAGCATCATGTGGTTGACATTTCATCAAATAAATCGCTGAACTGTGAAAACGCTGATCCCCTAACCTTTCATCTAGCACCACCATCAGGTCTGTTTGTCCAATACTTAGGTTTGTTACCACTGCAGACGTCTCTGTGGCCACTAAAACAATCTAGATCACGCTATTGCAACTGATGGGTCGTGACCCACTTTTGGCCCGTGGACTTTGGACTGTGGTTCTGAATGTGTGGTAAAAACCAAAAAACACAATTTAAAAAACGTATCCGACGTCTGACTTCCACAAATGTCTGTGAAAACAGACGTTTTGTAGGCCTTATACAGTTATGATGTTAATGTTATTCATATTCATAAGAAACGCAGTTCATACTCTTATTACAGCAACATGCTCTGATTGCAACAGAGAACTTGTTTTTAAAAAAAAGATGACATTGTATATCTGTGTATATTAGCCGTGTGACTGCACCGTGTGCGGGTAATGCCAGTCTTGGCAATGTGTGTTTATGTTTTATTGTGTGTAGAAGTATGCAAGGCATTCAGATCTAACAGCACCCCCCCTGAATGTAAGTTGTGTTGTGATTTTTATTTTACGTTAAAAAAGGTCACCATCAGAAAATGTGGGTCCCAAACTGAGAACAGTTGAGAAACGCTGATCGATCAGATAGATAAAAACCCTACAGGTAAAAGGACAAATATCTTTTTTTGATTTGGGAGTGAACTGTCTAATATATAGTGGTGCATTGTGGTCAGGCCTAAAGTCTGAACTTTGATTCCCCCTAAAAAGTATAATTAGTCCTTTGAAACTGCAACAACAGTGAGAACGCAGTTTGGGTTTACTTTGGTTTGCCTCTTCATTTTAGTGGAATCAGAATAAAGACTACGAGGAATTTTTATATAGACACACCATGTCATCAATTTAAATAATTAAACTCTTGTGGGGAACAAATCTCCTTGGGTTGGAGAGCAAAAAAACAATTTTTCTCAATACAATAAAAAATGATGTCATGTTTATAATGACAACAGCATGCAGTAAAGTAAGAATTATAAGGAACACAATCTTGGAACTAACTCTGCATAATTTGTGGAAGCATGTGTATTTTCACTCTGAAACATCCTGCTCTGACTCCGTACTGCAGAGCAAAAACACAATCAACCAAAAAGAGTAATCTGCTGAGCTGTCTCACAGATCCTGACCAGATGTCTGTGCGATCAGTTTACTTATATTTTATGGTCTTGTGATGATTGGCAGGTTTAAACTTCTTGTCAGTATGCACGATCATAGAAAACTATTTCTTTTTTTTTTCTTCTGCACAATATCTACATTTTTAAAAGTCAACAACAAATTCAAAATATTCTGTATCACAGAGGTAAAACAAGGATCTTATGGTAGCTTGTGTTGTTTACAAAGTAAAATAAGTACATAGCAGGAATATGAAAAATAAAAGAATCAAGTTGTAATTGTTAAGTGTCCCACTGTGCAAGTAAGGCGACCACTGGACCAAAAAAGTTGTTGTTTTCCTTTTAAATCTCGCTGAATGGTCTGATTTTTAATTGGAGCACTTTGACTATCGAGCCATATGATTTGCCGTTGAGTATTTTGGAAACCCTTCCTGAGCTGACTGACCTTGTGATTGTTAAAACAAGAGGTCACAAACAGCACACTGTTCCTCATGCTTTATTATTTCATATTTTTTAAAGTGAATAACAACAAAAAAAATAATCACTACACAGCTCTTAAATTATTATTACAATAGATCCAAAAGTTGCCATCAGCTTGACCTTTAGCTTTTAAATATAATCATCAGTGTTGAGTAGACTGTTCACACGTTGATTGACACTCTACTGAGTCACCAAATTGTTAAATGCAACCGGAAAAGGCAAAAAGGCTTTTTATAAGGGTAAAAATATGAACAGGCTTCTCAACAGGGAGCGGACTGGCACAGATTGATAGATCCTAATATTAAAAAGTGGCAAACACAAGGCTGAGTTGGAGCTTTTGACGCTGTTCTTGTTTGTGTGTTTGTCTGAATATATTCTGCAGGAGGAGGAGAGATTTATTTTTCTGTTATATTACACGTACTGTGCTGTAAGTGCACATCACCATTTCTCACGTTTTTCTTTTCACCTTCTAAAAGTGCTAAACGACCAAAGTGTAACACCCTTTACCGACGTCAGGCCATTATCTGTTGCACTGTTTACTGGCTCCACGGCTGAAGAATACATCTGCTGATAGATAACAGTTCGTCGGTTGGAAATGTCTCCTGGTTTGTTCGTCGGGTAGAGACACTGCTCACTCCCTTCACCCATTAGGTAGAGAACGTCTCTCTGGATCCCAGCGGTGTCCTGTATTTTCAGGCAGTTGCTGTGAGCTGACCTGGTTTAGCTCTCCCTCAGAGAGGAAATGTCAGCACCAAGAGGCTAGAGGGAACAAAAGCTCGGTTTGTTAGGTCCCCTTGATGAATTTGTGATGACTGTACTCATTCTGTGCAAGGGGTTATTAATATTAATATTAAGAGGTGCACCGTAACATCGATGCAGATAGGCTAAAACAGAGCTCAAATGGTGAATAAATACTTGACTTTTTGAATCATTAAATCATAAGCTGAGTGCCAATCAGCAGCATGCGTCTATGTCAAATGATGTCTAATAATAATTTTAGAATAATTGTAAAATAACTGGTTAATTAATAACTGATTAATTATGACTTTTTAGCTATATTAGCAGCATAGCTCAATGGCGCCCAGAGGATGTGTCGTATCGTGCCAGGTCAAACTTTTCACTTATCTGATGAAATATCTCCACATCTACTCGACAGATTGGTACAGCATTTTATACACGCATACATGGTTCACAGATGATGAACCCTAATACTTTGTGAATCCAATTTTAAAAGCGAGACATGAGCAATGTGTAAGCACTACTGATCTTTAAACCCACACAGGCTCTAACCTCCGTACAGCCGTCTCTGTCATCAGAACCAACTGTTCTGTCAGCAGCTGAGCGGAAAGGACAGCAGCTGGCCAAACGGACTTCACCAGGCTGACTGATAACGGACATTTACTAGACAAAAATCGTTTTAAAGTAAGTTTCACCAGGAGACAGAGGAGGGAAACAGTGTTGTTTTTTTATTGATTTTATATCCCTGCCTGCTGTGGGCGGGGAAAATCACAAAAACAGCGGGAGATTTCAGTCATTCAAACTGAGTTTATGCTTCACTGGTGCAACACAAAGAGACACAACACTTTTCTCTGTCACTGACGCTTCATCCCACGCCATCATCAGCTCAGACATTATTTTATAACCAAATACTTGACATGAAAACATATTAAAGCTCCATAAGCAGTAAACCAATATCCTACAGGCTGGATTGTGGTTGTATCCGTTACATCAGAAAAACGGCCACAAAAGTCCTTAAAACATAAGCCACAGACAAACTCCATCCTTAATGGCAGTGTGTCGGGAGCACAGTTTCTAAACACCACAATATATTGTCCCCAGTAATTGCCATCTGCCTGCATCTACTGTCTGAAACGGTCACAATGAAAACTCCATTCCATTAGCTTCTTAATGGTGGGATCATGGCTGGGCAGACATTCAGAGACCTGTGTTTGAGGCGAACACATAATGGCATTAATCTGGTATAAGTAGCACAAAACCTGATACTGAGTATTGGAAAAAGGTAACATAGCATAATGAGTTGTTTTTCTCAGTTTTGTTTTGGAAGGTTTTGCATTTGAAGGATCAAAAAGTATTTCTTTAATCCACAGTATCAAACTACAGCGTATAACGTGGTGGTGGGTCTGTAACGACATGCAGAGTCTCGTCATTTTATCTAATGGCTGCTCTGCGTGGTGATGTAACATTCGTTTTACAGACAGAAAGAATTGCACCTGAGGTACAAACATTGTTCCCTTTTGATGTTCCCACATTCCAAGATGACGATACCCCCCTGACACACTGGTAAACAAATTTAGGGGTTGTTTATGAACAGCAAGATTAAGCCAAACTAAATCCGCTACCGCCTCCAAATGCAGATCTAAACAAAATCTAAACTTTATGGGAAAGTCAAGTGCCACTCTGTGCAAACCCTGCAGAACTGGAGGCGTTTCCTCTAGAAGAAAGATATAATATCAGGTTCAGACCAGGTCGTTTTATAGTCCTACTCCTCATTAGATACTTAATGCTTCTTGTTAATTATTACCCTTTGTCCCTCAAGATACATGCATATTGCGAACTGATTGGCAGGGCTATCACTGAGGTTGTGTCTTCGGCTCAAAATGTGTGGGTTTGAGTCCCCTCAAGCATAGTCGATCTTCTGTTAATTACGTTTTGGGGGCGTCTTACCTTTATTGGATAGGACAGGTTAAGATGGACAGGAAAAGGGGAGAGAGAGGGGATAAAGGGCCACAGGTTGGACCCATGGCTGCTGCAGAAAGGACTTAGCCTTGGTTCATGGGGCACCAGCAGATGTTGCCCAAGCAAAGAGTCCAATGGTGTCTGGTAAAGTTTCTACCTGGGTGGAGGTGTGGGTGGGCACTTAATAATACATTTCTGGCTATACAGTCCTAGTTATAGGGCCATTATTATCTGAAAAACAAATGATTTTGTTGAGCGTTTGCTGAAATCAAAGCCATATTTCCAACTTCAAATATCTTTAATTAAGTTACTTTAAAAAAAAAAAAAACTTTTTTTAGGTGAAAAAAAAAAAGTTTTAACATGTTGTAATTTTAGAATTAAAAATTTACAAAACAACTCTGTAATCGGTCAGAAATTAGAAACTGTTTATTAGTGTTAATTTTTTTTGAGGCCGGCTCAGCAGTTTGAGTAAACGATGTTTGATGAGATTCTTTCAACTATACTTTATTTGTTTTGTGTGTGGTCTGCTGATAATTGCCATCAGGTTCTTTTTTTTTTTTTGTTTTGAAAAAAGGGGGGAAAAAAATTTACCAAAAAAAAAGAGAGCACAGACCAGATCAATCTGAAATGTTTGTGTCCTTTTCTTCTGCCCGGTCGTGTCCCCTTTCCTCTTTTTTTTTTTTTTTTTTTTTTTTTTTTTGTGTTTTTTAGTGCCATCATTAGAGAGCGCCACATCAAAACACTGGTCCATTGCCTGTCTGATAGACCAGGCACTGCCTCTTTTACATTCAAATTCTGACACAGCTTTAGCAGGAGTCACTTTCATGCTTGCAGTGTTCACAATCTCACCGTGCACTGACTGACAGAGTGCCTGCACGCAAAACACAGAATCAGCATGGTTTGATATACTGTACACATAAATGAGTGCACTTCCTTGTGTGCATTTCTGGAACTTTTCAGGTTTACTAAGCTTCAGTATATATATTTTATACATCTGTATTGCGTTCTGCACTGAAATGGTCAATTAAGCACAGTTTTAAAATGCTCGTCTTACTCTCACGGTTTGATTGCACCTTTCGGGTTGTTCGTGTCAATACCATTTGCATTACAGTTAGCTGTTTGCTCAAACATGCCCTTTTATCTGTTCTGTAATTGGAGTGCTGGAAAGTTGCGCATTGCAATTAAAACCCAACGGATGAAGGCATTTAAAAAAACAAAAACTATGTATACAATTCAGATCTTCAGAGATTAAGAGATAATAGTGAGCCTGTTGCAAAATTATTGTTTTGAGAAGTGCTCTTTGATTTTACTCTTGATTTTTAGAGCCACAAAGTACATTTAGCACAAAGAATCATTGGAAACCAGAATGGTGGAATAAATGTTTTATGATGCCTTGTTTTGTTAGGCTGTGTAATAATGATCTTGTTTTAATGGCTGTAAGATATTTCTAGGTTTTAAGCTGATTTTCCAGCTAGATGATTTTTAAAGGAACTGCATACGCACACAGAGTCTTTTATTAGGCGTGTTTGCATTAGAATGGAGAACTGACTTATTTGGAAATGTGTTTCTCATTAACACCTCTTGTCTGAACTGTGTGACCCAGGTGAGAGATACAGCTGTCTTCCTGTAGCTTCAGATCCCTGGGGTAGGTGTTGCCGAGGCAACAGGCGGAGGCTCTGGAGCTGCAGCAAAGGTACTGCTGGAGCTGATATTAAACTAAATGTTACCAAGCACCAGGGCTACAGAGCTGTTGAAGTAACCAAGTGGAGATCACAAACATTTTGATTGGTCTTGAGCTACGTGTGTTTTCTTACATGTTTCAGATGCCAGATTGTTGACAGTGAAGACATAGTAATTTCCTGTCAAATAATGCTAGACAAATTTGAATGAAGTGAACTAATACATATAACAACACTGTTTCTGTTGTTGTATAATGATTGAGCAGGGTCGTAATCTTCAACCAACAGCTAGAGAAACTCGTATATAGTGATCTAGCTGGCCAAGCCATTTCCCTGCGAGCCTTCCCGTCCTCGTGCTCTGCCACAAATAAACTAGAGAAACATAATAAGTACAGGTCTATAATGAATGTACGACATGGCCCAAGAATTGACTGTTCACCCTTGTACTGTGTAAAAACAGTCAGTCCAGGGGTGTTTAAATGTTCATTACTAATCCCCTTGTGTTTCCTGCAAAGACTACATGGAAACTAAATGTCAGAGATAAATACTTCAGGGACAGGGAGCGCCATATTTAAATATATATCAGACAGCAGAATTACAATGAATAGAACTTCAGCAAACTCCCTGTTGGACGATGCGCAGTGTGTAAGTTTGTACAAACAGCTTGTCGGGTTGGCATTTAAACTATGCAGGCAGGTTTTATCATCTATCACAGAGATTTTCAAATTGTGACAGGAGGAAGAGACGTGAGCATAGGATGTGAGGCAAAGCTACCGCATGAGATTAAAGAGACAGGTGCATGCCAGTGTTCTAAAAACATTAGTGCCTGATTGCCACAATGTGCCTCACAAACCTTAATTCACATGCATGATGCATGATGTATAATGTATTTTCAGATTCATCATTACCCTTTCCTATCATTGCTCCTTATATTCCAGAACCTGAAAAGAAGAAGAACCATCACGTTTTTAAGTTTTGTTCAGCATCAAAGTAAACCAGTGATAGTTTTCTGTATATCCATTGCTAATAGCAAATTTAGTTTTCACTTTTAATGTTTCTAATTTATCCAATGTAAAGAAATATAGGCTAAAAAGAACAGAGCTCAAGTTGTAGCCTAAAGCTGGTTAATTGGCCCCAAGGTGGCATTGTACTTCTTGTTTAAAACCCCCAAAGCCTCATGCAAAATAAAACTCAGAGCATCATTATCAACCAAAAAGAAGAAGTAAGACAAAGTGTAATAATAGGTGTAACAAAATCCATTAATATAAACTTGTTTCATGTTGCACTATCAATATGTTATTGACAGTAATATGACTCAGAGTGTGCCATGGACATGATTCTTACATTTTAGGATCACTGACACTTTCCTCTATCCATTTGTAGTATAAAACGCATCACAAATTAAATTAACAGAGATCTTGTGTTGTGAGGGTTGTCAGTCACCAGCTAGAAACAAATCCGTTTCTATAAGGTGTTCATACATATATTTAATCTCTCGTTGTCTTTATTCCTCAAATTGGATGAAAGCCACATTTTGGACTCATGCGTTAAGTGCTTTCAGCTGGGCAGATGGAGCACATTGGGCCTTGTTGGTACTAGTTTTATGATTTAAGAGCCTGTGTTGGATGGTCTCAGTTTACTGCACAGGGCGGCATTTAACTAAATGAGGGGAGAAATAAAAAGGTGGGCAACATCGTGACTCTCATATTTTATGTTAACTTATATACTCCGTGTAGTGCTGGCACATACAATATGTTCTGTAGTTTGTTTAGATTTGTTCTATGCCTGTTTTTCAGACTGAAAAGTGTTCATATTTCCATATACAAGATTATATATTATATTTAGTTTCTTTCCCAGTTGTTTTTCAGTGAAATAATGCACAATATTGATATTCAGTGATTGAGATAATTTGATGTTTTCATATCCTTAAGAGAGGTATTTATAATGTAAAATCAGGCTGTATCCGCGCAGTTAGATAACGTTGTTTATTCCATTCAGATCTATTTGTAGTCCAATGTGGTTTTCTCTCCCCCTCCACTTATCTTGGCTGCACTCTAATAAAGTGGCGACTCTTCTAAAATGTTGAGTCAGACAACATATATTTGAGTGTTTCTGTAATTTGTGAACTATCCTTTACATCAGTTCAACAATATCTTCACAAGGATCTGGTGATTGTGTGATTGAGTGAACAGACTTTACGGGCAGTGCCGGGGTGATAACGTAAAGCTGGATGAACAAAGTCTGGTTCATGATAACAAAAGGTAGTCAATCACTGAAATGACAAAACCTATTCAGGATATTCTGAAGCCATCTTTTATTTGTATGCTTTAATAGACCATACCGACAGGTTGGAAAACTAAAATCAACAACACTTAATCTTGCTGCTCCTCGCACAGCCTCTGCTTTATCCTAAGGCTATATGAAAGGTTTTGGGAGTTTTAAAGTCTTGCAGATCATTTAGAAATTCAAATTGTATATTATAATCATATTTTTTATGTTTTCCTATCTTGTTACAAACTAATAGACCTGACTCATGTACTGTATCTCCAGTCTAAAGTTAACATTTTTATACTTGGCTACATATTCTCCATCTCCCTCTTTTTTTCCTCATCCACGTTCCTCATCTCTCTCTCTCACTGCTTTCCGTGTCCATCATTATGCATGTGTGGCTTCCAGCTGATCCTGTAAATGGAAACTGTTCTGTCCAACTCTGCTTAAATTTACAGGTGAATTTAATTTTTTTTGGCCTGCCCTGACATTTTGACAACAGCTGTAATGCTACTCTAGCTGGGTACACGCCCCTTAAATCAGGTTGTGGGTTGCCTGGTTGCACTCACGGGTTGAATTGCATGTAGCATGTGAATTACATGTAGATTGTGTGTCATTAACAATCTGACAACTTGGGTGATGTCAGACAAACTCCTATGGCAATTATTACTAATACAGTTTGAGGGGCACGCTAGTTACAGGAGTTCCATCTGGGAAACAAGCAAACGGGAAGGTTCTTGGAGATTTGCTTTGAAATACAGGAGGTTTGCAACCAGCACTTTGATATATAGTAGCAAATAGTCCAATACCTCTAAAGATCATTGCAGTAGTAGCCCTTAAATGTGTCTCACCCTACCACGACCCACCTGCCAAATGCAAAAAAGTATTTTTACACCGTGTCGCTGTGTTTATGTCTGTCACTTAAAAGTAAGGACAGATTTGACATTGTTTATTCATGGGGAAACCGCACACATGTCTCGGCATAATCACAGAAAACGAGTGTGCCGAGGATTCACACCTTCACCCTGTCTCTTCACGCATTGTGTCATTTTGACACATAAGAAATAATGGCCCATTAGTGCGACCCTCACACGTCCCAGCCCCTGCAAAACTGGCGCACACACTTAAATCTTGTAAACTGATGCTGAAAATGGAAACAACACATTTTTAGTATGTCCTTCATAACAAAGTAAAATAGATGACTGAAACATTAATCCCATTTTGCCAAAGCATTCCGACTCACTTCACACTTCAAAAAATGTCCATAGAAATAAAGAAAAATACTGACCTGGACAGAATTTGTCAGGTATCTCAGAATCAGTCTCAGAGGAGTAACTGACAGCTTACTGTTGCAAATCCTTATCTCATAATCCCAACATTGTCAGCAAATACAGGTGAATAACAACAGCTGTGCTATTGACTGTATCGGCATTTAAAATGAGTGAGCGCAGATAGAGTTAGAAAGAGAACTCATTCACAGAGGATCAAGGACCTCAGACCTCTCCAAAATCCAAAACTTTACACACAGCTGGCAGTGTGGATACCTTCATTAATTATTTGTCTTTCAACAGACACATGGCGGTTTCAGCAGTTCAGCGGTTACTGACCTTGTGTGCTTCTCCAAACCCAATTTATTTCATTCTTTTTAAATAAAAAGGAATGCTGAATGGCTGATATTTTGGTAGAACAGAACGTGGATTGTACATAATTCATGATTGTGATACAATTGCTGGCCCCCTCTGTTACCTCTGTACTTAACAAGTCAAATCTTGTCATCAGTGCAAGGTTGCCAGGTGCTGTGCCCAACCAAGAAATAGTCCGTTTAACCCTCCACAAAATTGCAACTTGTTGCTACACTTGGGTATTTGCAAAGATTAAACAAATGAGAGGCTGACAAGCTGAATCTGAGTTGTCCTAAAATGGCCACTGTACAGAGAGCAAACCATTCTGATTCAGCAACATTCTCTTTTTCCTTGTCTTTGGCATCACCCCAGGCAAACCTTGCATTGTTACTCCACTAGTGGTAGCATCTAAGAATCTCTGTAGTTCTCTCTACCTTTTTTATTCATTCAAAATGCTTCTTCTTTTGTGTGTAATGAGCCTCACAGGGCAGCTACTGCTGGGGATTTTTGTTGTTTTCCCCTGTGTTATATTTTCTGGTTTAAGAAGGTCAAAAGCAAAGGTTAAATGACTCCTTAATGAGAGCAAAAGCCTCGATTAATCCTGATTTGTCCCCCACTTGTTGTACAAGCCCTCAAAACAGCTTATGCCCTTAGCTTTGCATTGATTAGTATTGAACGTGAACTCATTAATAAGACATTTTTCTTGAGAAAACAGTCTGTTTCTTTATAGCCATAGACAGATTTCCTTACTGCATGGAGATCTGATGGTCCTCGCTGCAGGATGTGTACACAATGGTTCATGCTCTGATAGTTGCTCAGTGTTCCGTTTAATATGAAGTTCCTCTCTGTGTTATGGTGGAGTCAACAAAGTGATTAACTCCCCATTAAGCCCAGTGGAGAGAGGACTGACAGCGGGCTTTAACAATTAGAGAATGAAATGAAACAAACTGTTTATTCTTAGCTCAAATTCTATTTCACATGCAGACAACTTGACTAATTGGTGTTACATTTGCATGTCCGACCACACATACAGTGTGACAACTCTGTAATCCATACAAAACAGAAGGCTTTTTTTGAATAACTACCTCTTAAGAATAAAACAGCTGCAAAAGCAAAATGTATTTAAGACAAACGATCCTGGGGTGAACAAAAGTCCAGGAAAAGCATAGAAAGAGAAAATGATGTTTGTTGAGACGTATACAGTTTTTCCTCTGCACCACCTGCATGTTCTGATTGTGACACATCTATATTTGCATACAGCTAAAATGATATAGACTTGATTGAACGCTCTCCAGAAATCAGAGTGGGTCATATTTTACCACTGAAATTGAGCAATACAATTATAGAATGTATGTATTAATATGTAATAATCATGAGGTGACTACTCAGTAAGGACAAAGTCTGTGGAAACCTTACACATCTGCAGTTTACAGGGCTAGGGAATGTCATAAACTCTTTTTCTTTCTTTAGTTCCTGACTGAATAACAGGTTTGGGAATGTAAAGAGAACCTTGTCAAATATAAACAGTGTTTTTAAAACAGTTTCTCAGAGAAACATTAAATGCCGTCCCCACGGACACTTCTGCCTGAAATAAAATAAACAAAATTCCCAGAAAGGTGTTTGTATGGTTCTTCTGTCTTGGTATGTAGAACATAGAAAGTAGTACCAAAACATAACTTCTACCCATAACATAAGTATTACATTATGTGGTTGGTTGGACTCTGGCCTTCCCGCATTGCAATGAAACATAACATTGTTTCTGGCTCTAGTTTTTGGGGAGAGAAAAGGCAGACAGTATATGGGGTTTGTTGCACCCAAACAAGCTTTAGTTTTTGGATGAAGATAGGAAATGAGAGGGTTTGGTTTCTATTGGAGACACTGTGAAAAATACCAAATCCTAGCCTCCCAATTAGGTGCAGCAGTATACAAAAGCACACACATGTATAATATATAATGCTTTGCTATAGCCTGCTGCTGTCTGCACTGGATATAATCCTGCTACTCACATTGTATGATCGCATGGCACTTTTGAGTGACACATGAGTATGAGTATGAGTAACCAGTTGGTAATCATTTTGCCTGAAATTAGCTGTGAATCACATATTATGATACAAATCACAGGAGTCTAAATTGTACGTATAAATTGAAACTGTCATTGTTGTCTTTATTACATTAGACTCCTTTTTATGTGTATTTAAATGTGCACTGACGACAGAATGTGTAATCAAAGTGAAACGAACCTAACATACTTTAGAGGAATTAGTGCAACTTAGTGCAACCATCTGCACCAGCTAAAGACATTAAAACAGCAGAGAACATCAATGCACAGTGCGAGCGCAACACCCAGTCATTCTTTTAAAGCCTGAATTTCCCTGTTGTGTTATTCAACCTGCAGTATTGACTGTTAAAGTAATGTCTGTTAACTTCTGCTGCTTTATCACCTACAGTAGTGCGCTGTGAAAGTATTGACTGATAGATCGTCAGACCTTTGCAGAGTCCTGAAACCAGCCTCTGTGTCAGTACGGTGGCACGCTCAAACTTGTGCAGTGGATCTATAAAAAGCCATGGTTATCGATTGTAGTTTGATGACCTAAATCTGCTTTCAAAACATTGTTTAAACGCATATTTAAGGAGTTATGCATCAGTAACAAACTGTCATATTTTAAATGAATTTAGGATGGTTTCGGCTGGACTGGGAGACGTGAACAGAGGCTCATAGGAGCTTGAAATAGTCTACAGCAAGTTACTGAGTTGGCAGGCTGTTCTTGTTTTCCGACGCCAGGATATTTTGTTTTCTTTAGATAGTTTCTGAACAACTGGCTGCTGGGTAAAGTATTATAATCAGTAATAAGTCACAGCAGCATCCAGAGAGAAAAAAAAATCTAATTTGGTACATTGGTAGAAATTAAATCAAAATGCAAAGTCAATTAGAATGTTATTTTGCTGTTGAATGAGAATACACATTGGCAAAATGTCTCCTCCTTGTCAGAGACACCAGGCAGAGATGAAGCCCAGTCACCAGTTACTGACTCTGTGAGCCATAGAGACATTTAGACAAAGAAAAGAGAAGAAGCTGCTTCCACATGAAATTTGAAACTTGATAATTAAGATATTGCAGAGTTGCCAATCATAACTAAGAGACTGCAGTTAGTAATGATACTGGTGTGTTGTCACAGGGCATATAGCAGGTTTGTGAACCAAAATAAGCTCAACACCGGGCTTTGATCAGTGTCATTCACAGCCCAGAAATGCTCCATCGCCTCCACTTTGTTAACAACATCCTGTTATTATCTGGACACAAGTGGGCTTGGCACGTCTCCTTTCCGTTTTTTCCACACAATGCTGCATTGTCTGATATGACACCGAGATGACTCATTTCTAGGTGACTTTGATAGAAATCCATCCTCTGAATCTGCTGCCTTATTGCACAAGGATCTACCAAAAGTGCTGTTGCTGCTTATTTTCTACATTGTAAAGCTTCAATTTCATCAACAAAAGACATTACATTAATCTGTATGGTAAGTGCAGTTTTCTGTATCTGCAAAACATAGACAATGTCCATAAGTACCTGCACAGTATGTATGTGCCTTTCAGGGAAAGTAATGACTGTGTATCAAATGCAAACGCCAGAATGTATCACCTTTCATGCTAGAATGGTGCTGTTATCAAGTTTGGCATATACAGAAAAACCATTACCCGTTTTTTTTAATACAGAAAACTACAAAGTATAGCATTTAAAATACATGTCACTAGCATTTTCTCACTCACATTTTCTCTTTTTCTGTATTTTGTCGGTGTGAAAGTGGGCCCGGGATAAAAGCACAGCTACAACTGGTAGGGCTTTTGTGATGGATTTCACGGTCTGAATTATTTCCCTTATTTGCAAACTACTCCTCCCTCTGTATGGAGACAGATCTCCTGTTGCAGTGGGTGTACTGGCATTTGCATTTAGCGATGCATTTAAAAACCTGAGAACAGGCCAAAATCTGTTGCACCAACAACCTTACTTAACATTTTTTTACTGATGTACTAGGGTGGACAGCTGATGTTTATCCTGAAGTTCCATGTGGTATTTCACACCTCGAAGTAGGTGTTAAAGTAGCTTTGACAATGTGTGAAGGCTCGTTAGGCAACAGGGCGGAGGACAATGAAAGATTCAGAGCAGGACTCTCTTTCAGATGCCAGAAAGTGATATTATTAGGAAACATGCCATACATGTTGCAACAAAAATTAAGCCAAAATACCCATAATCCTTGCATGGATCCTCCTGAAGTCCCTGTGAGAGCCAACCTCCCGAGTGTCTATTCCTGCTGTGCATTTGCATTGGCGCTCCAACTGATAACACCCACCAGTCCCCAACATCAAACTCCCAACGCTGAGTCACTCATCAAATATACATGACTCACTTTTGTGCTGTCTGAATGGAACATCTTCTTTCTTGGCTCGTTAATTCATTAAAACGAATGTGCAGCTCTGCAGACACCAGCGCAGCTTGACAGTTTGAGCATGGTAATTTCACTTTGTTTATTCAACAGTGAAGCGAATGATTAATAAGTTTTTGGGTGTTTTTTGCTTTCAGTTCAGTTATAATAACCTATTTTTTTCATTGTGTGACAGTGCAAAGACTTAAGCAAACCAATAAAGAGAGACGCACCGTGGAAACATTTCAGAAGATTGTCTTTGTTTCGAAACTCGCTGATTTTTGTGTCGACAGCATTAGCAGATATGTCTTGGCTACAAGTGGGAGATGAGTCTACTGGCTTGCTGAAAGACTGCTGCTTATGAAGTCAGTGCTATATTCAGCACACCTTACTCAATGATGAAATAATCAGGGGGTGTTGTCAGTCACTGTTAGCCTTTTAGACTAGAAGCTCTACAACACCAGTAGGGGGAGGCCAGTCATGCATAGGTTTGACATTGATCGGCTTTGATGGCTCTTTGAAAATGGTGTTACTCATTGTGTGTTAGCGTGCTTTTTTGGAGGGTTTATTTTCCCCCGTGTTTATTTTCGCCTCAAAATGTCCAGAACACTTTGTCCTACAGAGCCGGTGAAGCGCCAGGCAGAAGTGATGACTGTGTCATGAAAGGCCTTTCCATTAGCCATCCATTTGAAGCATGGTTACACTACACATCAACACACATGCTGCCATGCTCAGATTTAATAAATCTAGTTTATGAAGCCCTGAGGTCGTACTGTACTTGTGTATATGGGTCGTGCGTTGTGTGCTCTGTGTGAAACATGTACACATCTTCCATATGAAGGTATCACTCCCATTATGTCCTGAGGGTTTGGTCAAAGTTGTCATGTTCTTTTTTCATGTTTTTCAAAGTCCTCAGTTTGCAGTTCATATCTGCAGCCTCAGAATGAGTCTGACTGGATGTGCAGACCTTCATGAAATAAGAAAGTGTATGTTTTTTGTGTTTAAATGTATAAACTGTTGAAAAGGAAGACCATCTCAGTGAAAAATTGTTGGTTTCTTTTTATTCTATGCGATGCGAAGATTCTGAGCGTCTGTTCATTTGGTCCTTAAATTGGCCTGTGTGTGTTTAATGTACAACACAATAAGGCTGGAGATTTTTTCCTATTGTCCACAAATAAAAACAAAACAAAATCAACAATTAATTAATAGCCAGGGCCTAATATAGTGTATAACGAATACAATAAGACTAATTTCATCCTTATTCTTTAGGTGCTTCAGTGTAAATTTGACATGAGTTGTCTATATAAAGTTTAAGTTCAGATAGGTTAAATAAGGTCTAAAATGAAGTGTTATCCAGAATTGCTACTAATGTGTCAGACATGAGAGAATTGCAGCTCAAAGTGCTTTACATTAGGAGCACCTCTGAGGGAAACTCTGCCTCGCATGCAGAGCTGCTCAGCTCACCAGAGCCGAAGTCTGAATGTCAACCTGCACAGTTTTGCTGATAAATCCCACTGCTCCCATTTATCTCAAGTCGGGATACAAGCCTCTATAAATAACTCCCAAGCTGATTTTGTGTTTACAACTTGTAATCCTGTGAACACTAAGTACCTGTGGGTTGATATGGAACGAGTAAATCTGTCACAGAGACGTAGCACATTGCAGGAGTTGCTACAGTATGTGGGAAAAGTTGACTCCAATGTGCATTTATTTTTTTTTATAAAATATTTTATTTGTACTCAAGGTCAGAGGAGAACTGGAGCCTTTCCCAGCATGCATTGGGTGGAAGCTAAAATAGAGTTTGTCATAGAATCAGTAAAGAACTTTTCAATAATAGTCTTTCAGTAAATTGTCCTTTCCTTTCCATGCAGTTTTATTTGATTATTTACCCCTTTTTTTGTTTGATTGAAATAAATCCCTTATTCATTGAGGTAGAAGTGGAACAAATGGCCATTTTACTCTCCTCACACGCAGGGATTCACATGCACGCGCATCCATATCGGCTGTTTAAACAAAGCAGATAGCACAGATAGCTGAAGGTCAGTTTCTACTCAAGACACCATCACTCCACTGTATATTTAAATAGGAAATACTTGTTTGCTGCGATATTAAGGTCCAAATCCCAATCCATATAACCTGTAAGGAAGTAATGATAGCATTTCATTGGACTTCATAATTAACCATAAGCCTTTACCGAAATCCAAGTTTTCACCCTACAATTGAATTAAGAAGACCCGCTTTATGTCCCAACATGCAAACACACCGGTTAAAAACTTGCTGTCTTTCTAATGTGGAAAAGAACTGGAGTGAAAAAGCCAGGGTTGCTACCATGTCTTCAGAAAGCTCCTCGGGGTGCGCATGGTTCAAAAGAAAATGAGTGAAATTATTTGGATGGAACTCAAACAACAAATAAATCAGATAAAAGTGTGTTGGAGGAGCAGTAGACCCAGTGAGGCTTATTTCAAAGATGAAAGTGCTATTTGATAAACATAATTGTACAAAGTGAACAGGGAAAGTTCTCAAACTGTGGAAAGTCAAAGTGAAGCAACAAAGGAGGCAAAAGATTGAACCTGTGACTCAAACCACTGAAGCACAGTGCTACTCAGTTAACAAACATTGAAAAAGGACGTGCAGGCACAGAGCTGTGTTAAAGGCCAAGAGTATACCATTGATTACTTTGACAAAAGCAGTTTTTGTGCACTCACACACACACATGCACAGTTACAGTCCCAATTCAACCCCCACTGCCTATTTCTGTCCCACAGTAATTTACTGCCAAAGATAAAGCCAACCTGTTATATACTGTACGGTATATCTGCCCTACCCCCAGTGTAAGACCTCATAAATCTGAAGCAGAGAGATGATCCATGGTTTGTACAGTTTATGTTCTATCTACCAATCAGCATAAAGCTCTGTGGCTCTAATGAAAAAGCCATCCATGAGGGAAACTCAAATACACTAGAAATGAAATCGAACTTTCACTAAATGGAAGTGCTGCCGAATACTGCCGTGTGAGCAGATCTGTATACTCGCTGCCACTGGAGTTGTACTTATAAAATTATGTTCGATGTGCAATCACAAAAAAGAGCTATGAGACACAGTGAGACTGTCAATCCCCACCAGCATGCTGATGTTCAGTAAGCAAAGAAATCCTGTGTTAAAGTCTTAAAATCTTAAACTCATTCTTCTCGGAATGGAAAAAAAAAAAAAAACACAGTCCACTTCTACTTTGATATATCTCTCTAAAATCAGAACTCTAATCTAATTGCCTACTTACAGTTCCTGCCTGGATTATGACACAATCACAAAATGAATCAACAGGTGATCCGCTGTACCGCAGTACCCTGCCATTGTGTAAGTGGCAGCTGAAAAATACTGAGTGCGTTTGTAAATTAGTATGATGTGTGAGCACAGCGGGCATCAAGCTTCTTCTCAGTGAGTGTCAACCTTTGAATTCTTTCACAATGAGTGAAATTGAGCATTTGGAAAAGATTTAGTTCCTTCATGCGTGACACTTTGAAGAAGACTTGTCATGGGGGCAGACACGTGAGGGGGAAGATGCTTGCTTTCTTGGATGCAAATGAGATTTCTCCTCACAAACAATTTTAGTCAACGTCTACTTATTTAAATTAGAAGAGAATAAGGATTTATTGTATAAATATCACAATGCATACTAATAAATACTGTCTAAAATCTCAGTTGCGTTATCTTGATTGTAATTGATTTTGCTAGTTATATTGTTAACTCTCTCTGAGCTGAAATAATTAGTCAATGAATCAATAGAGAGGTATTCAATTTAACTTAATTTTGTTAATTGTTTTTTCATTGCCAAAAGTTTACTCGTTTCAGCTTCTCAATTGTGAAGATTTGCAGCTTTTCTTTGCATTTTGTGATAGGAAATCAAATACCTTTGGGTGTTTTCACAGGGGAAGAAAAGGCAATATGAAGATGCCAGTTCGCTGAAAGATTGTGATAGAAATGAAAATAATAGTTACAACACATTCTGAATGTCTTGATTTCCTCACCCGAACCTCTCAGAATGCGACTACGTTTCCATGGTTGATGCACCACTTCCCCTGTGGCATCGTTCCCTTGACTGGATGGTTGCAGCCAGTCCCGGTGACCTCTTCCTTTACCTCACCGACTGTACGCTGAACTTGACATTGCTTTCAGTTCATGTAGACGCAGACAGAAGTTAAACTGGGTTTGGGGGTTTCATTCATCGTCCATCATGGTCGTGCCACTCTGTCCCTCTGATAGGCTCATACATAGTAATGACAACCTGTGAGCTTTCAACCACATCTCACCGTCTTTATCCACGGATGGAGATAACTCTATTGTCATTATATGACCCAGTAATGATGTTGATTGCATATCTTCTCCTTATGAGTTATAATTATATAAAATATTACAAGCTATTGTTAAGACTTACATTTGAGAAACAGATTTCCACCCACTACCAGTTTGTTAGTAAAAGTAAGAAGTTTTGAAATTCAGACAATACATTTTCCACTGCATAACCACTCTTAATAATTTCTCATTCATATCCATTTTTATTATTTGTGTTTTCTTCACAGTTTGGATGTATTGTATCTGAGAGCTAAACTAATGCAATTTTAGTTTTGAGCATTTGTTGGATTATATTCATTATTTTCATACCTCGAGTCAGAATATGAAACAGATATACCATCTAACCACGAGGCTAGTGTTTAATTTTAACGGGGTCTATTTTCCCTCTCAGTAGTGGTTGAAATCTTTTCAATGTAATATAAAGCTTTAAAGATTTAATTAGCTCCCCAGTCAAAGCTACATTAGATCTTGTATAGTTAAATCTCTCAGAAGATTGGGGTTTGACATTTGGGTGAAAGCTTTTATTTGAACATTGCTAGTGTAGGATATAACAGTTCGCTACGCAGACGGGTGCATATTTGAATAAAGTTTTAACTCGAAATTAATTAGATGGTCCAAGGAGAAATTAGAAGATCAGGAGGTTGTGTTTTTTATGGGGTCTTTTTGGGGTCAGGTCCGAGGACAAATAGTTTACTCTGTGTTTGCTCTGCAGTACTGTGTTAGTGAGCTGAAGTCTACACTGACAGCTCTACATAATGAGGGCGAGCGGGGGTGTTTACTTGACTGCAGCCCCAAGGCTTTCATCCACTGTCAGGTCAGTGGCCATCATGTTAGCCAGCATGAATACCCAAACCGTGGCACTGTGTTGCGTTAGCTGGATTTTTTTCCCTTGCCAGATGTCAGAGCTACTACACAGCACACATGTATGTCCTGCTGTGACATGGCTGTAACTTAACATGGGTTCAGTCACCGCTGCAGGGCCAGGTATCAATCATACCACGCAGCTGGGGTGCGACCAAATCTGAATACTACGGACAGAGGATGAATTGTGAAAAGCTGCAGAATCTAACTGAGGAGAATGCAGAAAGAATCCCAGTCTGTTTTATGTCATTTATTTGTGATTTCGAGCTGTTTTGTTGATTCAATGAGGCACATCCAGAGCAGAGAGCTCAATCTTTTCTCCCAATTCACCCTCCTAAAGTTCTGTGGAAGTGTTTTGGAGGTCTGCCAAGTTTACACGGTTTCTTCTGGTTTTGGTCAGGTGAACATTTTTTCGGCCAGTTTTCAAAAATTATGGCACTGTAGGCTGTATAATTCAAAAAGGGTTAACTGAAATGAACAGGAACCTGCATATATGATCAACTGAACTGGCTTGCTTCCATTTCTGCTCACAGGCTACATAGACAGAAGGTCTTTGTGTTGCCACTTTAAAATGTGTTCATTCGAAGACTTTTTATCCTGATAGGTTTATGTGTGGTGAATGGCTGATCACACTAAAGTATGTATTGGATCCAGGCAACAGATGGCAATGTGTAATTTGGCGAAATGATTGCTAGTTAAACAAAGACCACCACAGAGAGATTATTTGCACCAAGGAACTGTTTAAAATATTCCATTAGAACAAAAAAAAAGAATAGAAATGCAGCGAACAATTAAACAGAAAGACATATGTCTTTTATTCCGGCTGTGCATTTAAAATCAAATGGCTTAAAATGTCTTTACACAGGAGACTGTGCTGCTTTCACAATTCTCTGTTTAAGTGGATGAAATGTTAATATGACAGCTACACTATAATTAGGATTGTTGGCATGTAAACAGCTACAGACATAATCTGTGGCCTGAATATAAGAGGACTACCTCTCCTTTTGCAACCAGTATTTGAATAAAGCCTTTTTGAAGGTTAGAGATGCTTTGGAGAAAACAAGGTTCGCAGATACTGTATATTTTGAATTTTTAAACACAAAGACAAAAAGTAAACATTAGTCAGATTTGCATAACAATAATATATCAATCACACAAAATCAGCTACTGCATGCAGTTATATACCTGTAAATAAAATGCAGTTAATATGATAACCTAGAGGCTTCTTTTCAATTATGTTTTTTCAGAAAAAATCTGTATTGATCAGCTGTTTCAGCTGTTAGGGTATTTCCAAAGGCTTCAGTTGAATAATGGCTCTGGTAATAGGCAGTCCTTCAGTCTGTTTTCTCACATACTCACTCACTCTCCTGTCAACCTCTTGAAATTGGGAATGGAAAGATTTTCTGTCTTTTGCGACTGTGTTTTTGATCCCACCATCTTTTCACATGACATGCTGTGACTCGCCCATAGCTCTTGGCCTCTTGACAGATTAGACTTTCCGATCCATCGCTGCAGTAAAGATGTCAGGAGAGGCTTGTTGGGAAAACGTGTAATGTGAGAAATAGAAAACCCCAGTATGAGCAGCAGTAAGGTAGGTTTTACCCCTGGGCTTATGGCTGAATAACTCAAATGGACTGTTGATGGAGGGATAGAAACTCACTAGCTTAGTGTAACTGGTATGCAACACTCGTAGATCTGCATTGTGTTGTGGTGGAGCAAATGAAGGGTCAGGAGACAATTCTGGGTCTATGGTCCTTTTACTGGCTTTCTTCACTCTACTACAGCAATATTAGTTGAATAACAAACATAACATGAGTAAAAAACAAAAATTGCCAGAGAAATCTACATCCTAAAATAAAAATGATCAAGTTGTCAGTTTACCCATACATACATAATATCTATACTGATGAGCATAAGAGTGAATTGGAGTCCTAATAAAAGGTATTCGATTTTTGTTTGATTTATATATTCAATTAAATTCAGTTTCATTTATCTCAGGCCACTTCTCATTTAGAGCAGGACCTTCGTCCAACTCTTCATAATGTTATAAAGTAGAATTATATTATTAGAATGATCTAATATAACAGACAAAACTATTACACTGACACTTATAGTAGTTAGACTGGCAGTAATTTAAAAATGTGGCTCAGTCCATGTTAAAACTATAAATTCACAATTGATCACTCTCAACCATATACACTGCTGTTAAAACATCTCGACCTTTGACTTCCTGTAAATGATATTGTTGTTTTCTTAATAGTTTCAGCCTGCCTTCTTGTCAGTAAACCTGATAGCAGCCACATAAAGTCCTTCAGACCGTCATGTGTACTGGGGACGACACACACATATATTATGCAGTACAGTTGGAGATGTGCAGAAGCAAAGAAAATCTAAAATCTATCTAACATAAAATGATGTGTTGGAATACAGTCACTCTTACTTACTGTTATACAAGCAACTTCAAGGCTTCAAACAGCCTATAAAACAATCCTCTATAAATAAATACAGTTTAAAGGAGAATTCTAAACCACTTATAATACATAATTTAAACTATGAATGCCAAGAATTATTTTTAAATGAAAGGAAACATTAAAATATAAATACAATTATTTGTTTCTAATAATTTGAATTGTGTATTTTATAATAACCACTATAGATGACAAAACCATAATATTCAGAATTTTAAACAGTTTTGCGAAGGTTGAAATAAGTTTTTCAAGACAGTTGGGAAATAAGTGAGTCTGGAGCCTTCAGATGCAGTACTCGCTCCTTTCAAAGAGAACATCTGATGTATACTCTATATGTAGTCCTTGAATATGATAGGACACCCATATTTTAAAATGTAATTTCCAGAAATAATATGTTTTATATTTAGCCCAACAGGCATCTCAACTTGGGTTCAACTGGATATCTGCTTTATCATGTAACAGATTTTCTAAACTTCTGTAGCTTTTTCCTAGTGTATCATACATCAAAGCAACTACAGCCTTTTGAAACCAAATAACAGAACAAATATTAAACTCAAGTGTTTTTTGCTTTAAAACCAGTGTAAATGAGACATGTATAAAGGATTGTGGTGCAGACCACACGCTCGCCCTCGGCTTTGAAGTGCTTTGAGGATTAGACTGAGATCTCAGCGTGGTAAGTTAGCTGGTGTCAGATAAGTGGTGACTAGATGCTCATCTGAGGACGGGGGGTAAGCATCTGTCACGAAAAGCTTTGAAAAAGGGGCTTGTGTTAATGACTTCGTATGCATTCCCAAAGTATGGTACTTAAACATGTATGAGAGTGTTTGTCACTAACGCGCCCGAAATGGAATTCCTCCATCTCGAGTGGGGGTTACAAAGTTGTGCTGAATGCTCCGTGAGCGAAGCGTGATAAAGACGACCCCTCCCCACGTCCCTCCTCGTGTGTCTTTGTGTTTGAACAGTATCAGTCCCTGAGGATCCCCAATGACCTGCAGCCCTGTCACTGCCTCCCTCATGTTCCTCCACTGCTCACATGCAGGCGTGTGCATGTCCATCACATTTGTGCGTCTGTGTTTGTGTACTGCTGAATGCAAATGGGATTCCTCTCGACAATGAATGGTTTCCAATCTCATTCTGGCCAACCTCTTTGATTTACAGACCTCAGCATTTCATATTCATCCTCTGTCCTCGATCTCTGAGGCAGCTTGCTGGGTGTGTTCTGGTGGGTATAAGTGGGTCTGATTATTCTACATCAAGCCTCTGGAGCTACGCATGAAGCAGCAATCTTTCTCACTGGTGTGTTACATTTGACATTCTTTACATGCTTGACATTCTTCCCACTGCTAAAAAAGCACTCTATTGTGTGAGGTTCAAAGATCATTCTTGACCTCAGGAAACAGCCAAACGAGGTCTTTTTTTTATAACTGTTCTGGAGCTTTTGATCATATCACGATGTAAATCACGTAAGTGGAGATTCATTCATCGGGTGGAGTTTGCTCAGCTGAAACTTCCATTTTTTGCTCAGTATTAAAAATATATTTGCTCAGAGAAAAAGTAACATACTTATAATCATGAGTTAGTTCAATATTAAAATTACACACATTTCCTGTCTCCAGTGAGTTGATGAGGTTCAGTCTTACTAAAAGTATTTAATTATATTTATATTGATTTAATATAGATTATTTTCACAAAGACCTTCATCTTGTCTCACCACTTATAGGTCATTTGTACTTCTTTACACTGAAACATTTTGAGTGTATTAGAAACTGACACTGCAGCATAAATGTAAAAAAAAGGAAGATGCTCTCCCACAACCCTTGCATCACAGCTAAACACAGAGTTATCAAGCATGTTTGGCAATTACACAACATTTATAGACAAAGTGTGCCTTTGTATGCTCTGGTGAACATTTCATGCAGTCTTAGAAATGTAGACATCCATCTCTGTGTTAACTCCGCTCCTTCTGCTGTGTGAGTATTGCTGTTCTCTGTTGCTGTTTCCACAAGCAGTTCTATATTTTAAGGCCGTGTGAGCCCGGGAATGTAGCACTTCTCCGACCTCTGCCGTGTTTGTCATGGTTATCTTTTGTTTAGTATCACTGTGAATTGGTCAGTGATGTGTGAAATGAAACCTGGCCTGGTTCTGCTACTGCCTCACCCTGTCTTGGCCTTTATGGACTGAATAGTCAATGGAGGCTGGAGCTGTACAGCCAGTTTCTTGTCGTTGCCTGGTGCATTGCAATTTCATCATTTAAAATAAAAAGGAGCATGACTTATAACGGGGCTGTGTTGATGAGAAGTCAATTATAATGTATGAAAGCATTATGAAATGAACAGATTGTTGTCAGATATTGAAAAATGGCGACAGGAAGAAGTAATTAAATCCAATCGACAGGCTGCGTGTCTGGTTGGCAGACAGGTAATCACTGAAGCATGTAGGCAGACACACAGGCAGCCAACCCCCAGGGATCAGAGATTTTGCTAGCTGTTGTACCATGTTGACAAACACTGTATTTAAGGCCATAAAGGTGAGGAAGGATTTCATGTCTGTCTGCCCTGTGCTTCTTGCAGAAACCTCTCTTAATACAGCTTTAAAGAGAAACAATTTTGAGGCTGTTGAGTCAACGCAGGGCATATAAACAACCACAGACCACAACAATAAGAGTATATTTTAAGTGCTACTCTTCCACTGGGAGTTCAGTTTTGAGAAGCAACAAGTGTGTTGAAAAGTACGTTTATGTTGATTTGATGCGCAGCAGCTTTAAGTGCAGAGCTGCTAATACAGTGTACGCACCGCTCAACAGCGAATGTGACTGTGAATCTCGCTGTCACCTTGACACCTCTCAAGCAGGATGACAAGTACAGATGACAGCTGCAATCCGGCTTTCTTTTGAGCGACAAATCTCAGATCACAGGAGACTCGCTCAAAGAAGAAAGAAGTACCAGAACCGGTGAGACATTCAGCACAACCTCGTCTACTTGGGGAGAAAATGGAAGTCGGCGCAGTGCTTTCAAGTGTGTGTCATTAAAACTCAAAATTTCTGAGAATATACGTGGAGTATGGTCAGAATAAATCCACTACAACACAGAGATCTTTCTCAGTAATTCAGCATATGTAATCATACGGTTCTTTTAATCCCTTGATTTCCCTTTCCACTGTTATCCCTCAGTACTTCAACATCTCGCCCACTGTTTTATTGAGGCTTGCATGCAAACAACATAACAATAGCCGTGGTCTTTTGTGTATGCCTTCCTGGAAATCCAATCGACATGTTGCCCAAAGTTCGGTTGCATCCCACAGGGTTCACTGATTACAAGCCTGTCTTTCATTGATTATGATGATTTTTGTCAATAATTCACATTCTAGGAGTAGACCCTCGTGGTTTGATCTGAGTAAAACCTGAGTAAATGTTAGAATAAATCTATGTTGTTTTACTTGATCAGTTCTCACCAGTTTTATTTATTGGTTATGAGGCTGTTGTTAGTCCATAGCTCATGTCAGTTTCACCAAAAAGCTCAGACATCCCTGATTAGTCGGATTATTCTTCTATAATGAGCTCTCATATTTAACACCTTCAGAATTCTGATCAAATGCATTTTGTAACAAGTTGTTCTAGGCGAACCTAAATTAAACATGTATAATTCATCATTCATCTTGAATGCAGCTATTCTCAACAAAGAAGTATTCATTTTCAAATAGCCGTTGTTATTCTGAAAAAGGAAAACGTGCAACACATCCATCTTTGATTCTAATGAGAGACGTCCAGAGGCTGAAAAATGGAAGTACTTCAAAAAGGGTTTTCGGTCTGGGACTGAAAAGCTTAATCGCCACCAACACAGTGATCATCTGGCCACTTAATCATTATGACTGTGGTTCAAAACGCAATCTCTGACACTGCTTCAGAGCCTCTCCTAACTGCTATTGGCATCACAACAGCTGTTGAGTAGGCTTTGGCATATCCCCTCCATCAGACCACTTGTTGCAATTAGATGATGTAGGGGCATTTTCAGTGTCACCAACAACACCATGAAAAAAAGGAAAATCTTTTAAAAATCGTGACCAAAGTATTTCCATCCCTCACAACAATTATTTGATGCAGTGATTACAGGAAATGTAACTGTGCATCATTAAGTTTAATTATCTCACCAAAAAAATGGGATTCCATTTTACATAATTTACAATTAATGTGGATTTTATGATACTCAGAACAGACTTTAGGTACCATTTCAACAAGTGTAAACTAAATGGAACAATTAATGTCATCTTAGTAACAAAGTGAGCTGCTAACTCCTTATCAGAAACCCTTCCCACCCAGTTGGCTATATACAGTATCCCTGTTTTTATTTTTTTCAACTACATGTGTTCTATAATAATTAATCCAGCTCTCTGAATGCTGTAAAGTAATTATAGCTCACGTTCCCAGCAGATCTACTACAGCTCAGTTTGTAGGCTCTTGAGCATTAACTGCAGGTCATTTAAATACAGGCTGATTTAAAATGTAATATTTTTATGCTCTGCGATATGGATTTGCACGTGTCTTTAGGCTCAAACCTTAAACCGAAATAATCTTCTGACTACTCCTTAGAGTTAGAAAGTGTCATATTATATTACAGCTCATTGGTGTGGTGAGTTAACTGGCAGTTGGTTCCGTAATGTCGACTGGAAATAAGCACTGATGGAAAGCAATTCCCACTCCCTTTACCCGTTTAAACATTTTCTCTATGCAGAATTTGAACCTCTGGTTTATTATAATAGGATCCAACGAGAAAATGCAACGACGACAACAAGAGCTGCTGAAAGGCAGATCAGGAATAACAGTGGGGATTGCACTCCAACCTTCTACATACATGTTTACACTCTTTATACTGTTTTAAATGTAGCTTTAACAATCAGTACCACAGCTATTGAGTGACAGCCCGGTCTGCATCTCACCAGGAGCTTGGTTTACATAAATAGACCATGGCTTAGATCTAACAAATAGGTCTTACTTCATCAGCTCCCATAGCTGTCTAGTTTTGGATCTTATGCAGGAGTAATTGTCTATCTATTCTCTGTAGATTAAGGTTGAATTTAAACTAAACTAGGAAGTGGCTGAGAAACTGGTTCTGTCTGTGCAGCACTGCTCCCTTCAGCAGAACTGTGTTGAGGAAGCTACAGTTTCAAGGATGTTATACCTGCAAAATTCAGAGGATGAAGCATTTTCAAAAAATAATGTAAAACATTTCCTGCTCATTCTACAATACTGTTACCAAGGTGTTATTAATACAGCGTATCTGCGGGCCTCTTGAAAGTCTTTAAAAAACAATGAATTCAGTTTATTGAAAATTAGGAGCTACTAAAAAGTCTTAAATTCCATTTCCACACACTGGGATTGTTATCTTTATTATGGGTTGTGCTGCAGGAAACTCTGTTTGTGGAGTTTCAGTCAACACCATGAGACTTGTAGCAAGAACTGTCACTCCTGCTAGCTACAGCAGCTAGCAAGGTAATTGACTCATAAAAGGCAAGTGTCAGTTTTAGCAAAAACTTAAATGAGCTTAAATGAATTCATTATTTTTAATTGGTTAACTATTTTATGCCACTTATCCGGGTTCAGGCCCCAATCATTTAATTAATATCATCAAGAATTATTGATACATACTGCTGGGAAGCACTGAAATTTGTTTTTATATAATAATAAATAATTCTAGACTCTATCATCCCTACTGGTTTTCCATGCAGTATAATTGTGAAATAGGTATTAAATTACATTTTGTGTGGTAAAAGGTCTTAAAAAGTATTTTGTTGAACCCTTTAAAAGCTTAAAGTTTGTTGTTTTTGTACATCTGTCTAACTGAACGGTCACAGGGGGCTTAAGCATATCCCAGAACACATACTTTTAAGGCAAAATCTTGCTTAAAGTCGTGGTGAAATATTGTACCCCTTTTTAACAAAATTTACCAAAACTCAATTTCTTTGTATTTTTATATCAAATGCAATAAAGTTGTCTTCCTGTAAAACAAAATGTGATGTGTGCTACGTAAGCATGAACAATTTCAACCAATAATATCAAGCCGTTCACCCGGTCTTATCGTGCTGTTCACTGGTAGCTCCCAGTCCCAACAGAGTCAGCTAATGGTTTCGCCACAGCTGCTTGACCGGGGGGATGTAACACACAGCGCTATTGGCTAGTCCCTCCATAGCTGCCTGTTTTTACAGGAAATATACTAAAGCAAATAGCACTCATTCCCACTTCATGCAGACTTAATATGACCAGTCTGCCATGTTTGTGAAACCCTCTCCAACCTTGGATAGCTGCTGCAGCACCCACAGTGCCAGATGTGTCAGAATCAGAACCTTGGACAGCTCTCTGTTCTTGCGTTTACCTCTGAATCAGAACCTTGGACAGCTTTCTGCAGGCTATTCCACCAGCCATGTGTAGGTTTAGCTGTCACGGTAGAAAGATTTGAAAGATGGCAATGACAGAAGAGACGTAGAAGATATTTTCTTTTCAAGCACATTTCTTGTGACAGGTGGACTACACCCTCTTTATACGTGACTTCATGCTGCATTCATTTGAGACAGGAATTGCCACTGGTGCCATTGTTACAGAGACAGGTAACCGTTAGCTGTTGACTCTTGTGAATCTCTCTTGAATCTTTTACACATGGAAGTTTTCCAGACTTTTCTTCAAGTTGTTATTTCTGACTTTATTTATGTGTGGTACAGCATTCTTACTTTGAAAACATTAAAGTCCAACAGAAGAGAAGTATGAAATTAATGAGGTAACAGACGAACACTGACTCTGAATGTCTGTCACTAGTTAGTCGTGGATTTCTCTTCCAATTTATCTGAATGTTGGAATAGGTGGAACATCACTCTCTGTGACAAAGTTCTCATTAGTTAGTTAAGTTATTCGTGAGTGGTTAGTGTTGACTTTACACTCAAACCTTTCAGCTGGTGGAGCAGGCTGCTGGTTTTCTGTCACTGAATCAGCCCCTTTTATAGAACTCTGAGCTCTGTTTTCTATCTATCAGGTTTTAAGCTTTTTAGGTTATTTGATACTAACTTCCCCACACCTGTACTAATGTATAGTTTTTAAATGTGAGGTGTTTCGAATTAGCATCTGCTCCAAACACTACACTTGCATCCAACCCTATCGGATATGCTTTAGTATGCCGCGCCATCCCCTCTCCTCTGCACTGCCTTTTGTTTTCTGTAACCTGCTCTTAGGATGGTGGTCTGACTTTTTCTACGCATAGGAACTGTCAGTCATAAAATGTTGGAAACGTATGGAAACCAATCATAGTTAGGCCAGCGTGTATGTCTCTGTTTCTGATCTGTTTACTCGCTGTCTAGACACATCCCCAACACTGGCTCATCTATCTTTCACTCTACGTCTTTCATTTATTTCAGCTGGCATTGCTTCCTTATACATTATTTATAGCTTGATTGCTTGGGAAGTCAGTCAAGAAATTCTTTTATGTGTTGTTTTTCCTTTTTATGATACGGTTCTTTAAAAACTAGGTTGCTATCCTGAAAACCTTTTTTTAACTAATGCTGCCTCGTTTCCATGATATGGCCACCCTCTGGTGTGTAGCAGTGTTAGAGTTTATTATTTTTCATTCAGTGTTGATGACTTCACTGTTTACTGCTATTGATGAAGTTTAGTGTTTTAATTGTTGTTTAGAATAGTTGATTATTAATTGCACCATTATCGCTACAGTCATTAGCTTTCTTCTGTCACCACTGTCAGCTGGAGTCTCTGTGACACAGATATCAGACCACCCCCATTTAGCACAGTGACTTACGAATATTACTCCTGCGTGCCTCACTTGTCTCGGTTGCTCCCCACCCACTAAATGAGCAGTATTGCAAACTACACAACACATTCCGGAAATTAATTGGGTTTGACTGTGACCGTTTGCTGCGCGATGAATGTGTAGTTTTATCACCCATCGCCTTTCGCTGACTGCTTAATGTCTCACTTTGGTCTGTGATTAAAAACCAAGATATTATCTTGTGTGTGTGTGTGTGTGTGTGTGTGTGTGTGTGTGTGTATGCGTGTAACATAGACACAAAATTACACAGCATTCAAGTCTACTCTGAGGCTGAAAATACACAACGAAGATTAGGCCAAATGAGTTCGCAGCATGCAAAATTTTGAATGATAAGACTGGTTGTTCTTGTTGGTCAGGCAACAGTTCCAAATAAACAAGAATATGTGACTATAGGGTTGTGTATCTCTCATTCTCAGATGATTCAATTCATATAAATAACTTTGTAATGAAAAGCTGCAATTCAACGCTGATTTGATGCAATTAACTTTAGTCACAATTTGGATTTCATAGTTTAACTTTTTAATTTTTATAATAAAGTGTGACTAAAATAAATTATTTTTCCTCAATTTTTATTTCAAATATTGAATCATAAAAGTGTGTCCTCTACCACAGTAGCACTAGTAAACAAGGGCAGAGAAATGCTGGATAACTTTTTAGCAAGCCTGCAAGAAGAATTAATATTTCACTCAAATGCTGCTGACTGGGTTTACCTCAGTCTCTGAGTCAGCGCCATCCATCTGAATTCAGTATTTTCAATAACACATGTCCCTCTAAATGAAACAGCACATGGCTTCCGTATTGGGGCCAGTTACAAGTAGCATTAGCTGCTAATTCTAGCGTCACTTGTCCTGTGCTGGCTGCTGATGCCTGTAGCTTTACAGTTTGCCTTCATAAATTAGTCATGAGGTTTGTGTTACCACCGGCATATTTTATGATACCGCTGCACATTTTAAAGACTGCAAAAATAATGTCAATGTCTGCAGTGCTTTTTACAGTTGCAGCAGGTGTGCCATTGGGAAGCGTAGTAGGTCACACACAGTAACACACACAGGCTTGAGGCACAGGACTGTAGAGATAGAGAGATAGAGTTACTTGACAGCCATATCAATTTATTTTCCCCTGAATTTCATGCAGAATTTGTGTTGGGTTGGTGGTTGTGTATCAGTGCAGCTGAATCTCCTCTTCCTCAAGAGTTCAGACTACCTGGCAGACTATGTGTTAAACCTCGACCAGTCAGCACTCACAGTCTTTAATGACATGCACGACAAAGGGGTTAAGGTAAAAGGGGCCCTGGGCAGAGTTTGGGATCAGCAGCGTCACTAACCTCAGTGTCCGAAGAATCACACAGCTCAACCTTTTTAAATGCTAATCTCGTTCAGGCCTGGTGACATCTAGCATTTGTTTTCCCAACTACCCAACAAATTGTTATGCTAAATTAAACTGTCAAATTAAATTGTCAAATTGTCCTCCTAAATTGGGCACTTTATTTGGCCGATTAGGCATTAAATACGTTAAGGTAAATCTCCAACAACAATCTTGCTCAGCCATTCTCTGGTAATATTTTACCCCATGCCAGGTTAAGAAATTGATTGTGGCTAACAAACATACACCTTGTAGAGTACACTGTCATTTCTGTTCTCATTACTCTCCATTAGATGCTGATGGAAAGCATAGAAACATGTTCTTTTATTCAGTAACAGAATTAAGTAGTTCAAATTGAATGTCATTCCCTTTTCAAAAATAAGTTTGTGATTCATTACTCGCTTAACTAAATTGGTCTGGATTGTTGCTTTAAGTATCTGATTCTATACAGACAGTGGCATTGAAATTCGTGTGGGTGAAATAAATTTTTCAGAAAAAAAATAACTTATTTGCCCATGAAAATGATTCTTTCAATTTATATATACATATTTAGGTATTTTTATTTTTTCAGTTTACCAGCCCTTAGCAAGCGAGCCAAAACATTCATTTGTGCCACTCCCCTCTCTCTGAGGGGTCTATGGATGCCAACGGTAAAACCTAAAACTCAGAGCTCTCCGACACACACCTGACATACACATTTGGGCAGAACTGGTTAGATTGATGGCCATGGAGGCAGAGGGCTCCCTCCCTGTGGAAGCAGCAATCTCAGGGCTTAGCAAGTGTTATCTGTCCTTGACATCAACCACGGTGACAGTCAATAAGCCCATATCTGGCAGGATCCGCTCCCCACCTCACACACAACAGCACATCATTCCTCAAAAGCACACCGAATAGTAGTACTTAGTCTACAACCTTATCTTTGCACACTTTTTGTCATAAGTGTATATATTACTGAAGTCAGGAATCATTTGCCGCAGTGAATTATTGAACCATAAAGTATAGTCGTATTTGCTGATAGTGATGGGTCTTGAAGCCAGATGTCCTCACTGAACTTTAAAGGTCCAGTGGGTAGGATTTAATGGCTCACAGCCGTGTAGCCGTGCACAAAGTAGAAACTACGCTGACTGCAAAATTCTGAAAAATCGTGAATCCCTTTACTCAAGAAGTTGAAACTACAGCGGCCCTATCTAGAGCCAGTGTTTGTTCTTTTTCCATTCTGGGCTACTTTGGGAACATGGTGGTTAAACATGGCGGACTCAATGAAAGGCATCTGTAGATATAAAAGGCTAATTTGAAGGCAAAAAAAACATATGATTGCACGTGAAACGTGATTATACATTAATGAAAACATAATTAGGCATAATTTATTTCATTTCTGCCAATATATCCTCCTAAATGTTACAGTGTAGACTTTTAAGAGAGCTGTAACATGATAAAACACCTGTAGTTGATGGAGAATGGGTCAGTATTTAAGACTATCAAACAATGGAGACATTTATTAGTGAATTACTCATGCAATACCACACTACAATGCAATGAGAATACAAAACAAAGGAAACATGCCAAATGCCTGTTTTATAATGTATGAAAGCAGTGTTATGAAGTATTATATTTATGTTGAGGTCCAAGCTGGTGATCAGGTTCGTTGACGAATTAAGGTTGATTTATAGTTGTATGTCCAGTGGCGTATCCAGGACATTTTTACTGGGGTGGCCAAGATGGGACACAATGCTAGTGTGGGGTGGCCATGGCATAGCGAAGTTTAATGTGTATACGTACGCAGCCAACCGCGGTTCGAATCCCGGTCCTTTGCTGCATGTCACATCCCCCCTCTCTCCCATGATTTCCTGTCTCGTAACTGTCAAATAAAGGTGTCTATGCTGGTAAAAAAATATTTTATTCCATTTCCACCTATCACAGTCCTCCAGTATCTCTGGTTATTTTAACATGTCTATGTTTAATCAGTAATTATGTTCAGGATAGGGTACACATTATTTAAGAGCCATTTCCTTGTAGTGGATTAAAGTCCTCGTCTCTTCACAAGTTAGATTAGAGTAGCAAAATTCAACTGCTCTTAACTCATCCTATAGAATAACATTTATCAGTCATCAGCTCATCATCTGTTTCACCTGTATTGTTACCTATGTTTGCTTTACTAATTGAGGCTCCATCTTGTGGTTACATAAAAACACAGCAATCCAGGCAACAAAACCAACCAAAATGCTTAAAGATAGGACCTTATTAAAAAGTGTATCTGTAAGCAAAAGATAAACTAAAGCATGACTTACCATCCTGTGCAGGAGGAGCTGACTGCTCTTCATCGCTACTGCTGTACCTAGGCTGCTGACTTGACTGAGCCTTTTCACTGCTGCTGGTAGAAGCTGTGGCTGGCTCTGACTCTTTTCTTTTTTGAAGAAGAAGAAGAAGCTCTGAATATCTCTGCTTCTCTTCATAACTATTCTCTTAATATCCCTGGGGGAAATGTAATTCAATCACTCAATCAATCAATCAGTCAGTCAATTCTCTTTAAAGTTATAGCAATAACTACAAACATCAAGCAGGATCATTGTCAAATTGGGTTAGAATCAGTGTGCAAAATACAGGTGTTCGTGGGGCTCTGGAACCCCTTAAATAACAGCTTTGACTCCAATGAAATGTCAAAAAGAAAGGAGGTGTCAACAATGTGCCTAATTATGTCTATTTATAGGATCTACAAAGGTTAATTTTTACAGAACTACCACTCTTAACACTCACTTTTAATTACACAATTAACACATATTGCATCTCAAGCATTTGTGGCATTTGAATGCAATTTGCTCTGCCTCTGCCTATTCAAACGTCTAAAAGTATGTGGACTGTGAAGATGAGCTAATTGATACAAACAAAAAGTCCTTTATCTTCAAGAGAAAAAAGTCTTTAAACAGCCCTTAAATCACAGAGCAAATAAATAAGTCACAGCTTGTTCTTGTGTTATAGCTACTTAAATCTAGACTGTCGCACAATATTTCACACACTGGTTGGCCAAAAAAATCTGTGTATCATTCGTTCTTTTCATATTCATGAAAAATGAAAAAACGGTTTGTTATCTCCTTATTCGTTTATGAATCTGATACCAAAAAACAAATAACGGTTAATTTTTTGTACTTTCGATTTATTGCTCAGATCAAAAATAGGAAATGAACAATTTTGATTTTGATTTTTAATTTTTTCGCTTTGTATGAACCGGAAGTTCTCGTTAACTTGATTCACTTCTTCAGTTTAACTAACGTTAGCCTTCAAAACTGAGGATCAATCATGGAGAGTTTCATCTTGTTCAGAGGAACTAAACGGGTGACTCTCAAGGAAGACGACATGAAATAAGTCTTTAATTAAATCAGTGTGGCCATGGTGTCGATACGAGCTCTCCCTACAGCTCTGGGACGTATATTTCAAAATACGGTCATAAAAAAACTCACTTGCGGCGCCCTCCTCCCCCTTTCTACCGCTGCTGATGTGCATTTGTTGCCGGGCAACTTTTTCTTGTGGAGCAATGTCTACCGAGGTGGGTAATATCAGCTTCCAGTTGTGGTTTGGGAGGCAGACACCCTCTCCACATTTAAGAGTAGGCTTAAGACATTCCTCTTTGATAAAGCTTATAGTTAGGGCCGGATCAGGTGAGTCCTGAACCATCCCTTAGTTATGCTGCTATAGGCCTGGACTATCGGGGGATTTCCCATTGTGCACTGAGCTCCTCTCTTCCTCTCTCTTTCTGCACTCATTCATGTCCCATTAATGCATGTGTTGTGGCGAGGATAAAGTGAAAATAAACCTAATAATTTGACCAACAACCAAATTAGGGAAAGGAACCGACAACGCCACTCTGGGAATTTCACCCAGAGAATTAATTTGGAAAGCACACAGATAAGTTTACTCAGTAAGGCTTGAGACGTGGTTCAGGTATTTATAGTAAAATATACAATTTTATTGTTAAATAGTTAGTTAAAAAGATTTCAGTTTCATTCATACAAAAGCAAATCTAAACAGGGAAATCAAACAAAAAGGATGGGGCTGGAGCCGAGTGTGTGGACAAGGGCTTATTGCAAGGGGGGGGGGGACTCACCCAAAATAAGAAATCAACTCAAAAACACCCGACATACGTGACACACACTCAATGAAGTGTAACCCGCTTCCCCGGACACAGCCGACAGAAGGGGATACCACCACCTGAGCACCAGCGCCTGCCACCACCAGTCTCCAGCAACTAAAAAGAGAAATAAACAAATTAATGGGCCAATCACAAAACAAAAGGGCAAATAATCTTAACCAATATCAATAACTGCCCACTTTAAGAAAGGGAGAATAAGGTAAAGTCAACAAAACAAAATTAAATAAGTAATCAATCCAAAATAACAAAATTACTCAAATAACCCAATACTCATTCACACACGCACACATGAAGGCCAGGCCCAGTTAAAACTCACAGGCGTGAGTCTGACAGAGCTGCTCTGGGGCACGGCGTGGGCCGCAGACGCCAGGCCGCGATGACCGCCAGATGAAGCCAAAGAGAGCGGAGCAAGAGCAGCCCCACAGCCAAGCGACGTGGAGACCGTCTCAGACCAGCAGCGTCGAGACTAGGCAAAGCAAAGCAGCAGCGTTTAAATAGGACAAAGCAGCAGCGACCCCAATCAGCTGGTCGCACGTTACACCTAATGATAGAATACATACCATTAGCGTCACTACGTTTAACCGTAAATACTGCGGTTGATTACTATACTAACACACATACCTGTTTAGGGACACCCACTCAGTCGCACCGGAGGAGGGGGGGGGAGAGAAGACCGGCCACTGCTGGCATTTACCTGTGACCACACTAACATTAGCCCTCAGACGGCATCAGCTACAGTGGCAAGAAAGGGAGGACACTTACCACGCACAAACTATGCCGCACATACGGGACACATGGAGCAGCTGCCCTACAAACAGACACAAATGCTGTGAGCACACAGAAAGGACCGAGCGACCAGTGTGGTAAAACAGCGGGCAGGTGGTACACATGGTAATAACTTCACTTCTTCCCCGGAGTTCTTGTGCTTTCTCGTCTCGCAGGTTCTCATGGATCCTGGTGGAGCCTCCTGCCATGGTCCTGCTAGATTGCCATTGCCAATACTGTTGCTGTGCACCTGTCTGTCTGTATTTCTGTCTGTCTGTCTGTCTGTCTCTCTCTCTGTCTCTGTCTGTCTCTCTCTCTCTCTCTCTCACCCCAACTGGTCGAGACAGACGACCACCCACCTGTCCTAGGTTTCTGCCTTTTAACAGGCAGTTTTTCCTTGCCCTTGTCGCCAAGTGCTTGCTCATGGTGGTACTGTTGGGTCTCTGTAAATAATGTTATTAAGAGTTTGGTCTAGACCTGCTCTATTTGAAAAGTGTCCTGAGATAACTTCTGATTTCTAAACGGGTTTATTAAGTTGAAATAGTTGCCAAGTTCCCCTTTAAACCTGTGTGCTGGTATGTCTGCATTGTTCTGCAAATAACACTGCCAAAAAATGCTAGTTGGTGGTGGGGTGTCTGTGCTGCTCTGTTGAGTTCCTCGTTTCATCCTCCCTACACCCCCTCATTCACCTCCCGTGAAATGAAAGGACATCATCATTTCAATTGAGCCATACGATCGTGGCTTCTGGTAATGCTGTTAAAATATGGCTTCTTAGAACGCTGAGTGGTATGAAGTGCAGGAGTGAGAGGATTGGATACAGGGGTTTGCTGAGGCTGAAGATCTAGCATATAGATTATAGATATAGAAGATTGAAGTGGTGCAGCCAGCCAAAAGGCATGACAATAATCATCAGAGAGTCCAATGTGAGTGCCCTTAGCTCTATGAAGGACATTGTATTATATTATTTGGGTTTAATAGTGGCAAGTCATAGAAAATGTGGTGTTGCATGTACTGGATACTGGGTTCTTGCATGTGAGGATCCTATACACCAAATACTGAGAAAAAGTTCTTTTTTGTGCACTTACATTTTTAATAGGGTTCATTGTGGAAAGGTTAATGTTAATCTTAATTTTTTTGTTGTTCTTTTGCATGACTGTGCCTTTTATATATGTCTATAGCAGCTTACTTAACTGTCAGGAGCACATGGAGTATCGGTTTTTAAAATGCCATTTTAAAAGACTATGAATACTAGGGATTTCTTGGCCCCAAAAAATTATACAAGATATGAGTTTTCTCAGATGTTTTATTGCACAAGTAAGAAACAAATTGTCAGAAATTGTTGCGTGCCATGGGGATCTGTTAAAGAGAGTTAGTTGTGGGTTATTGTTGTGCTATAAAGTTATAACTGTTAGTAAGAAGGGTACGCAGTTAATAGGGCTCCCGTCTCAATGCAAGCGTCACAACTTGTCCCTACCATATTGCTCTTTGCACCAAAAACATTATTGGTGCCTATAGAAGAGATAAAGCAGTTGTTTCAGCTATGCACTGGTATGGTGTCATTTATATCACACGGGAAATACCGATATAGCAGTTTATCCAGTATATCACCCAGTACTAAAATGGACTGGGCTTTTTTCTTTGGGCTTTTTTACATTTTCCTGATTGTACATTTTACCGAATCAATGACTGAGTCAGTAAAATAGGTGCCTCCTTATACTAAATTGCAAAAAGATGCATCTCATTGGGTATGAAGACAGAGAGAAACTCAGGACAACTTCAGTTGGCTGAAGTATATCAGAGAACATTACCATGTTTTTAGATTCATGTTGCATATCCCAGAGTGAAATAATCAAAACAGTACTCGGGCATAATTAGCTTTGGTTATGTAAAAAAGAGCCAACCTTATACCATCCTAACCTGAAGGGATGGTGATCCTGCTCAAACACTGCAAAGGACAATATTGACAGAAACATTCTGCAGCAGATGTATCAAAATAATAAAACAATAATTTTCACTTCAGGGCTGTTAGCAGAGAAATACTGAAGAGAGGTAACCCCAGTGATTTGAGTAGCCGCTGGAGGAGCCAAGCGTCTTAATGAAGAGAGCAGAGAGACTCATCCATCAGCTCCAGACAATGTCATATCTCTGCAGTGTGAACAAAGGACTCCAGGGGAGTAAAACAGGAACTCTTCTGCCAGCTAGATCACCTTTCAGAGGAAATGTTACTGCACAAATGCAATCATTTAGTATAGTGCGTGTGTATATATGTATGTGTATGTGTGTGCAGTTAGCAGTTTCTGGGCTTTGTATGGACAAAACACAGAAGCATTATCCATTATCGTTTTTGGAATTCTTCTTCTCTGGGAATTATATTTTAAATTAATTACATTATACACACTTGCAACAACTTAAAGGACCAGTGTGTAGGATTTAGCGGCATCTAGTGGTGAGATTGAAGATTGCAACTACTGAAACTCCTTTATTCAACCAAGCAGAACTAAACTACAGTGGCCCTATCTAGAGCAAGTGTTTGGTTTTTTGTCCATTCTGGGCTACCGTAGAAACACAGCTGCAAGGTGACAATAACACAACAGTTCTTATTTCCAGGTGATTGTACAGTAATGACAACATACCTATGAATATTATATTCCATTTCTGCCAATATGTCCTCTTAAATGTTACACACTGGACCTTTAATTACTGTGACAGTTTCTCTTTAGATATTATCTAGCTTGGTTCATTTACAGCAGCTGCTCTTGATACCTTTGTATCTCAGGGACCTTTGAAATTCATAAAACCTCAGTTACTGTCTGTGAATAACCCTTTGCTCGGGTAGGGAAAAACACAACTGTCAGTGGGGATGTAAAGGAGCAAATATTAAATTGGATGAGTTTTATAAAATATAAAGCCATTCTGTTATATCAAACATAAAGTAGACATACAGCAGTATATGCCATATTATTACATATATTGATCGCTTCTGCTTAATAGCTAGTTGACTGTGTGTGTAATGGGACAAGAAGTGCAAAGGCTGATCTCTGTGGCTACTGAGTCAAGGTTTTAGTGCCTTCTTGTCATTGTCAAGTTAGCATTGTAATTTGTGACTTTGCTCAAAGCTACTGTATGCCTGATTTCAGAATAAGAATCAGAAATACTTTATTGATTCTCAGGGAGAAATTGGGTTACGTTATGGTTACAGTACAGAAATAATATAATAATAATAATAATAATAATAATAATAACATATATATATATATATATATATATATATATATATATAGAGAGAGAGAGAGAGAAATAGAAAATAAAATGTAAAAATATGTATACTATAATATATAACATCAATCAATCAATCGATCAATAAATGATGGTGAGAAATGGGATACATTTGTTAAATGCAAGAATAGAATAAATAAGAATATTACAATGTACAGTGTACAATGTGATTGCAGTATTAATGTCAGAAATTATAATCGTGATTTCTCTAAACGCACTTTAAATGTACGCATATGCTGCTCCATTATTATCTCCAGGCGCAGCAAATGAGGGCTTTTTAATGCCGAGCGCCCCGAGCCCCTTCACTTGAAAATGGCTCAAACTGAGCAGAAAAGTGCCACTCTGACTGGCAGTCCCAACAGTTGTTACAGTAATTAGCTCTTTAGCTCTTTCCTGCTCACTGCTATGCATTTTCAAGATCTCTGGCTTTCCCTCCAGGCCTCTAAATCTCTCAGGTGAAGACAATGCCTGATGAAATGAGAGGCTTATTTTTTTTGGCTGTAATAAAGGCGAGAAATGCAAACCACCACACAAACAACAAGCAATTACTTTCAGTAATGCCTTACATCAGACCCATAAGATTATGCTTTCAGCAGAGGAGGTTGCTAAAGCTCCAGTTCCAGGGGGAAGAAAAGAGATTTTTGTATCATGCACAAAGGATAGTAAAACAACTTAATGGAGGGGAATGGCCTGAAAAAGGGGTAATGCAGATGTTATCAATACGAGGTACATTTGTCTGAATTTAATACATTAAGGTCACCACTGAATAATATATTCAATTTGTAGGTTATTTTGGTCCCTTCCATATCTTCTCTAAGAGCACTGATTCTCAAAAGAGCAGTCTCAGGCTGCCTGCTTTTTGAAAATGACATGTAAAATGTATTTTATAAATGTTTTGTCTTATTTTGTTTGGCTCATATGCTATCTCTAATGGATCCGATAAACACAGTAGGTCATAGAAAGCTTCAATAGAAAGAAAAACTCTGTAGTCTGGAAAACTGTGTCGTTCTTTGCTGACCTCGCCATCTGTTACAGTTATACGAGCCGAGCCACACGCGTGCAGAGCTGACCGTATGGGAGCAGAGCTACCGGAGCGTGTCGCTGTTATTTGTCTTCCAGAGCAACGCACCGCAGCCTCCAAGTGGGCTTCCTACTGCACGGTCAAGCCTCAAGTCATGAGCGTAACGCGATCCTCTCTTCAGTTGGTTAATCCTGCACTCCCAGACACGCTAATGGGGAAAACTTCTTCAAGATTTCAGTTAAAAGGTGATAAGGAACGGCGTGGGTGTTGGTGCTCATGCATATAATCAGACCTCATGGGTTCAGGCGTTAGCAGCACGACAGGCAGTGGGAAGGACCGTTCCCCTGTGAGCTGCTGCTTCCTTCATTAATATACTAGCGTGGATAACGATCCAGAGAAGATTAAGACTTCAGAGACCAAATCATGGCTGAATGTATCGTCTTTCCTCTCTTGCTCTCTTATTCAGCCTGATTTCCCTCCAGGCCTTACATTTACACTGTACAATGTGTCAGTGCATACTGTAGGACAATGGTTCACAACCTTTTGGGCTGGTTATATTTTATATTTTACTTATTGTCAACAAATTCTGTGAAAAGACCAAAACTAGCAATCTGTAAGTCTGCCTATTAATACTTTTTGACTTCCCTACCCTATTGGAAACTATCTAACTAACCACTGAAGATGTACATTTTCAGGTCACCAAACTGGTCACAGTTCAGTCGACAACTCACGTTTGAAATGTTTATTAAAGCAGTATAACATATTTAGATTTTGGCGTCTAGGCTGTGACCCCATCACTCCCCGCAGATATGTTGACATAGAGATATTGGGGAGTGATGTGCAAATACCTTAACCCCAAGCCAGAGCCTACAGGTGGATGCTGGGGTGGTGTGGGGCTTACAGCACAGCAGGCAGCAATAGTTTGCGAGGCAACAGCGGCATTGACAAAGCAGAGGGAGAGCTGGGAAATTTTGCAGCTTAAATAGACCGCCAGATTGGAAGGCTTGGTTAGTGATTATGGAATAAGGCATGTCATGTGTGTATAGCAGCTTGAGTTGACTGCCTGAACTAGCTCGTAGGCTTCGCTCCATATAGTTTCATTTTAAAAAAAGACTAATTTGCTAAAATGTTACTCAAACAGGAGTAAATTCAGTGACAGTTGAATACACATTTAATGCTCAAGTGACGTGGGATTGACTCGAAAGGAACATGTCACGCAGTGCTACAATGTGGCTCACTGATGTGTTTTTAATAGTTTTTGGACAAGCCCTATAACACAGAGAGGAAGAAAAACATATCAGGCTTTGGCAACACAGACAATTCTGAAAGTAGAACCAGTGGATTTTTGCTTTTGGGTTTTAATGGCCACGGTCTTGTTGCCAACAAGATAAAATATAAAATATCATCAGGCACATACTTAAAAATAAAATGCGTCTGCTTGTGACCCCTTATCACAGGCTGCATACATCTAGTAGTTGTAATCAGCTTAACCATAAAATGATGCTTTTCTAAACCTGTCAGACTGTTTCATCTAAATAACTGTTAGAGCCCTGAAAACTGTTGAGCATATCACAAAGAGAAATGTCAGAAAATACAATGAGTAGAGACAATTGTTCTCTCCTATTAAATAATTCACTAGCCGCCATCTTTTACGACCTCGCTGTAGGAGATATAAGTACTTGAAACGTGGTCCCTCTTCTTCATCACTACGCTCCTGGATCATTAAGCTTTCAACTGATTAAAATATCACGCCCTCCATGTTTGAAGACTGGACCACATCTTTCTGCCTTTTTCCCTTGGATTGATTGATTTGGGCTAAAGTCTTGGTAAGCAGTTTGTCCACCCCACCAAGAGGTCCTGAGGCTGTCAGCCAGCTGGCTTTTTCTTTCCAGTTATTCTCCAGACATCCTCAGTGAGTCTCAGCTCATTCGTTTCTGTCAGAGGCATTACATCCACTCAGGCGCTATTCAAGCATTTGCATCGTCGCTTTGTTCAAACTAAACTATTTTAACCATAGAATCGTGTGTGACTACCTGTATTCCACAGTATGTTTCTGAAACATATAGCCCAGAGGGGAGCTGTTTGACACAAAGAAGTGAAAAAAATCTGGTTTATGTGCTCTAAAGGTAAAGCAAACACAAAAGGGCTTGGACAGAAAGCTACTCAGAATTGCAACACCTTTCAAGCTTGGCTGTCTTCCTCAGGTGGCATCCAATGCGGATTCTCTGAAATGGTCTGTGCAGTTTTTCTTTAGTTTGTTTGTGTTTTTCAGATTTAAAAATGACTTTATTTTTCACTGCGGCCGTTGTGAAATATTGTAAGACCTCGGCATACTCTCATTTCTCTGAAGAGCTTAAGGTGAAATTTGGGGGTTCAGAGCCGCAGCGCATTTTATATGTATAGACAAAATCAATTCAGAAAGCACCCACAGCAATACAAAGACACTTACAGATATGTCTCATTTCACTGTGTTGAAAAACTGACATTTGAGTGCTCTCGGGGGTAAGTTTTGTAGTGTTTTTAGACTGTTATTGTTGTGGGAAGCTGCAACCCATAAGCTTCTAAACAAGAAAAGAGCATTTTGGTCTTTGTCCATCAGTATGATGGGAAAAGATTAAAAAATATGGTTTAAATATTAAACCGGAGCTGGTGTCGTGTTTTAAAAGCAATCCTGTTTGTGTGTTCGCATTTCATTCTCTGTGTCTCCCACCTACTGCCATTTGTTGTCTGTTCTTTTGTTTTTGACTGACACATGAATACAGAACACCTCACACTGTCCCGATTTTGACAAGAAGCTTTAAAACACAAGCTCAGTGTTATTGCCTCATGTATTAAATGCCCAGAGCAAAGTAATATTTTCCATTCTAATCTTTTCACTGCAGCTATTTTGCTGATTTTTTGTACCTTTGTTTGCTTTGCTTGAATTATATCTGTAAAGCTTCTAATTACTCCACAAAAAAATTGGACTATTGGAGTAGAATTGCAATAGATTGTAAACAACAGCAGTACCTCTTTGTATAACTGACAGATTTTAATGTTATATTTTTGGGAAAAAGTTTGCAGGGGAGCAGGTTTTTCCCGAACTTGGCATACTGTTTACTGTGGGCCAATAACAGATTGCAGTAACATATGGTTCAGTCTTGTGGTGACGGTTAAGTAAAGTCTACACTGGCTGCACAATGCAGGCAGCATGACGGCCACATGTGAATCATCAAGCTGCGTCCGCACTGGTTCTGCTCAGTGATGTTTCTGTTGCACATTTTAAAGCTTTGACAGTTCTAAATATACGATCAAGACATGTAAATTAGCAGTTAATTATCAAGTTTCCTTGTTTGTCCTTATATCTGGCAGTTATTCAGAGCCTTAATGGCATATGTGGAATGCTTTTTTTATTATTAGTATTTACCTTTAATGCTGTCTTACACTTCTACCCCTCAACTGAACATATACATACATACATATAATTACCTTTTACCCCACTACATTTATTTGACAGCTATACTACTAGCTACTTCGCAAATATTATATGATATTACATACAACACATGAAACATAGATCAAATTACCCAACAGTACATTGTGCAATTCAAATTTGAAGCTGTGACATTTAAATGCTGTGTACACATTAAAGACATCAGTAATAACAAAGCAATATTATAATATACATACAGTATCAATATGACAGTGTGAAAGGGGTATTTTTTGAATTAATACTTTTTTAAAGTACGTTATGTACTCTTGCTTGTGTAAAGTTTTAAATACGGGACTTCTACCTGTAATTTAGTTTACCTTAAACTGTAGTATTTCCACTTTCTTCTCAGTACTTTCAGTAGTTTCTTATCTTTTTGATGAAATGCATAAAAAAGAGGGCATGAAGAGGCTGCCGTTAGAGAAAATTATGTGTTGGGTGCTCAAAAATGTAACTGGTAGTAAAATGGTTCAGAATCCAGAAGTAAGACGTTTCTATGACTTTAGCTTCTGTCAGTCAGTCTGTATGAGACATCGTTTATCTGTACCCTTTGAACGTCTCTCAACAGATTTCCAGCTTAATTGTTGAACCCTCCTTGTGAGCATTAGTGCTTTTAAATAAATAATCAGCCTTACTAATCATGTTCTTCTGAGTCCTCAGTCCCATGTTGGGTGTATAGAAGTGTAAATAATCTGGTTTAGAGAGCATGCAGAGTTTGAGACAAACATCTCTTTACGAACACAGAAGCATTTCTGCTATTTTATTGTACACGTACACAAACCAGCTGCAAGATTTTCTTTTCTTTAGATGATATTGCTATTTCACCTTCTCTTTGTGAAGCTGCAATTTTCACAAGGTATAGCACACACTGCCACCCACACTGCATTGCTCTCCTTTCACACTCGTAAATGTAACCATGGATTACATTCTCTCAATCAATTGAGTTCCCCCTTGGGGGTGACTGGCACACCCTATCAAATTTTCTTCCTCTTTCATTAAAAAAAAAGATGATTAAATGCAGAGTCTCAATTCTTCTGCCTGTTACGATGAGATCAAAGCAGCTGAACCGCTGCTTGTGAAAGTAATTCAGCATTCTGTGGGGTGCACTCTTAGAAAACGAGGCCACCTTACTTTGATGACTAAACCATTTTTCTTCCACTATTAATCTCACAGTATTGACTTGAAATGCAAGAGAGGTATGGCTACATAAGCTCTTTCAAGTGTGTGTATGTGTGCATATACAAAGAGACTGCCATATTCTCTTCTTTTGCCACATTAATTCTGCACCATTGTCAGTTTTCTGCCGATGGAGTCCCTGCCTCTGACGACCTTGTTTCCCTTCGGCGAAGTTTGATGATAAAATATGTTTTCCAGGGCACTTAGCAGGCATCTGTATTTCTTCACCTTACATCAGTTTCCGCTTTAAAGTCCCGAGAAGCTCCTGGCCTTGTAGAAAAACCTACTTTGCCAGATCTGGAAACTGAGGAAGGCTCTGGCACTTCTGGACACAGCCTTCCTCACAGTGGCTTTGCTTTTACTCCCTTTTAATTAAGTCATTACCTTGGTCCCAGAGTGAAAAAAAATCTCTTTTTGCTCTTCTGTTTCACCGGTTCTCTATTACCATTGAAGCCATAATCTTTCCTACAGACGCACAAATCCTCCCAGGACCGGAGGGATTAGCATGTTGTGTGAGGAGCCATAAGTAAAGCAAAGATTATCTTCAACACTACTACTACTACATATATGATCTTCTATGTGGCTTTTCCACAACAGCGCCGTAATTACTTTTTATAATTAGAGCTGAACATCCAACACCTGTCACTTTAATATGCAAAGTAACGTCGACAGGAATGAATATCAGTGGAGCCCAGGTTCACAGAACACATTACATTTCCCCAGAGGAGATGAAGCACACTAAACTGAGGTGCAGTATATGCTCAGTTGAATAGATGATGTTCCACGGGTCACAAGGTTCATTCAGCTCTGTGAAGGACACTCTGAATGAATCCCTGGCTGTATATAACATTCACAAAGAATGGACAGAATTTATATTACTGCAGGAATTTATGTGAGAGAAGTATGCAGGTATTAAAACAGAATAAATAGACTGAATGTCAGTGTGGAATAAAGTAAGACACTCCCAATGATAGGTACATTTAAAAAATTTTAACCATTTTTGAATGACAAAATAACTTTAACTGACCTTCAGAACAACACATAAAAGAGATTTCTCCCGTATGGGCAGGATGTATGTCTGTGCCTTACAAATCAATGTTCAAACATACATCTGCTTTATTATATGAGGACAGTAGGTATAGGGAAACATCTTGGTTTGGGTCAAAATTACCACTTTGTTGAGGTTACGGGACCTTTGTTGTCATGGTTACAGTAATGAACATTGGTTAAGTAGGAATGATGATTGACTGATGTCTCCTCACCTGACTTCCATCTTTGCTCTTTGTTAAAATGCCTACAGCCACTAGAGGGCTTTGGAACATCTAAGAGGGCATTATTGCAGTCAATATCATGAGCACTTACTGAAGATTAAACTGAAAAGCTGAAAATTGAACCTTTTTAAAGCCCCATTTGGATTGAATATATTTATCTAGAGGAGGTGGGGCGATTTTAATCCCGTCCGCAGTGCATACACAAGCCATTTTTCACTCCCTCCTCAGTAATTATTACAGCCACAATTACCCACTGTTTTTCCCATCAGAACAACATCCTTGTATTTAAAAGTGGATTTCTCTCCCTGAAGACCTGCTTGTCCTTGTGTTTTTCTCTCTTTTATTTAAATCAGTTTGAAATTTTACTTTATTTTCCTTTTGATAATCTGACAGACAGAAAAAATGTTAACTTGTTTCAAAAAGAGGATGCACTGAGGGGCTACTTGAAGGGCAGGTGTAAGATAAATAAGGATGTTTTTCAAGAGTGACTCATACAAATCTACTCTGGTAGAGGCTCAGATGAAGAATATAGAGCTGCAAATGAGCTACAGTATACCACCATCTAGCACTGATTTAGAAAAGTGATGAAACTATTGACTATCAAAACCTTCTCAGACATTTGTAAGTAAATGCAGAAGAGTTATCAAATGTCTGTCTAACTCTGATAACGTAATGTCAAGAGACAATCATTAATGGGTATATAGCTGCAAAGCACAAGGGAAAAAAGGCCCAAAAAAAGGTAAATTTTAATCATGACCAATAGAGCTGCTATTTAACTATAAAGCTCAGTTTATATTGCACTATTATGTATAAAAATATTCATTTTTAATTTTGTTTTGTAAAATATTCCACCAAACTCCCTTTAAGACATATGATATCATACCTCAGGTGTCTGGAAAAGTCTAGAAACACAAGATAAAGGGCACCATATGTCGACTGTCTTCTTGTCAATTTGGTATTAATATAATCCATGAAGATAAAAGTTTTGTCGCCTCAACTTGGTACAGCCTCTGTAAGTGGGAGAAGACCGTAGAAATGGGAGACAAACTGTTTCATAAATTATTAAATTATTCATTAAATTGAATTCTTTCTCTCAAAATAAGCTTATAATGCTGGTTGGTGGATCAGATATACACAGACTTATAATACTGTTTATTCACCGGCTATTGTGTGTATCTGTATTTTAGTTTTTTTAACTTTAACTCTCTGTATCAAGGTGAAATGCCATTAAGGATTGCAGTTACAACAATAGAGAGTATTTAGAGAAGGGCAGAAAGTTTGATCATCCTAACTAATACAACTTACATTTGTATACATCTGTAGAGTACTCCCACCATGGTTTGTATGTTTCACGCATCTTTTATATGTTATGGGTATAGAAAAGACCTCCGCAAACAGTACACCTATGTATCCTCGCTCATAGCTCTTCCAGCGGGCCTCCTCTCTCCTCGAAGTGCATTTTAGGAGTTGAGATGTCCTTCAACATGGCGCGCTGAGATCGATTTCCAGGTCACAGGCAGGAGGACAGACGAGACGAGGAAGCCCAAATTAAAGAAATGAGAAGTGCCCAGTGTTTCCCCTCGAAAACACACCACTCCAAGTCTCTTCTCTTGTTTTGTACAAAAGAAAACTTTAATGTGAAGGGTGTCTCTAGTGGCACTGAATAAGGTGCAAATGGTAGCAATGCAAATTTACTAAGGAAGTTGTTGTTAGTTCCACATATCAAAGGTTATGTTTTTGGCCATTTCATGAACTGAAAAAGTCTTTTTTAAAAGAAAGGGACGAGAACAGTCATATAATAAAAACTGAAGTAAATAATGGTTAAAAAAGCTATATAATACATATCAACATTTGGCATTGTTGATATATTGTAAAATGGAGCAATGTACCAATAAAAGACAAGAAGCAGAGGACCTCAAGCAATGTAACCGATCCAAGTCTCCAAACATAACAATAGGCTTTGCAAATGTTTTACGAGGTAGGAAATGAACTCATGTTTGTTACGCCTGAGGGACACACAGTGATATAAACAGAACCATGTTTGTTCATGTGTCTTAAATTGTGTTCCAGGAAAACTTTTCGTCCAAAGCTCTGTAAAAGCACAGAGCAAAAAATAATAATAAGAGGGACTATTCCTTCTGTCTTCCCCTTTATCCACACTGGACCAATGATTCAGCTGGGCTGAACACAGATGTACTGGTACCAGCTTATATGTTGGCTGATAAGAAACTAGAAAGTCTGTACAGAAATACCAAAGATATGTTTGATGTAATTCAGGAACAGTGTTGCCATTAGATAGTTTGTCCACCAGAGTGCACAGACAATCCTCTTTACAAGAAAACTCTTGCTGAGTAAAGGCCAGGACACACCAACCCGACGGCAGACCATCGGCAGAAAAGCAGTCAGACTGATCAGTCGGCTCCCGTCTTCCCGAGTCGGTCAAAAAAGTGCCTCCGAACACACCAAACCGACGACGACTGGAGCGTACGTTCTGTGCGTGCGCGAGGCATAATACGTCCCCATAACAGCAGGCGGCGCTAATCTGTGTTGTCACCCAAAAAAAAAGAAAACCGGAAATGACGGATCACTCTAGACCTAGTAAACACAGAGCACGTTGTCGTCAGTCATTGTTTTCATTAGAGAGTGTTGATAGTAGTAAAGAAGGATCATTATTGTCATTACTCGCTGAACGGAAAATGGCTAATAATAACAAGATACTGGCGTTGGCGTAGTATGTTTACCATCATCACTTCCGGTTTTCTTGTGCACTCACTGATTCGCTAGTCAAGTTCTAGCACTCCACCAATCAGATTGGTCATTGAGGCCGATGGCCACTGGCCGATTCTACATGTTGAATTGGCCAAAATGAATGCCGACTCCGACTGACGACGGCACGGGACACACCGAACCGACTCGAGTCACCGACTTTACCTGACTGTCCGACAACGGCCGACGGCCGATAATGGGGTTGGTGTGTCCAGGCCTTAATATTAAAGCCTTTTCAGGACCAGTGTGTGGGATTTAGTGGCATCTAGTGGTGAAGTTACAGATTGCGCCCATTTTGATACACCTCAGCCTTCCAAGTGTGTAGGAGAAACTTTGGTGGCTGGGAGGCCTTGTCTAGAGCCAGTGTTTGGTTTGTCCATTCTGGGCTTCTGTAGAAACATGCTGGTTGCTCTCTCAGTGCATCTGTAGACAAAAACGACTCATTCAATTTTGAATAAAAAGAAAAAAGTTCATCATTCATCATTCACATCATTATCACATCAAGAAAATATCATAAAACTCTGTGTGTTTGTCAAAGATTGAGGAAGTGTGTGCGAAGTTGTTATAGTTGTGTGTGTAGCATAGCATAAAATAGCATCATATACATATATAACCAGGTTATAATCGCACAATATAGTCACTCAATTCTTTACATTTTTACAAACCAGGCTGACTGACAACATTAATAATAGAGAGCTGTGTTTCTCAGGTTACACTGGTTGTCCTCAGGTCCTTACAGGAGTTGACAAATGTTGCAGCAATAATTTTACATTTGGAAGTAAATATGACTGTTTCCCTTTGTCTGTCACGGTTTCACATTTTTTTGTGTATTTTTTACAATATAAGGAAAATATATGCCTGGTATTTGGGGCATGAGGTGAGGAAGTGTAGCTCTGTCTCTACCTGTCCTCTGTTACACTGAGAGCAGTGTCTCTCCTCCTCTGGTAGTCAGTTCTGTTTATGGCGACCCTCTATAGTGAGGCTGTGCTCGCTAAGTCTCATTCTAAGCTAACAAAAACAAAGAATGGTTGTTTCTTATTTTCAGGAGATTATACACTAATGGCAACATACCTTTGACTATGGTATTCCATTTCTGCCAACAGAGCCTCCTAAATGTTACACGCTGGACCTTGAATCTACATCTCTATGAGTACAAAATTTGCTCATGCCAGTCCAAAAGCTTGTGTTGCTTTCAGCCAGCAGGTGTCAATGTCATCACAATGGATACATCCTTTTGAATTCAGGAAATGAGCTCTGATTACCATTTGAAACACAGACACCATCATGAATACCAAGGCAACAGGTGGATCGTATTTTCTTTGTCCTGCCTCTGTAACAGATCACTGGGCTGGGTTCGGTACAGATAACAGATCCCTGTCTGGACACATAAAACATCAAATGGGGCTATGTTGTGAAGTCTGTATCCAACCTCATCCCGTAACATTCACATTGTTCTTATAATATGATCCAGGGCTGTATTCATATAGGGGTCACTGTGTCAAACACTCCCTCAAAGAGTATTTTATGATAATGAAGGGCGCTAATGAGAAGTGGAGGCTAACAAAAGCAGAGTTAATGAGGACCAGTGTGTGTCTCTGTGGCTTACAGGCCCACTCATTAGCACTCCTTTTTACCCACTGGCTGGCCCACATTAGCAGGTGCCCCCTCTGCCAGAAGTACACTGAAGACATCCCAGGCTCAGGAGATGAAAAGTGACATCAGACCTGAAAGATGATCTGAGATGGACGTGTTTCCTACGGGCGAAGCCGAGGTCTGGGTCAGACAATGACGACAGCATTAAAGAAAACAGCTTTCAGAGGATCAAAGAGAACATTATCTCCTCTGTCCTCACAGAGAGATGGAGGAAAGTTCTGCACTCGTATGGAACTTACAATGTGGGGACCATTCTGTGTGGGTATTTTTGAATATATTGTGGCCATTAGAATGGGTTCATGGGATTCTCAAGAAATCTGTGCGTTCTTGAGAATGTGGCCTTTAGAGATAATTAAAAATATGAGGATGGAGTGTGAGCAGTTTTAAACTATGTGGCTCTGCAGGTGGTTATTGGATTACTAAAAGCTTTTTCTCCCTGCACTTCATTCAAATTTAGCCAATGGAAGTACTCATCATTTACATTTTGTCAGACTTGGCAACGACAGCGAAAGGCTTTTTCACACACATTATCTGTGTTATTTCTGGCATGCATGTGGGTCTGTGCGCCAGCTGATTTAAAAGTAGTCAGTCTGAAAGTTTTTGAGAACAGAGATCATCTCTCGGGAAATTTACAAATAAAATTAGAGCAAGTCAAAAATCCTGTCTTTTGAAGTTGAAAGAGCATACATTTATCACTTTTGAAATATATATATTTTTGCTTTCTTGCTGAGCTCTCCTTGTTCCTCCTGATCTCTCTCCATTTGCAAAATAATGTTTTAAATGAAAACACAAATGGAGTCTAGTGCTACCTAAAGAAAGTAGTGGAAATTACTTTGGTGTACATTAATAAACCTTTAAAATTATTTTACTCTTGGAGCATAATAGGAGACTTTGCAGCTTGCAAAAAACCCCAGCAACACAAAAATGAAATAAAAATGAAATAAATAACATTTGAAATGTAAGAGAACAAGGCAACTTATATATTCTACTTCCATGTTTTGATGTTGATATGATATTATGTTCTAAGAAATGCTATTATCAACCTCCATCTTTCCCAAACAGCATGACATTGATTGAAACAGACATCTCAGCACATCCCTGCTGCATGTTATAGGTGAGAAAACCTTTTGCTGCTGTGAATTCTGTCACTGTGGGTGGAAACAGCAGGCAACATCAGTCGGTCTAAACACAGACTGTTAGATCACAAGATATCCGCAGTCCAGCTGACATTAATCTGATCCTGATAACCAATCTATGCATATCAACTGCTCCTACATGTGGTCATTTTGTTTGCACCTTTGTTTGAGCAGTATTCTTACGTTAAGTGCTTGTTTTGGTCTTAATCATCAGAAGAAAGTGATTTGATGTGTCTGTATGTCTATAAATGGAGTTCCAGTAAGTGGCATAAAGTTTATAGAAGTTTTTTTTTTTTCTTTGCAAGCTCCTTGCTTGGTTTGCACTCAGTGTCCTTCTGTTTTGTTGGTCCATGATTTATCTGGGTGAACTGAGAAAAATGCAGCCGATTTGAGGGTCACTGCAGTCTGAGAGAGAGAGAATACCATCAGAAAGAATTTATGAAGAAGTAGTAAAAAGCAATAAAATGGTATTCTGTTTGCTTTGCTTTGATCGTCGTCGCTGTAGATTTCGGGGGATGTTTTTGTGCTCGGTGTGTTGATGAGTATGGTGAAGACCCCCTTAGGGTACTAAGAAACACGCCCACACTTGAGCTCTGCAAGGCCCCAGCAAGCTGGCAAAGAGCACAACAGTGAGACTGATTAACTTAAAGCCTGCATTTATTTACACAGTGTGGTTTCACATACTGTATGTCATCCTATTTAGCTTTTAGTCATAATTATTGTTTGGTCTGTAATTAAAGCTGAAAAAACAGTGACGCCAAAGTTGCATACAAAAGAAAATTCTTCTAAAATCCCAGCATGTGTGCTCAGATTAACTTGGAGGGGATTTTTTTAACATGTGGTGTGTTGGACAGTGATGAAAGTGCCTGAGTGGAGCTTCCAGTTCTTTGGTCATTTTGTTTTATGTTGTGCCACTGCCAGGAGTGCTGCTAAGGACTCTCTACTGCAGTGACAGTGACTACCCCACCTCAATTAATCTGGTTCAGCCTAATAACTGCGTGCCTCTCTAAAATAGTCCCCCCTTTTCCTCTGCTCATTTCTTATCTTGAGAGTTTATAGTCCATTGAGAACACTTTTTAATATGGTGCCAGCATCAAGGTCATTTATTGATGAGGTTGCTTACTGATAAGTCAGCATCAACTGAGGCCAAGCTTGGCAGAGTCTCCACTGTAAACAATGAGTGTGGTTAAATGATTACAGCAATCAACTTTTGGGCCATCTATTATGTTTCTGCAGCGTTTCTTAGTCCAGATGCTACTTTCCTGGGAGGGCTCAGACAATATAGTTATTCTCTGGAAGGACTGGAGGAAAACAAACCAACAAATCAATAGATACTATAGATAAACAGAAAGTCATCATCAAAGTTGGGTACGATGACAGTTGGCTTCAATTATTATGCGCTGAAAGAATCCTGGAGCCAAGAGATGCCAAGAATCAGCTGTATGAATGAAATATTGTCATAGTTTTTATTATAAAGGGATGTTTGTGCATTTGTGGAAAAGGAAATCATATGCATGTTGACTGCCTCTATTGGCTTGTGGTATGGCACATACAGAGTGCATTCTCTGATCTCAGCCTTCAGACAGAGTGAAATATAGACATCATTAACTGCCAGCAAACAATAACAACAACTTGCCTAATACTAATCATTTCTCCAAAGACTCATTTGACTCATGGGTGCGTTTGATAAAGAGTATTTATGAACTGCAACAGAGAGAAACAGAAAATTAGATTTCTATTTTTCAACACACAAAGTCCTCACACAACATGTGTTATATTGTCTACATGCATGCGGAGCTACACATCCTACAGACATTCATAAAAACAAGCACATCTGCCTTAGTTTCAACTTTCCATCAGTATTCTGCTGCAAAGACAAAACCATCACCACTGCTAACCTGCAGAGCTGTTTGTCACTTGCAACAGCTGAAACTTCTCTCTATACCCCAATGCCTAATTTCTGTTGTTTACTGCAAGTTGAGTTACAGCAATGTTGCCTATCTATTAAAGATCCTTCAAAAGAGCTCCAAAGCCTAAGATCTGTTGAAGGACCTGCAGCGCTCTGTACTCAGTACTGTCAATGTAGTTATTTGTAACCCTGAAGAACTGGTCTCTTCAGAGATCATTATTTCATCATCACTCACTCCTTGGAGCAACGCATATCCACAACTACTTCATAGTCATGGGATGGAGGGAGTTAAAATCAAATGAATGCAGTAACTTTAATAGTGTTATTCATGGTTTCTTGTTGCCTTAAAATGTAGATCAGACAAATAGAAGTGAAACCGGCTCGACAAGAAGCAAGGTGAAGAGTTGTGGCTACCTCAAACATGTCTGAAATACCTGGTAGAGGTTTTTAAATGGCAGAGATTACAACTTTAGAAGAACACTTTGGTGAAATGGATATGGGTGAGTACCCACACTGCTGTGTTGTAAAATTCACTTCATTCAGTGCTGATGTTTTAACATGAGATTTTAGTTTTTAATACATGCATGAATGTACCTGCAGCCTCCAGTTCTACATGGTATTTGATGTCAGAATCATCAGCTTAATGAAACATCTACAGCTAGACTACCAAGACATTTGTGTCACAGCTGTGTATTTGTCTGAGATTATGCAGCAAAATTTGCATAGCAGTATTTGCCCAAGCCATGTTGTAATTACATACTGCAGAACACAAATAGTTTGGGTAAAAGGTCACTAGAAATGAAATAGACAGTTGACATTTTTCCTTTCACGGCCAGGTATTTGCTGTTTCTATTTTCAATTTAAAAATGTCAGACTGTGTTATTTAAGCAACAATATAATAAGTATCTCTTTAGAATTTTAGAAATAGCAGCGCTTAAGCAGCTAACAAAACACTGGGTGAAACCAGAGTCACCACAACTGAGACAATGGAAGGACACAATTAATGAAATATAGAGATAATGGAGATTATATTAGAAAAAACTATTATCGATCAAATAAAATAAAATATTATACAAAAATAAAAAGATATTTATTGGTACTTATTATTAAAATTGTTTAATTATTTATTATTTTCTTTCTTCTTCTTATTATTATTATTATATATCATATATATTATTATATACAGTGTTGGGTAGTAACTTATTACTAGTAATGATATTACTTTTACCAGTAACTAGTAGTGTAACTAATTACTCAGAAATGTCAGTAATAATATTAGTTACATAATAATTAGTTACAATATTACTTTTGCTGTCACTCTCTACTGATCTATATATATACAGCAGGTATTATGTGGTATTATGTGGTGTAGATCTAATGCAGGTACTGCTTTGCCCCTTGCACACATGACTGACCTTTAATTTAAACTACATCTACTGTTCATGTTAAGACGCCAAGCAACATGTGAGGGACAACCAAGAAGAAAGCTGGTGTGGCAAATAAAGGGACAAGGAAATCACAGAGAAACAACATTTTATATAACCAATCTCTCACTGCGCCTACTCCTTCTATATGTGAAACTTGATTGTTAGCTTGAGAACTCGGTGCTGTTTTCATCAGCTGCTTGTTCTACCTCTTTTTACACCCTGAGGAGATAATGACCGATGTTTGCACACTGTCACTCACCCAAAAAGCCCACATCAGAAGGGGTTTTTGGTAAATGCCTGAATGTGTGTCTGCTGATGTTTGTTCGGTATTTTCTCTGTGCCGAATTGTGAGCATGACCTTGTTGCTGAGGATGCAACTGCTGATGGTTGAAAGATGTTTCACCACTGAGGCAGTATGATAACGATCGTAAGGAAGAAGGGGAAAATACAGCGAGAATAAAGTGTGTGAACAGAGACTTAGATCAATGTGATACTCATTGCTAGTAGGATTCTCTTGACTTAAACGCAGTTTTTCACTGGCTCCTGCAACAAAATGTACATATCCAATACATGCTCTGGCCATAAAGACAAGCCTGTTCACAACATTGAAGGTGGCTGTATAGTATCTTGGGCTCTTAAAACTTGAGCTCAAGCAAAAGACTCTTACTGCCTCAAGGTGCCTTTGCTGTCAGCATTACAAATAATCTGGCCAGGCACTACATGGAGTGCACAGCCATATTTTTCTTTCAGGTTTTCTTCTCTTTTTCCCCTGTTCAGTGTGCGCAGCCCTGCACCTGAAAGAGCTCTTCATTTTTCTGTAAGTGTAAAGGAGCAGGTTCTAGGCTAGGGTAGTACTCCTCACTTTTCCCTCTTCTGCTTGGGTCAGAGTAGCATACAGGGTGATGTAGTGTGCGGTATTCACAGGCGACTCACTGAAAGGGAAAATTATTAAAACATCCAGTGACTGGCCCCTGATCAATTACCTAGCTGAACTAGGCCCAACATCTTTTAAGTTGCCATCCAGATCATTTTGTGCAGTGTTAATTCATCTGCTGGGCTAGGATTAGCTGGATATCCATTTTTTTAGGCATGCTAGCAGAATGGCTTTAGGGATGATGTCATATGCTGTTCGGTCTGTCCACCACTTCAGTCCACACTGAAATATCTCAACAACCTTTGGATGGAAGACATGTAGATGATTGTGGGCTCTTCTCATTTGAAAGTAGAAAATTAAATATATTGGGTCTAATGTGTCAAGAACAAAGAGAATTTGTGCTCTCACTCCTTCTCTCTCTTCCTCCCTTGCTTCGCTCCACTGGAGGTTCCTCCGCAGGCTGTCGCCACTCTTTGCCTGCTTCTTGCATTTGGCACCACGGCTACAAGAAGCTGTGCTGTCCCTCTCTGTCTATGTGCTGTCCTCATCTTCTGTTTCTCTTGACTGGTGCCAAAAATGTTCTGAAAACTTTAATGACAGACGAAAGTTTCAGAGTCGGCGTGTGAACGGGATCGACACAATGCGAGTTTATTTTTAAATGTGTGACAATTTCGGGTGAAAAATACAGACTGTGCAAAGGCCTTTAGTCTTGTTCTTGTGAGTACCATGAATCAGCTGGTGTAAGAACATCTGTCTTTATGCTCTGGAGGAACGACATCAAAGCATCGAAATCTTTCTTCAGAAGGCTTCCATTTTCTCTTGAAAGGTCAGAGGTACAGTAGCTCCATCACTGGTGTAGTGATCCATTCAGTCTGTTAGATCACAGCAGCAGCCTCTGTCACGAGAGCCCTCGTCATGTGACTAGATCATCAGGGCTTGAATTAAAATGGGATTGTGGTACCATGAGGTAGATTTTTGCCGTTCACCGTTTGACATCTTTTAAGAGTGACAGAGGCGTTTATTGCCTAAGTACCAATGACCTTATATTGTATTTGCCCTCAAAACATGTATGGTTGTGTGGCACTCTAGCGGCTAACCTGGTAGACCACGTATCAGGGCTGAGTCCCTACCGCAGCGGCACAGGTTTGAATCCAACCTCAGGGCCCTTTGCTGCATGCCATCCTCTCTCTCCCCCCTGCCTTTCTTGTCTCTCCCTACTTTCAGTATCCAAGTATCCAAAATATAGTGAAATGTCAAAAAATATTTTAAACACGGTCTTGCTCATCTTCCCACAGCTCGGGGGAATTGACAATAATGGATTTTACTACAAAAGCTCTTGAGGTAAAGCAAGATTGCCTGAGATTGCCATGGTGCCTTGTCTGTTGATTGGAGATTACCTGTGGTTTGAATAAATGGCACGTATCCCTAGTTTATCAAATTCTGTTGACCCATGTTAATTTCTTCCATGTGTTGTTTGTGATATGTTTCCCCCTGCACACCCTAACCATCCTGCACCTTTTTTTGGGACTTTAATTGATAGTGACAGCTGAAGAGTAACAGGACAGTGGGGAGAGAAGGGGGGGGGGGGGTGACGTGCAGTAAAGGGCCGCAGGTTGAAACCGGATCGACTAGAGCCACCAGGGCTCCCCACATCCTGCACTTTAAAGGGTCCTCATTTTATTTAGTGACCATTGCCCAGAATAGAAATAATAAAGCTGTTTTAGAGAGAGGCACAGTTAATTGTTAGTACTAAAATGCCGCTCTGTCAGGTCCTGAAACCTGCCCATAGATGTGTCACGTATGATCCTGCAAATGAAAGGATGTAATGGTTATGGGATTTCAAATTAAATGCTAATTTCCAATTAACATTTTATTTGAAATCTGTTACAGTCAGTTCAAGCCAAAAGAATAACTTGAGCTCATCTTTAATTCATGGGACCACTTATAGTGCTGTGCCATGGCAATCTTCTCCCTGCACCCAGCTTGAAGTAGATTCCCAGAAGGGTCAACATTTCCATGGGGAAACAGCTGGACACAGGCCTCCCGGTGAATGTCTTCCACCGCTCTCCTGTTCTCATCCTTCTCTCCTTCCTCCTTAAGCAACCACTCATCATAAGTGTGAGGGAGATATAATGATGTATACTATCACTGCAGCCCAGGCTAGAGATTAGGAAGCTGCAAGATTCTACTGCGTCAGACAGATGTTCTGGGGGAATAAATACTGTATTTTAGTCCAACTGGGAAAATACTAATGCCATATGTTTTTACTTTAAAAATGGAAGCTAGTTGAGGTTTGAGGAGAAATTCACTTTTGGGTATTAGTGAGGTTTTGAAAGGAAAATGTTGACTTGCCTGCCTGTCCAACTTTACCATCCAGACCGTAGTGACTTTATTCATACGTTTAAACATTTATTTTCAGTTTAAGATCAAAGTCGTAGAAATCTTGTGTGGGGCTTGCTGAGGGCGGTGTGGTTGATGGTGTTGAGAGTGTACAGCAAGGATTTCAAACTCCAGCTACGCTGCTGCTGTGCACTTTGATTCAAAATGCTTCTTGTGTGGCAATGTCCTGCTGGTTACTAAGTTGTGGTTTGAAAAGAGAAAGAGGGAGAGTTTTGTTTTTTTTTGCTAAAAATTAGAACTAGTGCGGCGAATTCAAGTGCATTGGAGGGTGGCGAAGGATCATCAAAACTACTTTAAGTGTTACTAAAATCCTCAATCATATGGGACTGACACTGTAAAAGGTAGGGACATTCAGGGATTGATGTGTTAACTGCACATATTGTTGTAGTGATTTTAATCTTTTTCAATCATCCGTGGGAGAAATGACAAAACAGAATTTTGGTAAGTACAGAAGTTCCACGATAATCCTCTTCAAAATTTCAGAAGTAATTTTCCAAATAATTTTTCTTCTGTAGTTGTGACATTACTATTTTGGATTTGGAATAAGCAATAATTTGAATGCATTTTTCAGCACAAAAGTTTTTCATGTAAATGAGGGAGCAATCAAATGTGAAATCTAAATGTTACAGTGTCGCCCAGTGGGCCAGTGAGATTTTTAGGGTGCCAGTTCAGTGAAGTGATGTCAGTTAACACGCTCTGTGAAAACTGACCTTTATAATCTAATAGAATCAACTGACACTGCTGATTGACAACACTGACCAAGGTGCAAGATGATAGAGAAAATAACAAGAAATTCAGCAAAACAGGCATTTTTTTGTCATATGGACAGCTCTTCAAGTTTTCCTTTTAAATGTTTTTTTTTCCTCAGTCAAGGATTATTGCTCAGACGAGGTTTTTGCTTCTCACCATTCTTGTATTCAGACACATTCTTTTGTACACTTGTGCTGAAGTGGGAATAAAATACAAAGCCAGTTTCATATTCTCTCCTCCTCACTGTCTGTCTGTGTTTTGTCGCTCTGTGGAAACACCTGTGGCTCTAAAAGTAGACCGCAGCTACAAATGTGAATGGCTGAAGGATGAACTCAGGATTCACATGAAATCCATGAAATGGCCAAATGACTTTGACATATTTCATCTCTCCGAGTCTCACAATTCCTGCTTCATTAAAACTGTATTAGGAATGAAGTAATCAATGTTTTATGACTCCTTTGCATATTCTGAAATTCCCCGTTTGATCAAAATTGAGTGTTCACTGACATTTACCCTCAGATTTTAAAATGTCAGACACTTCTGCTACATCTGCCTGACACTGTTCCCTTTGGACTCTTTATTTTAAATCCAGATAGCGTCTGCCTCAAATAGGGGTTCTTTACAAACTGTGTTACTGTGGAGGCCTAAAACCCAAACATCGAGTTGGAAATAGGGCACGGGAATACTTGTGGATGATTTTCCATGGTTACATTTTAACGGCAGCTTATGCCCTCTGTGGTGTCTCACTTGCTTCACCTCAGCACCATCGTCTGGCCTGGCTCAGCGTCGGCTCACTGTGTTTCTGTTTCTGTGTTATGTCCTCTTGTAAGTTTCTTTATTATACAGCAGAAAGCATATATACCCGACAGTGGAGACTCTAATTAATCCGTCTGTGATACAGTTGAAAAACTACCTTTACTGCTCAAATCAGATATATTTGATTCAATGCCAATTTTTGCAACAGATTTAACACATGGCTTACTTTATCCACTCCTTTACTGAATGTTTACTCCTTTCTGAACAGACTGCCATGAACACACAATCCCACACACAACATAATAATGCTGTTTTACATATTATAAGGGCCATTTGTATCTTTTCACTCGCTATACACTGAGACACTGTTTTTCAGTGCGCAGGCGTTGGCACGGTGGTTGAGTAGAGTCTTGAAGGTTATACACAGCACATCTGACTAATGGCCCAGCTCTCTGTACATGCTCATGCTAATCACTTCTCTGATTGATTGTGCTGCTCCGAAGCACTAATAGCATCATTAGCTGGAGCTGTTGTGGCAGTCTCGGCTCTGAGCTTTCTGTTCCCTCGCTGAGAGTTTCTTTATCCTTTTTTTCATTATTTAGAAAGTAGATCGGGACAGGTTCATTTTAAATATAATTGGCTTTGATTCTCGGTAAAGACAAAGTGAAACGTAAATCAGAGAACAGTTCATTCAGGTTTGTCATTAGCCCCACTGATACCACACCCATGAATATTGGTCCAGCTGGAGCTGCTGTTACCTTGGAAACGTCAGGATAAGTGCTTTAATAAGAGAAATGACAACAGGACTATGCAAAGCACAACTGCACCTGTAGGTATCATTAGAGCAATAGTAACACTTTAGCATCTGGATGCTGATTGTATTTAACCACAAAAAAGACATTTACAGGAAATGTTGCACCCAAAATGCCTTCATATTCTGTACACCAGTGTGTTGGCAGTTGGTTGTGATGTAGTTTACGATTTCCTGACAGTCAAAAATGAATTTAGCTACAAATTTGTGTTTCTTTTTTACCAAACAAATTCCTCTATACACAGAGGAATTCTTTTTTGTCCGTTAGCACGAAATGGCCACCCTGACAACCCTCAGATGCTGCATGAGCTGAATCTTCACGGTGTAGTCGACAGTAGAGTGATGTCTCACATGAGCAGTCAGCCGTCTGAGCCAACAGGATCGACCAACTGTTAAAGTTGGTAAGGGGCTGATAAGTACTGAGTCACAGTCTAACACAGACAAGGAGCTTTGAACATGGTGGGAGTTGTGATGCTTGTTAAAGCTGACATGCTGCACCTGTAAGCTCATGAATCCAGTTAGTTGCCAAAAAAGAAATAAGCAATGAAGAAAAAGTTTGCAACTTGTTTGTTTGTTTGTTTGTTTCTCATACCTGGCCTCACAATTGTGTCATTAGTTTCAAGTTTAAAATGGATATTATTTATTTATATTTTTTCATTTGTACATTTTAAGATGTCTGCAAAGAGAGCTATATGAATACTATAAACAAAAGTTAAACCTGCACTGAGCTATTGGCTTAAACACCAGGCTAGAATGTTACTGCATTAAAGTTTATTTAAAGACTAACCAGCGATTATTGAAAATGGTAAGAAAATGTTCATCACATTTCTCTAAAACCTTAAGTGATGTCTTAAAGTGCTTGTTTTGTCTGACCAAAAGCCCAAAATACAATTATATTCAGTTTACTATCACATAAGACAATGAAAATCATAGTAAATCATCGTGTCATAAACGATGAAACAGTTGCAGTGACATTTTCTGTCAATCAGCTATCAGATAATTTCAGCTCTAAAATAAATGAATATATATCAGCATTAACACTGAATCAATGAACTCTATCCGTCATCCAGCTCTGCAGTTCTATGCATCTTTTAGCGCATTGTTTTTTCAAACTGCAAATATACTGGTTGACTCATTCCCCTCGACTAAAAAGGCTATTTTTAGCAACCAAGCTGTACCAGTTTTGGTACAATATATATACTACCTTCCCAGTACAAAATGGCAGAGAAGCAAAGTAAAACCAAGTGGCTGAGGGAAAGGTATCCAACAAGATCCTAAACCAAAAACGGACCTAATATGCCAGTGAACATTCAATTTCCCAAGATGTAACCTTTAACAACTTGATAATCTGATAGTATCACAGCACTTTCTTTCACTAATTTTGTTTGTTGGTTGTCAAAATGTTTTAGTATTTTGAGCCTGTTTCGATTTTTCTTTATGGCACACAACAGGGAGATGGCACTGTTTTTCCACAGGAACCCGTCCAAAGCTATCAGCGTTTGTTGATGCAAAGAGCGGCTTTCACTTTGAACATGTTTCTAATCTTCGTTTAAGCAACTGATTAAAAAAAGTCACACATAACTGATGGATGTGTTGATATGCAAATGATTGACCGGGATGGAACTGCTAACATCGTTTATCCAGTTAATTCACAAACATAAAGAACTCTCATGCAGCTTACTTTGTCGTTTGGTTGCTTCTCATTTTCTCCCATCTCATAAGATTTTAAAATATTTTCAACAACAAACTAAAGTCTTTCGCAGAGTTGACTTTTTGGTGAATAATTTAAACACATTAAAATCAACATTTTAGTCTGCGTCTGAGGCAAAGATAAAGCTGAAAGCATATTGATTTTGCACAAATATAGCAATTAAAGCAGTTTAATGGCATATTACCCAGCAGACATTACACTTCCATAACCATTCCCTCATTCTTTCGATTAATTCAGGGGATGTACACCTTCCTGTACTTAATGTCACGCATCATTGCTTCTGCCTCACTGGTTATGCACTGACCTACAGCTACCATATTAAGACATGGTTCAACAGTATTATGTTTAGCGTTGAAGCGGCCGAGCTGCTGCTCTCAGGCGTCTCTGTTTCCTATTTTAAAAGTAGATTGCGTGGAACTGGTTTTCAAAGGCTGGTCTGCTGACTGAATCGTGACCAGGGTTTGCAAAGTGAGCGGATGGCCGAGGGGAGCTGTAAAGGGCAGGAGTGTGTGTGCTGAATGTGGCTGGGATGCTGCCAAACTGTCAGAGAGTGTTTAGGTAGTGTCAGCTGGGGGAGATTATTAGTTTAACCAGGGCTGATGTTATAATCATAGAGATGGGAATCCAGCTGGATAAACAACCTACCATTTCTTTGTTATCAAAACAAAGATACACTTATTTGAGCATGCATTTTTAGGATCCATTCAGCCCTGCAAGTATCCACCAGGCCTTCATTCACACAGCATGTTCACACACATATGTTAAAGCACCTCCACCTTTCTGTTATGACTAGTTGTTCTTGAAACTGTAAAAGGCTTCCTGCTCTGTCTAATTGCGAGCCAGGTGTGGTGGTGGTGGCAGTTTGATAGAAACAGTGGAGCAGCATTAACATACGCCTAGTCAACCATAAAATATCAGCATCAAAAGCATGAAGGGAGGAACTATTGGAACAGATCTACAGCATTTCTATTCAATTCAACTTTTCCAATTCAATTTTATTTACAGAGCGCCAAATCATAGGAGAAGTTACCTCAGGACACTTTTCATATAGCAGGTTTAGACCATTCTCTATACTATTATTTACAGAGACAGCATTATAGATCTCTCTGTCACATTTGCTTTTTCTGCTCCTTTTGACCTCAAAAGAGAAACTTTTGCTAAGTTAGCATCCCATTAACATAAATAACTATGGGGACAAACTGAAGAACGGGCTGTGAAGTGTGTAGGAGAAACGACGGTACGAAACTTGCAAAAAACGTGCCATTATATTCCATTTAAAGGGGAAAGTGGTGTGTAGTGATGAGTGATTTCCCATGAGTCAGTGTCGGTCGTGGTTGAAGATAGAGCTTACCAGACCTCTGTAGCCCGCTCCTAATCTCTGCTTGAACTACACATACACACTAGCATAACACACCCAAATATCAGACTGCCCTGTTGCGTTGTGGGTAATATAGGTGCCAGGTTTTTGACAAGGTTTTTTGAGGAGATAAAAAAAAAAAGATGATATCTGCTTCTGCTGCATTGATTTTGATCTTTTCTTTAAACTGTCTATCGTGAGTCTGACAATCTTATGAGTGCAATGCTAAGTCTTGAAGTCTTGACTCCGTTAGTTCCCGGTTAATCCGAAACTGGGCAAATACATGAAAGGAAGCTTAGTTTGAGAGAACAGCCGCCTGTGACTCACTGTCACTCGAAGCAGCCCCTTAGTTATGCATAACTATAAGGCTTAATATAACTTAAACAGGTGAGTTATGGAAAAATTCCCCTAGTGTACAGTTGTCAGAGACGAGGAAATTAGCTATAGAGACCGAAAACGTTTTTTGTAAAAGGCTGTAAACATGTTTATTTGTGCTGTAAAGTTGGACTTTTTAATCTGGGGATTTATGGAGACTTCTGTAGCCAGCCTCAAGTGGCCATTCGAGGCATTGCAATTTCTTTTACTTTGTGCTGGCTTCATTTGCCAGCTTGCCGCTTGATTGAAACCAATAGAAATGATTGTGCAGCAGCTGAAATATGATATGACCATTACCATAGTGAACCGGAGCAGGTGAGCCAACTTTTATTGAGCTGTGCTCTATGGAGATGGATTTTAATCATATATTAATTCAAAACATGTCAATATAAGATTTAACCCAGTTTGTTGTGATAACAGTGCATCATCAGCAGCTGCAGCTTTGTGTCCTCAAGCCAGCAGGGTTGGTGTCAATTCACTTTCACCTCGATTGATTAAGCAGAAAATGAAGTGAATCTGCTATTCGTTAGTTTCGATAGGCTGCTTATCCTCAATTATTTCACTCTAATTGTTGAGGAAGAGACTCATGGTAAAAATTCTGATATTGTTTCATTTGTATTTTCAAGATGTAATTATGCTTTCTGCATTACCCTCAACACTCATGTTCAATTCCTTAGTCATATCACTTCTGTCCGCCCCATATCCCCACAGACATCATTAAAGCTTTATGTAATTTAATAGGATTTAATCTAAACTTGACCCTTACCTTGCAGGTGGAGCAGTGTTCAGAGACCTGCTGAGGTCAGATACCTGCTGTACAGGTCAACCTGAAATAATCTTTATTCACTTGCTGTTATTAAAATAAGTAATTCAATGAAAGGGCCCTTGTGGTTTTGTCTACCAGGGATTGTTCCCTCCCTGCCTGAAGCTGAATTACAGCACAGCTGAGAGTGTTTCCATCATGACTGCATGTTCAGTTTTAACTGCAGAGAGTTTTTTTTTTTTGAATTTCCTTTGAGTCATGTCACCTCCTGCCCCGACAGAATTGACAGAGCTGCCGTCAGGTAAAAGGTAGAAGTGGTAGAATGAACTCCACTGTGTTTCTTCCTGTGAGTCAGAGTATTCAGAACTTCACAGTCGAAATGAGTTCACAGGTAAGTACAAAGGGCAGCTTCTGTAATATTTGATCTATGATAGAATTACTTTTCGTTTGATTTTGTCGGGTTTTCTAGCTTTAAGCTGCAGAGGTATATGATGCAGATTGCCGGTTTAAACAGGGAGAGACAGTCAGTGAACAGCCCACTGATGCCTCACGTTTATGGAAACAACACTAATTTTGCTTTACATCAAAGGATTTAAGGCAAAATATGAATGAATCAATCTTTACAGAAAGGAAAACTTAAAACAGTAAAGTTGGACTCTTTTCATTTGGCAAAATAAGACAATTTCAGAGTGGGATGCTTCTCTCCATTGTTTATTTATTTTGTACTTAAAGCTGAACTAATCAGTATTTTAATATCTTTGCATATTTTGTGAAAAAATATATGTGCATTGCAGCTTCCAGTTGTGCCTACTGACAGAGGAGCATGTGGACATGTTTGTACTCCTAGACAAGAACCTAAAACAGGCAATGGACTTATCTCAAAAATAGACTGTGGTGCCCTGGTAGCTCACCTGGTAGAGTTGGCGCCCCACGAACCAAGGCTGATCCTCGCTGCACCAGCCATGGCTTCGACTCCGACCTGTTGCCCGTTGCTGCGTGTCATCCCCTCTCTCTCTCCTGCCTGTCTTGACACTCTTCAGCTGTCACTAAAGGCAATAAAAGCCCCCTAAAAACAGACTGTTATCACAGGATATTGTGTAGACTGCAATGTGCATGGCTACCTAAAACTGAAAGCCATCTAGTTTGGAAAGATTTTATTAAAGAAAGATGCTGTATTCTGTTCCTAAAATATATATATTTTTAAAATTGTTTTATTTTTTGAATATATTTCATACATATGTTTTCCAGTTTAATATTGTGTTGTTTGTCACATTAGTATCGTAAGATTGTTTTTCACCTCTTTTGGAAAAGACTAATCTGATATGAGAAGATCAGTGTACTTAACCCTGAAGAATGGCTCTTTCACAGTGTTTCACAGTGTTACAGAGTTTATTAAACTGATTTTGTACATTAGAGACAAGGATTTAAATATTACATTTATTACAATGATCTTAGAAGGCGGTACAAGATGTGCATTTAATCTCCGTCGCTCCCTCTGCATGTTTCTCCCTCTGTGCATGTTCAATATAAAGGCTGCAGCAGCACAAGGTTAACCTGACAGCATTCGATTCAGACTTCAGCGTTTTGAATGTGATATAGAAATGTTACAAGATGTGACCTAGCAAGATTGCCGTCAAGACTTTTAAATAGAAGTGACTAGGGAGCTTATTCCAGACATGAGACGGTCATATTGACATATGGGGGTGCATGTCTGAAAGTGGCTTTGATTATGAACTGCCTTAAAACTCAACACACTTTCTTCTACAGGGACATATGTAGCAGGGAAACATTGTCAGCTCAAAGAGATGTTTTACATTCATAAGCCAGCTATTGATTTAAAGGTTCCATATGTAAGATTTCAAAGCATTTTACTATTATTTTTATGTATTAATCACTTAATCAAATTTTTATTGCCAATGAGAGAAAAGGTTGTAGCATAGCATAAAATTAGACCTTCCTCGACTTTTCCAGTTGGCTGTAAACTGATTTATATGTGTTTCTGTGTAGATCTTTTTTCTGTGAACATCCAAGGGATGTGACGTTTATGTTTGCTCCTGGGTCCGCGTTGCAACATGTTATTATCAGTGACAGTGATGCAAAGATGATAGACAGGCTCCAGCGAAACCTCCACTGCATTATCACAAAGGAAACCATTTCAACATTATTCTTTGATCCCTGACAACAGTTATTAGATGTAATTACAATTAAATGAGCAGCTACCATGAGACCATCAATCTTTTGACTTAATCAGTGGATACCCAGGGATTTATCATTTCTATTCATCAAAAACCAATGACTACAGGGAGACGGTGGAAGGTGAAGCTACTCACCCACTGTAAGCTTTTTTCCCCCTGTTGACAAATGTTACTCCAGTCAGAATAGAAAACTCATAAAGCAGAGAAAAGCCATTGATTGCTTTTCCTGCCATCACTGTCATTTTAAATCAAGCAGGGGTTTTGATGAATGGCAGCCTGCCACAAGATGGTGGACACTGTTTTTATTCACCCCCTTCATCTTTCATCTACTTGTGTCAAGGCCTCACCTGAGCGTACACGGACAAGGCCAGCATGAAGCTTGCATTCTTATGAATCATCCGCAACTGTTGCCTTCCCTGTGCCGGACTTAGCACACCCACTGTTGTGCTATCAAGCCATCCGGCAATTTTCTAGGCCTCATTAACATGAACCTATGAATGTTTAATTGTGGTTTATATTTACAGGCTGCTCTCTCACGACCAGTTTACACTGCATGTCCTTTGATCTGAGACAATGTTGTTGATGAAAGCATACAGGAATATTTTATAGGAAATGCAAGGCATGGCATTGCAGCCACAGAGTGCTGTGTAATTGTATCTGACGCTTGGGTTGGCTATATCCCTAATTAATCAGTGATTTCCCTTATGTTTTAGAATTGCAAATTGGATATGTTGAGCCTTTGAGCTGTTCTTTACACCGACTGCATAGCTGGACTGAGAAACCCTCTTTATGGCTCCAAGCTAATTATTCAGCCCATGGATCCAGGCTCTGGAAGGGTGCCTCTGACTGTAGCTGTAGGCTGTGTGTGTGTGTGTGTGTGTGTGTGTGTGTGTGTGTGTGTGTGTGTGTGTGTGTGTGTGTGCGCGGGCCACTGTAACAACAACAGTATGTGTTAGAGGAAACAAGTGTACGTGCATGCAATTAACATTTTTGCATTCTCGTTCTTTGACCAGTTAGGCATTGTACACGGATGTGCTTTACTCTTTCAACATTTTCATAGTCCTGGTTCTGCCATTTTGGAACGATGTTTTTCGTTGTGTATGCTAAGAATTCGCAGGCGTGTGTCTATATGCAGTTTGTGGTTTCTATGTAGATTTTGTTTGACAGTGAAAGATTTCTTTAAGCTCATGTATGGGCCTTATTGCTCCCGAATTGAAATGATCTTTTCCTCACATATTCAAAGATGAGATCACAGGGAGCTGTCAAGCAGTGTTATTGAACATGCAGCCAAACAATGAAAAGCAGCCAGTGTTCAAGTCAAAATAATGTCAAGCTCGTACATTTAGTTCATCTTGCAGCAAATTAGATATTCGTCTTGTTCTGTGTTGTTATAAAACCATTTTATAATACCCTGGTTAGTATCGGTGGCTCATGGCATACAAGTGCAGAAATGATCTGATTGTTGTGATAATTATTCAGAGCTACTGCACATTGCAGGCTGTGACAAATACAAAGCAGGAGCTATAGTCTGGGTTTGGATTTCTATTTTCTTTTTTCTGCAAAAGCTGAGAGCAGCTTAGGCAAGTTCGATTAAGACGTTTACAAAATGAAAATGAAATAAAAAATTCCCCTCTTGTGCCAATTACAGAGAAGAGTATTTTCTCTGTGTGTGATGAAGAGCGCTGATGAATGCTAATGAGTACAGCCTTGAATTGTATGAAACCGCACATTACAGCATTGAGTTAGCAAGAGCACTTAGACTGAGTTGGCTCAGGAGCTTTATGTTTACTTCTACTTATAAATCCTATTTATAAATCCTATTAGCTGTATTGGACAGAGATTGTCCATTGGCTGATATTGGCAGACCAAGTATGAACCAATGCTTTGCTATTACAGTAGGGAAATAGTACAAAAAATGGGTTTAAATAGTAAATAAGGTAAAAGAATATCGTCCTTGGACAGACTTAAGAGCTGATGTTGTGTGGGTGTTTATATAGAACCACTAAGGACACGCTGCAAGTTTGCCGATCTTCCTTTGTGTAATTTTCCAGTTTTTTCTACATTTTGTTGAATTTATTTATTTGTTTTTTCTATTTCTTAAATAAATAATTAAAGTTAGTGTTAACAACATACATATGCTGAAGGGATGTGAAAAATTCAGCCCAAACTTTTTTTTCCTTTTTACATACATCTTTCAGTGCCCCCTAGTGGATACATTATGTAATGGCAGCACTTTCACTCAACTGCAAATATCGGCTTCACTAATTTTTTGATTAGGCTCTAATCAAAGGCTAATTCCAAAGTATATCAACACATCAAAAATGTAAATGTGGCGTGCCCAGTTAGCTCAGTTGGTAGAGCTGGCGTCACATGTACCGAGGCTGAGTCCTTGCCACAGCGGCCAAGGGTTCGAGCCCTTTGCTGCGTGTCATCCCCTCTCTCTGCCCCCCTTTCCTGTCTTCCTTCAGCTGTCTCTATCAATTAAAGGCAATAAAATAAAAAAATTGTTCTCAAAAATATAAAAATACTTTAAATCACAAAACAGAATATGCCAGACATTTTCATATATGAAGTGTTTTTATATATTTCATGAATATGTTTTAATGTATTATATATATTGTATTTTTGTTTAGTACCTTTAAAATTAAATAAAAACTAAAGAAAAAGTAACTTTGAAAATGAGAACAACGACACAATGTATTATAATTACAAATAAACAACAAATAAAATCTGACCTCCCAATAACACCTGTAATCATGGTAACTGTACATATCAAAGATGAAAACAAGCATCAAAATCCTGAGAAGACAATTGTCATTTTTCCTTAAAAGAAAATTAAAAATGTTTGGCAAACATGATAAAAAAAAATTGAACCGACTAAAATGTATTTTGTTGACTAAAAGTAGCAAAATTCAAATAACTAAAGTTTGACTAGAACTGATACTTTTCTAATAAGATTAAACATATATCAAAGTGCCAAACTTAAAATACTATAAAAACAACATTTTCATAAACAAAGAGGAGCATTCATTGAGAATGTGTAATCCCCCACTACCTACTTTGTATTCACATTGTGATACAGTGATAAACATTTGGGCTCTAGAGCTGAAAGTCTAGTGGAGAGCCCGCGTCTAGCTGTTCTCCTCCGCTACACACAAACCCTCACATTCATGCAAACAGCAGTCTCTCATTGCACTGTAGCCGTGTGGCTCGGCAGCAGCAGCAGACAAACAGAGGGGGGCGAAGGACAGCACGAGTTAGCGCAGAGAGAGACAGGCGCTCTCATCAGTGACGGGCTCACCGGCTGCGCGGACAGAGCTGTGGCGCAGGAGGAGGAGGAGAGGTGCAACGGGAGGACAAGCTGCCTGAAAACCGGAGCAAAACAGAGGAACAAAACGCGAGAGACAACGAGAGAGGGAGGAGGGAAAAAACGGAGAGAGATCACTGAGGGGAGAGAAGTCATTCGGAGCAGGGAGAGGGAGCAAGCTGGATGAAGCTGACAAGGACACTGAGGCAGGAGAGCGCTCAAAGAAGCCTTGCCTGACGGGGGAGAGAAGTGAGGGAGTGCGTGCACAAAGTGGAAAAGAAGAAGAAGAAGAGGAGGAGGAGGAAGAGAGGGAGCCTGACAGGAGGTCGAGCTTACGGGGCTTGACTGACACACGCGAAGAGGGGGAGGAGGAGCGTGAGGGCAAGTTGATGGATTTGATTTGGGGAGAGTATTTTTAGAAGGAGGAGCAGGGACATGAGAGGAATATTGAGATTAGAGATGCTGTCTTTGAGTGAAGGAGAAAAAACTAGGGAAGAAGAAGAAGAAGAAGAGAGAATAACAGGAGACAGAGAAACGGGGGAGAGATGTTGAGATCAGAGTGTGACAGAACAGATTATCTCTGGTCTGGTTTCCCGCAGAAAACTGCTGTGAGTGTATGTCCGTGTATGCGCATGAGTGCCTCCTTCTCCATGTGAAAGTGTGTTGTAGCATGTTTCTCACTGTGGCTGTGGTGCTGAGAAGCAGGTCCACTACAAGATGAAGCTACCCCGTGGTTACCCGCAGGATCTAATAACACTGGTCAAAGCCAAGTGGGGGGAGAGACAAGAAACAGACCAGTGACATCACGAGGAAGTCAAGGCATCAAAAGTGAGACCGCAAAGTGGGACAGACAACAAATGAGCACGGGAGACTTTTGTGAATTCAATTAAAGCTTGTACTTAATAGTGACAAGGAACTGATTGCTGCCTCTGGCTGGCGAACGCTTCTGCAAGCCAGTGAAGCCAAAAAAACGCACACATGTAACTCAGAAGAAGAGAAACCACAGCGCTGGAACGAGGCAAGCTCCACGCTAACAGACTGCACCACACCAACCAATTCCCTGCGCTGTTGTCTCATTATTTTAATTACCTTCCCTTCTTTCATTTGTTTTTTGTCCTCTCTGCTTAGCCCTTGGTATTTTGTATTCTAACCTCCTCTCTCCCTCTCCCTTCCCCTCCCTCTTCCTCTTGCGTTCGCTCTCTGTGTCTCATCCTCTCTTGTTCACTGTCACACTAACTGCGGTGGATGCTGGAGTCACTCATGTAGAAGCCACCTTGCTTGGAGCACATTTGCCTAGCTGATTTTTTTCCTCCCCATGCTGAGTTGGTTGATTAGAGAGCGCTCTCAGATCGAAAGACCAGGAGAGATGACCAACAAGTAGCTGCTGCTGAGTTCATCAGAGCTCCTGCACCGCCAGGAGCAGACGACTTCAAAACATTTACTTGAGGGTACTTCTACGTGTGCATACGGTAATTTAATACTCAATCAATACTGCATGGGTCATTTGTAATTGTAAGGCCAAACACATATCCAGGTGTGGATTACAGTAGTGGATTTATCCTGGAGCTACATGTGGGCCCCAGCCCCTGAGGCCTGGCTGGGAAATGAAGCCTTTCCCGCGGCTGTAGGAGCGCTGTGGGCAGCTATGGCCCTAGAGGGGCGCTGTCTCCGGCGGGGATCCCCGGCCATGATCAGAAAAGGCCGTCAGCGACGTCCTACAAAGCCAACTCTGGCTCGGGTCACTTCCACTCTGTTGTCAAGGACACGCCTGCATGGCCTGAGGCATGTTTGCATCCCCGGTGGCTCTGTGGGCCGTAGGGCCTTTTGGCTATTGGCCCTCTGCACCTCCCTGGGGCTGCTTTTATCCTGGTCATCCAACCGCCTACTCCACTGGCTTTCCTTCCCCACATACACACGGATCCACACAGAGTGGGCCAAAGAACTGGCTTTCCCTGCAGTCACTATCTGCAACAACAACCCTATCCGCCTCTACAAGCTCACCAAGAGCGACCTGTATTTTGCTGGCCACTGGCTGGGCTTGCTGCTGGCTAACCGGACAGTGAGGCCCATGGTTCTGGACTTGCTTCAAGAGGACCGTCAGGCTTGGTTCAGTAAGCTGTCAGACTTCAGGCTCTTTCTGCCGCCGAGAAACTTTGAGGGGACCAACCTGGAGTTTATGGATAGACTGAGCCACCAACTGGATGACATGCTCCTCTCGTGCAAATACAGAGGAGAGCCATGTGGCGTTCACAACTTCTCTTCTGTAAGTCAAACCTCTTCTGTTGTATGCCAGCTGTCTGCGTGAAAAGCACTCCAGTATCTCCTCTTGTACTTTGATCTCCTTACATGTTGTCTTTACCGTCAATTATCCCAATCTAAAACTGCAACCATTTAAGAGTTGCAAATCCGTTGCATCATGCTGAGACAACACATTGCTTCATTTCATTATGTTTTAGTGGGGATTCTCTTGTGACTTACCTGCTGTAATGGCTAAGTTACAAGGCTGTAAAACACAGTATACTAGCTGTTGTAACTTCCTGTTAAAGCTTTCTTGGTCATCCCACAAACAGATTAGCATATGTGTTACTGCACAGGGCAGTTATTAAATTACCACCAGAGCTCTTGTTAAATGAATGCTTATACAGCAAAGATAAGCTTTCGCAGAGTAAAAAAACTATGAGGAAAATGGCATGAACAGTAGCCTTGGTCAAATAATGAGATGGCTCCATGGGTTTGTGGCTAAGCATAGCCTCAAAATCTATTTTATTTTACACTTCTGTGCAACCCCCCAAGAAGAGTATACTGCCGCTGTGTCTGATCATTCTCATATCTGTCTTCTTTTCTGTGTGGGTGGTTGTGGGTTTGGGGATTTGCGTGCCCGCTCCTCCTTGTGTGCTCCCCTGGCTTGCCTAAACCATGGCAGATGTTTTCTGTGCAGTAATGTGCTCAAACTGTCTTTGAAACTTTTTCTTTGTGTTCTTATTGCCCTATGGCACTCTGGCCTCAGTGTCAGTGACTGATGGAGAGAGAAAAGAGAAATGGAAGATGAATACCTGTGTGCAAAGGTTGTGCATTGTGATTGTCACTTGTTAACTGATGTGGAGATTTTGCCCACAGTTAAGGTATTAATTAATGTTCATCAAACCCTACTTTTTTCAGAAAATTGCAGTTTACTGTAGTTGCATTGTTGTTGTCTTCATTATGAGTGGCGGGGTCCGCGTTTCTTGCAAGACAAAGGCTTACATAGTGTATACTGGGTGTGATGTGAAAAATTGCCTGGTCAAGTACTTAAAGTGAAACAGGTGTTAGAAAAGGAAAACATGTTGTGGCTTCAGAGGGAGCTGCGTAAAGTCTGATAAATCACCTCAAATTATGTCACTTGAGTCAGCATCAGTTGGGAGTGAAGACTAAATTTAAGAAAATGTTTTTAAATCCTCTCTGCTTGAGGGTGACTAAATGCTGCTACTGGTATAACACACCTGAATCTCCAATCAAATTGTTGGAAATCAAGCTGCATTATGGGTAATGTAGGGGCCAGGTTTTGACAAGGAAGAAGAATGTATGGAATAAAACAAACTATCTCTTGCTCTGTTTTATCCTGATTTTAACTGCCCATAGTGAGTCTGACAGTGTTATTGCGTAATGCTATGCTAAACTGATGGAGTACTTTTTTAATACAGGATACAGCGTTAGATCATGAGTAAGATATTCCCTTTTTTAGTTTTCTTTCTTGACATGATAAACAGTTTGTTTGGATGTGCTATCAATAGATACATGAGTTTTCCTTCTTTTGTTGCAGCTCTTATAGAATAGCTACTCAGAACTATTTTCTGCCCCAGTGGTCAATTCACACGTTATTTTCACAAAACTCTGGATCCTGCGTTATTAAATTGCTCCTGCCATTACTACAAGTAACCACAGCTGTCGCCACCAGAATTTTAATCTAAATTTAATACTATTACTCTTACAAGGTGATGTGGAGGAGGATCATTCTAATGGACCACAATTATTGAATTTCATAATGTAAAATATATTTAAGTTTAAAGGTTGTAGCATTGAAAACAGCAGTTTCCTGTGTCGTATACTATTATCTGTGTGCCCATTCTCTTGTTTGCCTCATAGCACTAAATTGAACAAAACAAACTCTTTTTACCATTTGCTGTCTTTTGTCAACCAAAAGTTTTATAATGCATTTGACCTCTTGAATATCCAGCCTATCATGCATTGAACTCCCCAATATTGCAAGCACAAACTCATGATTGCCTTTTCAAGGCAGCATGATAATGCCGCCAATATGGCACTTAACCAAGCATAAAAACAGTCTGTTCTTTTCAGGAAAAAGGAGTATATAAAAAAAAACATGTTTTTTATTAGTCTTTTATGAGTTCATGGTCAGCAGTTGTTGATCAGTTGGATGATTCTTGCTTTGTTGGTGCTTTGTCTCTTTGCCCTCTGTCAGAATCAGTGCAAGGTGCGTCGGGCCAATGCCGTGCAAATGAAGTGCTTAATTTTAACTATGCCTTGTAAAGACATTTTCATAGTGTTAGAATGATTGTCCAGGTTTGTTTATGTGCCTGCTTTGTTACCTCAATGTTTAAAGGTCAGTTTTAATGTCACAGTAATGTATTCAAGGAGCAGGATTGTGAGCTGTGTGTGTGGATTTGAGTGTAGTAACAGTTCACCCAAGTTGAAGGAATTTCTGGAATATCAGAAGATTTTGTTAGAATGGATCAAGCTGCTGATGATGGAGGGAAAATTGCCCTCTGAGAGCAGCTACTGTGCAAACTTTAAACAACCAATCTGTACAATCACTCTGAAATATCAGTAAATCCAAAGGGGGTGAGACCATGAAGGACAAAATTGCTGCAGCAGCACTAAAAACACAATAACACAGTACAGTCTCCTGAATTTTGATCACAAACTCACTGAGACCAGTAATGATATATATAAACTTTAAATGTGTTTCTGTAGTAGTATATTTTGGCCGTCACATGGACTGGGTGTTCAATATTGTCAGCTTTACTTTGCAGATCAGAGCCACATTGATGCCCCAGTTCTGCCTGCTTCCTCATCTTGTTCTACCTCATAGGGGGCCTCATGCCGTTAACCGGCCCTCAGTGGTTTTGCTAATCTCATTAGCCTGCTGCTGCAAGTCAGCAAAGACTCCCTGAGGCCTATTCATTATCACTGCATTTAGAGCACTGTCACTCCAAGACCAAAGAGGATGCAACAACCAAATTAAACGGGGCGATAGGGAACACCCTTACATAGACTTAAAAAATAAACAGTCCTTGTCTCATGTGTGTTTGCATTTTAATACCTGCATGAGAATAAGTGAGATATTCAGTGTTGATAGAGGTTGGGTATTACAGGCTTTAGAGTACATAGGATGCTTTGAACTACAAAGCAGAAAACTGGGGAAAGGAGGAGAAAGGTACAGCCAGAGGTTGGGAGTGAGAGATGGTATAGAGGAAAAGCATCTGGTTGGGAATACAAATGGGTACTATAATTCTGCCCAACCCCCTGCAGCAGGAGGACTTCATGTACTGAAACTACTGTATCACAGTGAATGGGAACCAGTAGAAGGCTGGCTAATCAATAAATCTATTAGCTTCGTGCTGTAGTTTATGGTGGTCTATTTTGCTCCCACATCTCCAAGACTGATAAACTCTCGGCCACCCCACAGCTAGTCCCAACTTCAAAGCATGGGGATAAGCAGAAACCATTCCAATCATCCCCAATAAAATGTGTTATACCTTATCAAACCACAGCTAGCTGAGCCTGTCTCTGTGGAACAGATACACATCTCCACCTTTTCCAAGCTCCATCGAGGACTAGATAGCTGCTCCTGCAATGACAAATTAAACAGTGCTACAAGTTGGAGAGCACCACCTAATCACACTCTAGGAAGGGTGTGAAAAAGGGTGAACCTCTTTGCCTGGCCACTGTAATGTATCAACTCTATCTTCTGGGAAATCTCATAACTGCAGAGCCACAGCAATGCTGCACCACACTCTTAACATATTTGGCATGAGCAGATTTGCTTGTTTTGCTGAATTGTGATTTATATGGGGACAAACTGTGTCATATTTAGTGTTATTAATGTTTAGGCTTTTTTATTAAAGCTACTGTATTATATATGTTTTATATTATTAATGGATCAAATGTGATAGGGGTTGTAGTGATGAACCCAAAAAGAATTATTACCCAATTCTGCAATTCTGTTTCCTACAATTCTATGAAGCGTTTTAGTATCTTTCAATTCATGGTTTTGGTTTTATGGCCCGCAACTTTACTGTTTTTGGTCAGTCTCCCCAATGACTAGCTGATGAAAAGGGTAGAGCAGCTAAAGAGACAGACGTTTGTGAAGTGAAAAGGGGAGTGAATAGTGCATTTACATTCATCAGGAGGCCAAAGATATGATGAACGCCGATGCTCTGTGTCTGCTGGATGTGTAAATATGCAACTTAGTGTGCCATATAAATATAAAAGGCTTGTTTCTGCTGCCTGCAAATGGCCAAACAATGCTGATTTAACTACAGTCATCTGTGCAGGTAAGTATTTAATAATAGTTTGGCATTTAATGGAAAAAGTTATAAATGAAAGGACCCTCAGAGTAAAGGGTGCAGATTAAGAAACTAATCCCTTTTCTCTACTGTTGAATTCACAGTCACAAAATGTGTGATGTTTACGTGTAATCCTTTAAGCGATAGTTTCAGATCACATTTATTCCATTTTAATTTTTTTTCCTTGAATTACACACCCTTTTCTTTTCCAGTTCTGCACGTTTAACATCCTTCTATTGACACTGTGGGTTAACAGCACAAAGGGATGAGCACTGATGTTGGCTTTAACTGCTCTCTTGTGTCACCCAGATGCACATCTTATTATTTGAGGATGGATGTTGTTTTAACTGGAATCCCTGCTTTATGATATGGTGACTTTGCGATATAACTCAACTGTTTCAGAGCTGAAAAAAGGAAGGTGAATGCGCATCATAGATCTTCCCTGCATGGTTCAATCAGCAGACGCACACATCTCATCGAACTTAAGGTCCACCTTCTATTTTCATTCCTCAGCTCTAATTATTTGCAGTTTAATTGACAGCACTTTGGTAAAACTGAAAAATCTGAATCACCTGTTGACCCACTCTTACTTTCCACATCAACCATATGAACACAATGAGGAGACTGACAGAGCCTGGTCAATCACCACTGAGCCTGGAGGGGCTGCTGATTGAGTTTTAAGCACATCCAGGTAATAACGCAGGTCTCTTTTCCTCTCTTTTGTCATTGACCTTTTCAGTAGGATTGTGTAAAGCAAGACCATAAGCTATTGATCTGGCTTGAAATAAACAGGAGTGGGAGTCAGCTGGAAGCAGCTCCATCTACAGCAATCTTATTAACACAGGTGGCCCTGTGCTTCCCATGCTCTACACCCAAAATCCAATTTCCCCCTTCAGAACAAGTGGCTCCAACTTCCAGCTTATATTAAAAACCATAACAGGGCTGTGTCTTATTATGAACGGCCATGGCACTGGTCATTGATATGCCACAGCCACTGGATGCAGCCAGCATCCAATAGCAGTTTGACAGCCAGCCACAGGCTATAGCAAATAGTCACCTTAATCTCCTGGTGTATTGCAAGCCTTGAATGCAGATGAAAAGATTACACATGGTTAGTATTCATAAGGTCACGTAGATGCATAAACCACAGGACTTGTTAAAGGTTAGTGTTTGAAATACAAAGCTAATGGATGCTGTTCTCTTCCATGAATTCCATTAGTTGAAGCTGTATCCAATCTCCACCGCACCTTACGAAGGAAATGCATAAGTTACAGCAGATGAGCTCTCACATGCTCTCTACGTGTGTCATGTTGTTAAGAAAAAACATTGTTATTAACAGTTGCTGTTGTAACAAGAAAAATTAATGACAGATGACAGAGGCAGTGATTGCAGCATTTTAAATGCACATATGTATGGTTTGTTTGACCTTATGTCTCACCATTCACTGTTATCCCTCGGAGCTCATCTCCCTCACACGCACACAAACACATCTAGCACTAAACATATGCATACTACTACACCCACGATTCAAATCTATATTCGCTCTCAGGACCTTTGGGCAACAGACACCCACGTACAGTATTGTCCCTGTATTGAGTGTGTGTTTGTATTTATGTGTGTGTTGGAGAGAGAGGGGAAGGACATACATAGGAATGGACACAATATAAGAAAAAAACGTTAGCATAATGCAATACAATAATAAAACTGTCCCAAAATTACCCTAGAGTTGCATCAACAACTCTCTGACACAAAGTCAACAAAAAGTAAATGTTTTAAGCTTTACAAAGGTAAGATTTATTGCAGTCCTTTTGTGTTTGATTGCATTTCATTGCACCGGTCTACCTGTTAAACTAGGTGCAGATAATGTTTTTCTTAGCGTAAAATAAAATGCCGTTTTCTCCTTTGAGCTCTCCCCACACACCACCATCACCTCAACATAAAAAGGTATTTATTGACTGGGACCTGCTTACTTCCTCGTGTGTTGTGTGTACATGTCAGCTTCTGACAACTTGCTCACCCCCTACAATGTGAAATTTCACAATAATTTTAATTAAATTAACTCATCAAGTGTAATTAGATGTGTTTGTCAGCTTCAAGCCAGGTGAAATTAGATTGTCTAATTATCACATTTATTATTCAGTTTAATTGTAATTTAAATGATGAGTTCATTAAAGATCCAACTGATCGTTTACGTAGCTCACGAAATTAAATAGTTTAGAAACATTGTTAGCTTATTAGCACACTTCCCAGCACGCATTGTGTTTGGGTTAATGCCATGGTTCATATGATATGGAATGGATTTCATTTTGATTTTATTAGTATCCCCATTATCTGATGCAGAACATCAGCTACTCTTCCTGGGGTCCACACAAAACACTAAAACATGACATTGTCATTAAAATGTAACCAATGATATATTTTCCTCGCAAGCATATTACTGTACATATTCTTTTCATATATACTTAAATATATTATTTTAATTTAAATTCATAAGCACTAAATATATATATACAAAGTTAAATGTAACAACATATTAATAAATATATTGTTATTCCTCTACAAAATAAGAGACAATGCACAAAGGCATACAGGTATTAGGTCTTACTTCACTTGTTTTTTAAAGCTTGCTTTATTGTGTGCTTTAGCAATCTGAGCTGGAAGTGAGTTTCATGCAAACAAAAACTAAAGTTAGATTTATTTAGATTAAACAACGGTCTTTAGCTGATTTAAGGCATCCATATTTGTTTGGTTTTCAGGCAGTTTTGTATTTGTAAGCACAAAGTCGGACATAATAAAGTTTACACGTGCACTTGGAAGTTGACATGAATGTGAAACATTTTATCCATGTCTCAGATGAGCCTTACTGCCATACTCCTTCATTATAAAGCCCTTCAGACAGGTATCAAATTGATCATGACTGATGGTAGTGTGAAAGCTTGTGCCAGTTCAGCGAAAGGTATAATGATTAGGCAGCTCAGTGCATACAAGATCAGACTTTCGACTTTTTAATTGCTATACATGTGCAGAAAAACCTGAAAGACCACAACTGTAAATCAAACCTAAATAGCACATCCTGTCAACTTAACTAAACAGCTGTTGCCTGATTAAAAAAAAAATGATTATAGTACACATATATATAGCATATTTATTACAGCCCTCAGTTATGGACAACAGTAGGCAATGGCTTATACTTGAACTGTTCTCAGGGGATTTTAATCAAACTTGGCGAGCTCCAGCCATCTTTATGAACCTGAGCTTTTGTTAAATCTGGTCGAAATGTGCTTGAACTGGCTGTGTGTGAGAAGCACTGAACCATCACATAAAAACATGTGCTTGAAGGAAAAGCACAGGGACAGGGAACAGAGCCTGCTGTGTCCACAGGACTTGTTTGGCGGATCAATCATCAGCAGGCACGGCACTGACACTAAAATGGGCTTCCCAGTGTGTGATACTGGCTCTGTCTGGCTCTCTTCATAGGTGTCCCTTATCATGTGACAGGGCAGCAATCAGCCCACAGACACACACACATGCAATTAGAGTGTGAAGAAAATGGTATAACTGACTTCTGCAGCACATGATCTCTTACTCTTACTCTTCACACTTCACACTTCTCTTTTTTTGTTTTTACAGTCTTTTATAGAAGGTTAATTGCAAAAGTATTGAGAGACGCATACACAGGATTTCATTTGGCATTTGGCAAAAGTTTTATTCCATTTTCTAAAATGTTGGCAACAAGCCAAAAACATCTTTCCAATTCATCACATCCTACTCGCTTTCTAAACTTCTGTTTTCACACCCTAGATATGAGACTGTCAGGATACTGCTTTCCCCTGTGGTTATTATTGCTCACATGGCACATGACCAATTTAGTCTGCATGTTTTTTCGACCTTCCTAAGGCTGCATCCCTCTTTGTGTCAGGCAATATGTAGCGTGGTGGTGCGTAGGTTGAAGTCCGCAGGCATTAGCCGGGCTCTGAGGATGTTCTGGTCAAACTGCAGCTTGGCATCAGAAGACCACAAGTTCCCAGGCCCTGGGCAAATATTGCAGATTCAGCCGTGTTATAGATATTAACCATGCTGTTTGAATCTCACCTAGCTGTACCCTCTTATCATGCTCGGTTCCCTAATATGCATTAATGGCATGCATTATAACAGCTTTAGATTTGATCAAAGACTTATGGATCATAATTGTGCTGAAACAGCCATTTCATCTTATTTTTCTTGGTTTTATCAGATTCTTGCATGCAATGCTGCTACTTCACCTAGGAAATGTGCCTGCTGGCAGAAATATTTATGGGTTTTGGTGCTATCTTTTGAAAACAGTTCCTTTACGCACCACTAGTTTTCTTTTCCAGCTCCAAATCAGGAAGGAGTCTCAAGGTGAGAGAAACAAGTTTGCAACCATGACACACACTCCCCTTTCAATTACTGCTGCCTTTGTGCCTTTCAGCAAGCACTTAATCTCCAGCTCCTTCAGTCAAATTGATCTGCGGGTGAGCAGCACAAGGTTGCTGGCTCACAGCTTTTGCTGTAGATCAGCCTCCTCCAAGCAAACCTGTTTAAATCAGGTGAAGGACCACAGCAGAAGCAAACGTAAACAAACTTAAAATGGCAAGTAAATGTTTGTTCTAGTTTGAATCTCTTCAAGACTCTAGAGGAGGAATCAACATAAGCAAGCGTATTCTCCCAAAGTCTGTTTTAAGATTCTGCATCTTTGATGAAACCTCGTTCCACTGATACTGCTCTAGCCAACACAAACTACCGCGCCCATACACTCTGTAAACACAGCACTACGGGTGCAATGGATCACAAAACTCACAGTTATGATCGTATCACGGTTTTGAGTCACAGATCGGATCAGCAAAAAACAACAAAAATGAAGGTTTGTTTATTTTGCTCTTTAGCCAATGGGAAGGCAGCAGATATTTTGGAAGTTGCAATAAACGTCAGTCTTAAGATCTATTTCTGTAATGACAAGCATGCCCAGTTTTCCAGTTACACCACTGAAAATGCCCAAAGTCATAGCCTACAGAATTTCACTCAAGTGAAAAGAGACGGCTTTTAAATCAGTCATGCTTCCCTAATCAAAGCATTGCAATTAAGTCTTAAACATCTGTTTTGTCTCATCTGAAACACTGCATTGACATTTAGGGAATTATTTCTTTAAAAGGTAACAGCGGCAGTAAAACTGTGTGGCAGATTTACCGATACGGGTCCTAAATCAATTTCATAGATAGAGTCAACTATAACTATGGACCCCTGGATCGATCTAAATGTACCATGAACATGTCAATGGTCTGATTCTAAAGTTCGGTTCACTGAACCTTTGCTGCTAAAAGCGACAAAAATATTGTTAGCGCAGCGTGGCTTGCGAGGTCACTACGTAAACAAACATGCCCAACAACCAAAAAGTCTGTCCATTTGTAAGATCTGTTGGACAGCAATTAAGTACAGCGATAGCACGACAAATGGAAGCTAATACAGCTAGCATAAGCAAGAACATGTAAGTCTCGGATATTATACACTTTCCAGCCACATCTCAGCTAAAACTAGGAGAGGTCGTAGTAGGTAGGTAGTCATGGCAAGTCTATTATTAGTCTAGTATTGGAAACGCAATAGACACAATGACATATAATCCTGAAATGATACATTTGTCTTTCATTTTTTACCAGTGCCATCAAGAAAAAAAATACTTGGGATTCCCTGGTATTTTATAAAATATGTATATATGTATTTAAATGGAAGCAATGTCACCTTTGTAGAATTGGCATCTCCTACATTAAACAAATGTTAGGAACTGAATCAGATTGCGTCGTTTCGCACTGAATTGCACCAATTGTTCCATATTAAAATGCGTTGTCCCTGAAATGTATCGTAGCCCATGTATCTAGATACATCTCGGATCATTTTAGATGGGAGAGATTAACGCCACTACCCTGCACATACATGTTCCACATACACCTTGAGTCTTGTTCTTCCACAAGGACCTGCAGTGCATTCCTGATGACCCTTCCTGACCTGTACGAAAGTTAGTTGTTACTAGTACTGGATGCTATTGATGTCTGACTTCATCTATATTTTATAGCTTTTCCACATGTCAGTAGTTCAGTATTGGATTATCACCTCGCCATTTGGCTCCGTCAGCTGTAGCAGCTTGAGAAATGAAGTGTATTACAGTTTGTGTTGTGAAGTCACAAGAGCTGTATTTGTGTATTTAATCATCACTTCAATGAATCAGAATGCGTTTTCCCTTTCCACTTTATCGTCTTGGGATTTCTGCAAACTTTAAATATTTTATCCCTTGCTGCACTGAGAGGAGTCCGTCTTATTCTGGGGGGAGACTGAGAGCATAAGAGGTGGAGGTGGTTTTGTAAGTTGAAAGGGAAAAGGGTAAACAACCTGGAAAAGGAGTGGGCATCAAGAGGCAAAGAACAGAGCAGATTTCCAGATTTAACCTGAACAATATCAAAAAAACCTCTTTGAGATCTTGAGGCTCCGTCAATAATGTAACACGCTGAATGTCTCTGCGTTGTTTGTGCCTCTCCTTCAGACGTGAATACCTTTATGAATAATGGAAACGCAAGAAGCAATTCGCAGCAATTCATCCTGTCTACTTGACAGCACTCTTTAATTCAGCTTTACCTTCTCACCATATGCTGTCGTATATATAAATATATAAACATGCAAATAATTCCCATTGTTTATATCTAGAGTGGGTGGCAGATAGAATGTTCAGTAGATCTCTACAAATTGTCAAACAGACTTAATTAGAAACCACCTTGTACTCCTTGTCCACCTTTGCAAGACAAAAAAATAGAATTAGGATATTACGTGTTAGTTTTTGTCGGACTTTGTCAGTCTGTCGATATTGATACTGCAGTTGGTATATGGATATGCAAACGAACAGAGCAGAGATCCTTTTTGAGGTAACCAAAACATGTAAATTGTCTTTATCTCTGGGTTTTTCAAGCATTGGCAGTTTTTAAATCCATGTTATCTGGGTTTTTTTAAACTTTATCTTCATGGTGCTAAATTGCTAGAATGGGAGTGACACAAGCATTCAGAGGATCAGACAAATCCCCAGTTTTTATCAGCTGGGTTCATGTGTGCCTTTTAGTTCTAAAGGCACACATGAACCCAGTCCTTTCAAGATTAGTCTAACCATATGTAATATCTAAGGTTAAGTGATTATTTAATTTGTTTGTTGTAGTTTAGAAGAGATGTTAGTGGGTTTAAAAGATTGCTGTTATGTATGATCATTTCTGACTTCCCTTCTCTGTCTGTGGTACTCTAAGCCTCCTTAAGTTGCCTCTAAGTTTTTTCTGATGCTCATACAGAGGCTTTTTTTTTTTTTTTAAGTCTCAGTAGTTTAACACTGTAGCTTTTAGCAAACCTTTAGCAAAATTTTAAAGAATAATGCTTTTCTTATGGACTGCATCAATCAGGCAGAACATTATGAGCACTGACAGGTGAAGTGAATAACAATGATTATCTGGTTATCATGGCTCCTGTCAGTGGGTGGGATATATTAGGCATCAAGTAAACATTTTGTCCTCAGAGTTGATGTGTTAGAAGCAGGAAAAATGGGCAGCATGAGGATTTGAGTGACTTTGACAAGGGCCAGATTGTGATGGCTAGACGACTGGGTCAGAGCATTTCCTAAACTGCAGCTCTTGTGGGGTGTTCCCGGTCTGCAGTCATAGGTAGCGGTCTACCTATCAAAAGTGGTCAGTGGTATCCATCAGTTCTATCATTATCAATAGTATGAAAATGAGACTGTATTTTTTATTTTTACGTAGCAGAGTGTGTACATGCACATTAAGTACCTCTTACCACCTCTTAATTCTTGTAAATTGACATCCATCAGTATGAATTAGAATTTGGTGCATTCACTGTTTAATGCTGAAATTTCCAGTCGCAGCAGTCTCTGAAAGTTAATTGCTGCTCCCTTAGCACAGCAATTAGAAAGCTTTTTTCCAGTCCTTCCTCACAAATATGCATGTTCCCAACCCCAGACTAAAAGACTTTGAGAAAGCCCAAATTAGCATTGCAGTACTGTAAATGTGCTCCCACACTCCCCTCCTTCGTAAATGAGACCCTGGACTCTCTTCCACAAAAATGCTGTTTTCTTTTCTGTGTCCGGGCAAAGCGTTTGACTCAAACGAGTGAAGTGGGAGATGCAAAGTTCTTCTGCGAATAGCATTACCAAGATGGATGGAGATGTGAAGAGGTTGAGCAACGGCGCTCAGTGGCACATTGGCCCTCAGAAGCTCATCAGCATTATAGTCCACGTCCCTCTGGCATCATGGGCACAGGTGGCACTGGCTCATTACTCAAACCCCTATAGTCTATCCTTCACCAGCAAAGAAAATATGGACACCCATTAGCACATCTCCTGCTGTGCCATGCAGTTTGTGTGGGTCAGGACATGTGTGGGACGCTGCTACAAAGAAACAGACTTTAGACAATCTTTAGACAGTATTTCACGGTTTTGGGGGTTTTTCCTTCTCAGAATGAAGAAATAAATCTGCACTTCCTCTTATTAAACAATGAAAGTAACAGGTTACTTAAATTAAACCTGCACTGCAACCCACCCAGCCACACACATCTCTGAGACAGATTTATGCAGACGTGTAAATATAGAAGGGTACAGTGTGCAAGAAAAACAAACAAGCAGGTAAAAGTAGATACTGTATGCACAGAAATAAGGCTGGGGAAGCTTGCTAGACTGGCAGAGATTGGTGTCAGACTTGGCAAGATGAAAGTGTTTGTGTAGTTTTCACTCTCTGCCTCACTTTTCCAGACACATACACATGATACAGTCAGGCCCACCATTAGTTATGGAATACATTCATGCTGAAGGCTGAACACAGTATAACATAGGAGCCCATATAGTGTACAAGTATGTGCAAATAATGTTAAATCCGGAGGTGCATCCAAATGTGTAACAAATTCACAGGCAGCTGCAGGCTGTTGTTGATGTCCATGACAACGTCTCAGTGTTGTCAGACTGTAATCATTCTCTCCTGCATGCTACATATTCCATATGTTAGCAGCACTCAGCATTGTACTCTTCACACAAGCTCTATCTACTGCCAGAGCAGCAAATTACTGTCCTCAACAGATGGCATTCAGGCTTTTTTTTTTTCTTTGAACAGCATTAAATCTTCATCAGCAGCAGAACTAAAGCGTACAGTGGCTTCTGAGTTATCTCCTAACACAGAACCACGTTATTAACTGGTAACACGGCTGCTGGATTTATCCTCTTCAGCATAAAAATCTAAAATCTTAAATTGCAGCAACATGCATACATACTTAAATGAGCTGAGCAATTGGAACCAATCAGGCCTGCATCCCTAACCAAATTAAATGTACATTAAAGGGAAACAGCAACCGATGCCTTTTGTTTTCTGTTTAAGTCCACACACCAGCAGCGTCTTTACACATATTGTTGTGGGTGGTTGCCCATCGACACATCACACAAAAGTACTACTTCCTGGTGAGGAATGGGTCAAAGCTCCTGAAAAATCTAATTGTATCAAATTTGCTCCGTCGATTGACGCATCTAAGCCACTGTATATTGACCAGCAGTTACAGAGCAACATTAGCATTCATTTGGAGTCCATTTGGAGTGTAAATCCAGTATTCATCTTCTGTTAGCTCTGCTTTTGGTCTCAGCCGACTGAACAAGGGAAATATGTGGCTCTTTAGTTCCTAAAGACTCCACTATGTTCACCAGCTAATGGCTAACTTTATCTTTTTCCTTTTTGGTGCTGGGTAGAGCTTTTTTACTACTTGGTAAATGAATCTAGAAATATCTAAGATTTGAAATCACTACTTTAGGGGCTTTAGGATTAGTGGCTTACTTTGCAACACCTATTAAAAGTAACCCACATGTCCCCGTCAGTTGCTCACGTGTACTGCATCCTGTGTACCGTACATGTAATGGATTAGATAATTGTCAGGGTATGTAAACACATTGTATTTGGTTTGTTTTACGCAGCAAGTTAGCACAAAATGTCAGAAACGCTCACCTGCTGTTTCTAAAGCTTCACTTAACCAAGAAAAACTCCACAGTGTGAGTCATTATCAGAAGCCAGTGTAAACCCAATTGGCGTCATTAGTAATCACTAGCATGCCTTGATTCCCGTAGCATAAGGACCTAGTACACCAGTATCCCCTTCCTTCACTCATCATTTCCATCCTTCGTCCTCGTCACCTCTTCACTTCCCCCGAGGCATTGTGATTTGCAGTTAGAGCGGCTGTCCTGACAGCAGGTCTAGCTGTTCTTCTGAAAGACAGGTGCTTCTGGACCCTAGGGGACTCACTTGGACAGAGGACAGGGAAAGGACACACTGGAGCCATTCTTACTGATGATGACAGCTTTTTAAACGTTTTAACCAAACACACTAAGAGACAGAGAATAGAGAACGCGTCGGAGCAGAGGTCGGGCAGGATGTGCAACTGCGCCGAGATGAGTCCTGGAGGGAGGACACGGGACTGACCAAAGCCTCTATTGGCTTAACCTGGCCATATCAAAAGTTTCTCTGCAATCATTGATGACCAGAGGAAAGATTTTCCTTTTCAAAGTCAAGCATGCAAAATGAAAATCCCCCTCTGCCATTTTACCATCGCCAGCAGGCAACTTGAGAACCTCACCGGCTTCATGTTTTGTCTCCTCCACTTTGCTATAGTCCGTGATGTTGCCAGTGGAAACACACAATGTCGCGGTGAGTAATGCACCTGCCCGTGGTGGTTCAGGTTGTTTGTGTATGAGTGCTCTCCTCCTGAGAGATAGGCCATTTTCTCACGAGCTCACTATCACAAAATATTCTGCCGCACGTCACCCATCTGCCATTTGTCAAAGAAGTGATTGTGGTTATCAGCTCCTGTCTCAGGGTTTGACTTGAAGCAAGTTAGAGGCGGGGGTATTAATGGTTAATGATAAGACATGGTTTTAAGTATATGCGATGCAGTGATTGTGCTGTTTATTCCAGATCACACCTTCCCTCACATTTTTCTTCCTCTGTCTTTGAAATAAATGTTCCTGGTCGAAGGATTAAAAGGATCGTGTGCATAAATTCTACAGCAGAGCTAATAAAACACAGAATGATTACACATTGGCTTGATTTCACAGCTCCTTTAGCAGACGACAGCTCAAAGCGGCTTTGACATCCCATCATTTGCTGAGGTCGTGATTGCATTTTACACTGATTATACTCGTGCAGTGAGAGCTGATACTGTCGGACTATATAACAAAAGATAATTTAAAGAAAGACTACGCATAATGATGTTTTAATAATGGTACCGGAGTTAAAATCCTGTCTTTTGTCTCACTTGTTTCACACCTAAAAGTACAGGAAAGTTTTTCCCTTTCACGGTTTTGGTCTGAATATTTTATTATTCATATTTTGGAAACACCTGTGTTTTCCCCCATTAGAATTAAGGGGAAAAAAAGGCATTTTGGCAATCTTTTCTCACTTTTCAAAGCCTACTACTTCATTTTTATTTCAGATGAGATAGCTGTTGCTGTGATGGGTTCGGCAACAAGCACTTATTGCAAAGTAATTATTTTTAAAAATTGAGATGGGAAATAAGAAAATGCTAATAATGAACAAAAAGTGTGCTTCGTTTCTGTTGGAATCTGGTGTCCACTTGTGTATTGAGCCTGGCAACAACAAACCACTCATTTATTTCTGTTATGTGTGTTCATCAGCTACTGACAAATTGAATTTTGATTAAATGTGTGTGTCATTGTACCAGCAGTGACGTGGGCTGTATTAAAAATTATTTTCTGCCTGATAATTAGCGGAGCATAAATGACACTTAAATCCAGCCGGTGATGAAGCAGATGAAAAATACCTTAAATGTGCGTACCATTAAAGTGGATGTCAGAAAGCTGTGCCAACTGTTAGTCACTTCCCCTCCCATCCTTAATGACGTGATCAAAGCAGGCGCACTAATTGAAGGTGTCGTCGGTTGTCTGGTGTCATATTTCTCTGAAAGTCGCAGCGTTCAGGAAAGTAAATCCCTTAATTTCTGTTGCTTTATAGCCGGGCAGGTAGCAGCATGTTTTTGGTTCCTGTCCCCACCCTGTCGAGGATGACCTCTCAACCCTTTGCCCTCATTTCTGTGCTCAGCTTTTCTGTCTCATATGTCACCTCTGTCTCTTTCCCTCCGTCTGTCAGCTTGAGTTAGCATCACAAATGGTCCGCATGTTTCTGAGCTGTGAATGTATGATGGTGATATTTTGTCAGTCATGTCCAAACATCACAGTATCCCCCCGGCCTTTCTATCATGCCTGTGGAGCTGCGGGGCAGGGCATCTCTTCAAACACCCAGCAGGCCTGTGGAGCTGCAATACGGGGCGGTATTGGTGTCCTAAGCCGCTGTCCTCACCCGAGCCTCTCAGGACCACAGCCGAGTGATCAGAGAGAGAACTGTCAGATCTCTCTGCCTCCTGTTGGGGCTGAGCTGATCCAACTCGTGTGGGAGTGGGAAGAAGGGAGATACAGAGAGATGTGTGCGTGTGGGTGGAAGGCTGGATGCATTGATGCATTGATGCATTTTCACATTTGTGTAGAATGCTGTCCATCTTTTTAGCGGCCCACTATCGCTAAGAATTAGGTCCATACTGGATGATTCTTCGCCTCACGATGTACGTCCAATGCCAACTTGCAGTGCCAATACAGTAAGTAATATGCCCTCATGTAGCGAGGCGGAAAGTGAGGGTGTTGAGGTCACGTTGGTGGGCGGGTAGCATGTCTGTTTATGCAGGAGATCAGAGTTCAGCTCCCAACACAGACCTGCAATTATAGTTTACCTTTTTATTTACCATAGCAACAGTCTTTCCCTAACCTTAATGGAATAGATTAACATTTTGGGAAATACGACTTCTTTAAAACTATTCTCATATCTGTCACTTAATTATGAATCCAGCAGCCGATTTGCTTAGCTTAGAACAACAACTGGGAGAAACAGCTGTCTAAAGTAAAGAAAATCCACCAACCACCATCTGCAAAGCTCACTAATTAACACGTTGTCTTGTTTGTTGTTAAACCGTACAAAAACTGACATTTCTGTTTTTATTTGTTGTGCCAGACTGTTGCCAGTTTATTATGCACACCAAGCTAAAACTGATGTGGCGTAATGCAATAGTATTTCAGTAAATCCTACCCTAATGTTCAGTTTTTGTTGAAACAGTTTTAGAGAGGTGTTGCTTAAACTTTATGGTCATCTTGGAGGATGATGGTGTTATATAGCAAGGTGTTTCTACCTGTCCTTATTTGTATCTGTAAAATAGGATGGATGAATTAATGGAAACACTGGGTGATAGATTGTTTAATTTAATAAAATAATAATATTAAAAAACGTTACTCAATTACACAGATCTTGTATAATCATTTTGAAGAAGAATGAATCTTAATGACATTGGTGAGTTTCATGTTGCCCTGCCTACAGGTCTACTTTTTCAAGTGTGCATGCAAACGTATATCTAAAACAATTTCCTGTCAGCTTAAACAAAAATGGCATGCTTAAGTCCTAAATATTAGCATTGTACAATAACATATGAAACATTACTTAGCCATCCTGCAGTTTGTAGTCCGGTAGTGTATTATTCAACCAAAGATGAGTGTTGGGAGGCATGGAAACAATGTGTCCTCCTTCGTCCAACACAATATTCATCAAGACAACGTTGTTTCTCTTAGTTAAAACTGGCAGATCAGATTTTAATCCCATGTGACAGAGCTGAAGTCGTCAGACAAATGGGCTTCAATGGAAGTGGAGAGGCAGAGCAAATATGCATCTGACTGAGTCTTTAGACTAATAACAGTCGAACCAGGTGAGTTTGACAAGCTGAGTCCTAAAGTGGCTACAGTACAGAGCATAAAGGCTTTTTTTGTCCAGATAAAAACATTTTGGATTCCATCCTCGGTCAACACTTGACAATGTTTGCCCCTCTAAGGATATTTTGTTTTCCACATTATATCTATCCAGCAATTTATTTTTTTTAATGGGTATTACAGTCATAAGGTTTCTAGTACACTGTAGCTTTATTTCACTGTTCACTGTACTTGATTGTCTACAGATGAGTCTGCAGAATTTTTAATTTCTGTCTTCTCTTGGCATCATCAGTTGCCCTCATTTTGAACTGCAGAATATCATCTATCAGATGTTTTAGTGAAAACTCAAAGGTTCTGCTCTGTTTTGAACTCAAGGGCACCGTATCCTAACATATTCCAATCTTTTAGATGCCATTAGACAAAGAGAATTTTGTACTGAACTGCTAAATATTTTTTTCCTTATTCATTTAGTCATTGTTAATAAATTTGGCAGATGTCAGTAGCTGACAAGGTGCTCTCCTCCTTAATACTTACACTGGTTGAGCAGTGCATAAATGCCTGAGGACCTAGCCCATTTATTAGGTATGCTTTGTGATGTGACTGGGAGAGTGCTGTGCTAAATAATTCAGCTTGGTTTGAATCAGACTCTACGGGAAATGGAAAAGAGAAACTTTTGCACATGTGAAAGAATATAGTATACACTGCGTGTCATGTAATGAGTTAGTGCTGCACAATTCTCAAAATAGCTTAGCTTTGTATTAGTCAACACATGGTTTAAAAAAAGGAAAAACAAGAAGAGCCCCCATGTCCCCATGTTCATTAATTGGACTCTTGTAGTGTCATGTCAGGTTATTCTGTCCCGCTCTGGATTTTATGTGCAGTAACTTACACATATTTAAATATATAATTTAATAATACTAATATTTGAAATAATATAAGTTAAATACTACTAAGCCTAGTAGTGATTATCTAATTTTTAGCCTCTTCTCTTGTTCTCTTTGTGTCATAATACACCAGCTGACTGTCTGGTCTGCTTGTTGCCTATGTGCTCTATGTTGAATGGTTGCATTTTAATATCTCATGAGTCACTGTCACAAGTAAGTAAAGAGGTTGTTTTTACGCAAATGCACATTAATCAGTGTTCTTCATGAATTTAGTTTGAAAAATGAGACCATAATTTTACTATGATTAATGCAGCGCCTTAGTGCGAGTGTGTGCACTCCCACATGTGGTAGTTTGTCACACACCAGCTTATGGATGTAGCAATGGGTGTGTGTACACATTCACCTTCTCTAGATATTAAACATGTGATGTAATGCCCCCAATAACTCCTTCTAGCAACAGACGAGTGTCACATAACTATAAGAGGGTGATATGGTGCATCACCCATTTCAGTCTATACACTCACATACAAATGTACATATTGCATTTGATGACAACAATCCAAAGATTATTTAAATTTGGGAAAGAGCTTGACACAGGAATAGATATTGAATGTGTTCAAAATGATCTCTGTATTTGTACCTGCAGTGTTCATTCTCCGCAGTGACATGTGTAGGAAGGTAATCATTTTTCGGTGGGTGTTATTTTTTTATAGCCATTAATGTAGATGAGCTAGTAAATCCATCTCCATAACTCTTAGAGTAGGCCTGCCTTCTTGTCTCCCCACCCTCATTAACAAGACACATGGAAGTCATACCGACTCTGTGGCATGTGTTGAGACGTTCATCACGGTAAACAACCCCCCTCTCCGTGTTGATTACTGCTGTAACTTATATCCACTGTTGCAGATGCAGAGCTTTTACTCATCTGTTCAACGGACCCGTGCAACCTCTCAGCCACAAGGAAGCAGTATGAAACTGAATGGCCCAGATAACTCGTTTTATTCAGCCGGGAAAATAGCAGCCATTATGCTTACCCTTTATGATCCATTCCCAGTGTGTCATCCTGGGAGGGGAGACGAGTCACCCAGCAGCAGGTTTCCTATTCAGCCACCTGCCATTACGAAAACGCACTTCTAATTAGCCAAACCTTAAGATTGGCTTGCACACAGCGGGAACCATACATCATGTTTAAAAGCTTATAAATAAGATGCATAAATCTTGCCAGAGATTAAATACATCCTTAACCACACTGCACAGCATTTGCAGGCAAGCAATTCTTCCTGGCTTCTATAATCATCGTCTGTTTGAAGCATCATAATATCACGCACTGTGTATCATAACTGGCAATTCACCTAGGCAGACAAATAAAGAACTCCCGAGGGGCCTCGAATAATCACGCTGACCAGTTTTTGTTCGGGCCATTCAGCAGGACATGCTCAGAATATCATGGACACGCATTTACCTCCTTATTTACAGAAAGCACACAAGCTGCTTCAAGGTTGAGTCAATAGACTGCACCCAAACAGCAACAGTCATTGCTATGCATGCAGCATTGTGTCCGATGTGATCCTATCTTTAGGATTTATCAGGGGGTCCTGTGGTAATTTGCAGTGCGTATCATGTCACTGCAAAGCTAATAAACAACAGTATGAATGTTAGGCTAAAGCACATTTTCATACCACTCAGGATATTTTTTCAGATTTTCTTGTAAACACAACCTACAAGTCTATAACTGTCATAATGATTGGCTTCTGCCCTTGTTTCCCAATAAAAGTCATGACTTGCATTCATGTGCTGCAATGATCGAACTGTCAGGGGCCTGTGAGGCTTTTCTAACAAATTGCATTGATTAGATGGAACAAGCTACATTTATTCATGGAGGATACATTCATTAAGTTTTATTTAAAACAGGCAAACCTACTGAGACCTTCTTATTTACAAAGGTGCTCTGTTCACAATCAAATGAAACGCTAATAAACACATCAATAAAAGGAAATTACATACAGATTTAGCAATGCTCATTAAAACTGGTTTTGGTCTTTTTTAATTCCATAAAGGTGTTTATCACAGATCATATTAACTGTCATACATTTGGTCTTAATAATGGTACATAGTCTCCCTCCTTTAGTGCAGATCTTCAGGGACAAGGTGCAATGTTTGATTTATTTCTCTGCCTCTAAGAAGTTAAGTGGCTTTAGAAGTTTTCTGCTTTATCTCTGCAGCTGAGAACTTCTTTTCATATTTCTAAAAACTCATTTTAACTTCAGAGCCTTTGTATCACTTTTATGCTGCTGTTATTTTTACTGAGCTGCTTCAAATCAGGCATGATATATCTGCTTTGGCTGTCAGTTTTGTTTATTATTTCCGGATTTTCCCGGATTATCTGGGAAACCCCCAAGACCTTCACACAGCGGTAATTTTGAATCGTATGCATTATAAACCCATTTAAACCAAATGCCTTTCATTTTTGATGATCTGTTTGGAGTGTGATAAAGCGGCAGCTCAAGCTACAGGTACTCTATAAAGTGACTATTGCTGCCACTGTGGCCCTTTCTACCCTGACCAGCCACCGAGTCCTGACCCGCAGAGCACTGACCTTTGTCTTAGTCACAGCTGGGCTTGCAGTGCTTTGTTCCAGCCAAGTAGGAAGAAAAGCCATTGAGCAATACCATTACTTTTTTATTTTCAGCCCTCTGAAAAGTCTAAAAAGCATGTTGCAATTAGATAGATAGATAGATAGATAGATAGATAGATAGATAGATAGATAGATAGATAGATAGATAGATAGATAGATACTTTATTTATCCCGAGGGAAATTCCAGTATCCAGTAGCATACAAAATACAAAACATACATTAAATATACATTAAACTAAAATTAAAAACCCTCACCTTAAGAATAGAATAAAAAAAAAAGATAAAATATAAAGTATTATATATATATATATAATATGTAAAATTAACAGTAGCTACAGTAAACAGTGCAGACAGTAAACAGTGCAAATGGAGTGGAGTGCCAATGGAAGTAAAACAGTGCAAATGGATGTGCAAATGGAGGTATAAATTGTCCATTGTCTATTATCTATTGTCCTTCCTGCTTTTACTGAGAGCTGCAGTACAGTCTGATGGCCAGGGGGACAAAATTGTTTTTGAGTCTTTCGGTGGAACTGGACTGGGACAGCAGTCTTCCACTGAACACACTCCTCTGCCCTGTGAAGGTGTTGTGCAGAGGGTGGTGGGTGCCCTCTTTTGTTCCCTCTGCTTGCATTTTTTAAATTATCCAAAATAGCTGCTACTGGTAGCATCTCACATGTTGCTCAAGGTTACATTGTCCTTGTCCTAATGGATTAATAATGAAACGTCTAGATCACAGATGATAAAACAAGTGCTGCGTTTGCAGAACTGCAATAAAAGGTCAGAGGAGCAATGAAAACAAGGGAGCAGAGTGAAGAAAAAGCACAAGTGTGAAAATGTGAGAAATGAGTTGCACAGTGAACTAGGGAAGAGGGGAAATCAGTAGAGTGAGTAGCCTATGTGGGAGAGACTTGTGAATGCAGCTCTCGTCGGCTGAGCTCATGGTGCCATAGTTCTTGTACCCACTGCTGCTGAATTTTGGTTGGAACTAAAAATTGCTTAAGTGTGTTATAGTTCCCAGCCCCCAGCAAAGTCCATTCCAGAAACCTTCCCAATGTGATTTCCCCTGTGGTGGGAAATCTTTCCACTTTCCCCGCAGACCCTTGGATCAGCTTTCAGTCAGTTCCATCGCTGAACCTTTAAATGCCAACAATTAATTTCAGCTGCTTGGATGCGTGTTTATCTTTTTATCTCAATACTCTATCATGTTCCAGGATTTTGAGCTTTACCAACAACTACAGAAGCCAATAAGCTTCTAAAAAAGGCTAATCAGTTGTTTTCAGTCACAGATAAGCCTCAGCTGTCAGTAACTTCCACCGAGGGGACCGAGCTCTGGTGTGGCAGCCAAGCAGACCGTGGACCGTGTCTGCGGCAGCCTGGCCGGACAGACAGTCCTCGTCTCCGGGGGTTTCAGACTTGGATGTCTGGCTGCTTCTCAGGCCACAGGCCAGAACTCACCAACACCCTTGTGACTTAGATATCTCCACTTAACTTGCCCACTGCTTCACAAAACCAACTCCTGCTGATGTTTTTGGCATTAGCGCACACATAAGAGCACAGGATCTGACTCAGCCTTGACCTCCACACCAACACCAACGAAAGCGATTGAGACGGGCGTCATGGAGTAAAAAAGAACACAGATGAGCCACTAATAAACTCGCATTAGTCTCCAGCATGTTCAAATGTGGATTCATGTGGACTTAAAGTACCTCATGTCGACTGCCGTA